>NC_137790.1:113206962-113806962 GCF_963383645.1 Muscardinus avellanarius
TTAAGTCTTTTATGAAGTCACAGTAAATTATAGCTTCCACAATACCAATTAATGTGCAAAGAAGGATGACATGCCTCTGTCAGAACTGTGTGAGAATTAGAACTCAACACCTTATCGGGGCTTCTGACTTCATGTTATATTTACAAACCGAATTTGATCTTTTCTATCATGAACAAATTCAGTCCACTATATGATTATAATTATACAGCACTCACACTAAAATATTTCATTTAAAAATTTTTCTTTGCAACCAGTGGTTGTGCATGCCCATAATCCCAGTAGTTAGAATGATGAGACAGGAGGATCACAGGTTCATAATCAGCCTCAGCAAGTTAGGGAATAAAAAAATTAAAAATAAAAACAAAGGTCTGGGGATATAGCTCAGATTTAGAATGCCTTTGGGTTCAATCTTCAGTACCACAAGAATTATCTTTGCAATTCTTATTTCAAAATAATTCAGAAACTACAACATTTTTAGGAGGCACATAAAAGTTTGAATAATTATGCATCTTAGTGGCACAGAACAAAAATTTTGGAGCCAGACTACTTGGGTTTGAAATCAAAATCTGCCTTTCACTGATGGTTAAGTGTTGAACAATTTAACTTACTCTTAGTTTCTTTAGTTGTAATAGGTATATTACTAAGTACTCACCTATGTTTTTTTGTGAGGATTTAATGAGTAACTAATTGTCAAGATATAGAACAATGCATACCACACAGTAAATACTTCCTAAATGTTTGCTTTTTACCAACATTTCTGGTGTATATCTACTAAACATATTATACTATGATTAAATTATTAAATTTTAAATCTATATCTAACCATTTTTTTTCTTTTCTACTTCAGTATTTTATTGTTATTTCTTCACTCTAAATTTATTTTATATTTATATGATATTGTATGCTCATTGCTTATTTATTTATTTTATTTTATTTTTAGTTTCTTCTTCTCTAAACATACGAGTATTTTGTATTACATGTTTTTCTTCCCTGATCACTGGTTTGGTTATACTTCTGAGGGACTCACACACAATGTTTCACTATCATCTTTTCTAACTATTTTTATAGGAATGAATTTTAAATTTCTCTTGGACCAAGAATAATTTTTTAAAGCTTCTATTTTTTGTAGAGTATAATCTCTAATCTCTTTTCAACAAGAACAACTAACAAGACAATTATATTGTAGAAGTAAATGTCTGGCATAATAATTAGAAAGGAAGTGACAACTTACCATCATTTGCTTGAAATATGACTTATGCTGACAAGTAAATAAAGAATATAACTTCAAAATGTGGAAGTTGTATATAAAAACCACTATAAAGCTTAAAAAATCTCAGAGAGACTAGTATAAATAATAAATAAATTTAATATTCTGTCAGGATTAAAGATTAATTTAATAAAAAATCCTCAACATAAATATCAACCAGGTTAGGGCTAAATGAAAGAAAATACCTTTAGAAATAAATATAATAGGAAATAAGTCAGATCTAAGAAGATTTTAAAGAAGTAATAAATCATATCATGATTGTTTATCTGTTTGTTTCTAGAATTTTATTGTTGCATTGTAATTATACATCAAAGAGAGATTCAAAGTGACACCATCATATATGCACACATCTCTTAGTGTGCTTCCCCCAACATCCCAGCCTCCTTCGCTTCTTCCCTCCCTATATACACTTGTAACATCAGTAGTGATAGTCTATACACAAACATGTTATTTGGCCTATTTCCTTCCTCAAGCCACCTTTTACTCTTTCCTTCTTCAATCCCCATCACTTTCTTCTAATCTACTGGTCTCTCTCCTCATTTTCATTAGGCCTCTTTTCTTTCATATTTTTTCACTAGCTACCACATATGAGAGAAAACACATGACCCTTGACTTTCTGAGATTGGGTGATCTCAGTAGAATATTCTCTAGCTCCTTTCACTTACCTGCAAATTACATAATTTTGTTCTTCTTTATGGCTGAGTAAGATTCCATTGTGTATAGATACCACATTTTTGTTATGTGTTCATCTATTGATGGAAAATTAGATTGGTTCATCATTTAGTCATTATAAATTTTGTTTCTATAAACATGTATCATTATAGTACATAGAAGCCCACTATAATGATGTCAATTTTCTGTAAAATTGTGAATCTAACATTTTAGTAGAACTACAATTAAAATGTAATTAGGATTATTTTCCTAAACAAATAAAAAAATTGTGTGAAAAAGAAGCAAGCAAAATTAGCCAAAAAAATTCCAGAGGAGCATTGTGGGAAACCTAATTCTTCCAGATGTTAAACATATTATCAAGCTATGATCACTAAGGCTATGGAGTACTAAGCCAAAACCCTCCAGTAAAATATAGTATGCTCTTCAGATAGACTTCAATATAGTTAATTAAGACAAAGTTGAGATGTCAAATCAGTTAAGCAAAGATATATTTTTCATAAGTGGTATCTGGACAAAGCAATAGCCATTTGAAAAAAAAAATGAAACCTACCTCACTCCTTAATTCCAGATAAATTCTAGATGGATCAAGATTCAATCCAAAAGAATAAAGCCACAAAAGTTCTAGATTAATGCAAGAAGAATTTTTATTTTGTACCATTTAGTACAGCAATGAAAAGTGCGTTTATAAATATAATATAGACCCAAAATTAAAAAAGAAAAGTTGATTAAATTACATATTTATAAAATAGAGAAATACCATAGGGAAAGTAAAATTGAACTTTTAAAAGCTAAGAAAAATAACTTACTACAAAGAACTAATATCTTAATTGTATGAATGGCTTTATAAATCAATGATAAAAATGTTAAAACCCAATAAAATGGGACATAAGCTGGAATCTCATAAAAAAGAAACATATAACTTGATCTTAAACATGCATAAATATGTTCAAGCCTGTTAGTAATAAGATAAATGAAAGTTGAAATTATAATTTACTAGATATGCAGTTGAAATTTACAGGTTTTTGTTTACAAATGAGGTATAATATTGTCTAGTCCTGTCTTCTGGCAAAAGTAGAATGGTTAAATAAATTACTATGTAATTATACAATGAAATGCTTGACAGCAGTAAGAAGAGTTAACCAATGTGAAGCAATCTCATGGAGAGGAAATAGGAGGGCCCAGGCTATATTTCTTCCAGTATAATCATTAACTCAACTCAGGATGGATTCATTTCCTTTGTGTTAAATCCAGAAAACAGTGGTGAGGCTTCTGCATGCTAAACCAGTCACATGAAATCCAGTCTTTCTGACTCAGCACAGAACAGGCAAGAGAAAACTTCTCTAGTGAGAGAAAGGGTTGAAACAAGTATGCAAATTTACTGGTTGACAGGAGAGAGAGAGAGAGAGAGAGAGAGAGAGAGAGAGAGAGAGAGAGAGAGAGAGAGAGAGAGACTTGCATGATGGTTCCAGTACTTGAGAGACTGAGCCAGGAGGATTGCAGGCTTGAGAATAGCCTCTACAAATCAGGGAGACCCTGTTTCAAAATTAAAAGATAAAATAGACCTAAGGTTGTAGCACCGAAGTAGAATTTTCTTAAGTTCAATTCCCAGTATCACACAAGATAGAAAGTAGAAGGGGAAATGAAGGAAAGGAATGGAAGGAGAGGAGAAGACAGGAGAAAAAAGGCAAAATAGATGGAGGCAGGGCAGAGAATTTAGGAACACCCTGTATGGGGCATATATTGCTTCCACCCAAATCCCATGGGAAAAAAATTAGTACATGGCCCCATTTCAGTGTAAAGGAGACTAGCAACCACATTTTAACGAGGTGCCCTCGAGGAAAGAAAAATGAAGTTTGCTGAAAAACTAGCATTGTCTTTAACTCGGAGTACTGTTATGGTCATTAAATGTGCCTACCATTCCACCCCTAAAGAAGATGCAAAGTTCCATCAGTAATGTCTCATGATTCAATGACTTGTTAGTAAAATAAGAAGTATCTATCTTCTCTTCCTACCCTCTTTCCATCCGTCCAATATTCAACTGTAGAGCAATTACAGATGAGCCTTACATCATGGACGAAATGCCTCAGTCAGTTGTCTACAGTGATGCTGAAAAGAAGTGTGGCTGCCATTGTTAAGGGTCCCTGCCACGAGGTTAGGACAGGTTCCCTGATGATTTTGTTTTCAGAGTGAGGCCCAGGGGCTACTCTTTGGGGTAAATGGTTCTATCTTGAATGGAACCTTTCTTGCCTAAAATTTTCATGGTTTTATGGAAGTATGCTCATGTTTGAGGGCTGTATGGCTTTCTCAGCATTCCTTCCCACATAGGGATTGTTTCAAGGTCTCTAGTCTCTGCTTTGTGGATTCTGTTTACCAATATTTGCATATTTTCCCCCAAAATATGAGTATCTCAGATCTTGGTAGGCTCCTGGTTTGTTTCCATCCAGATTATGTATTGGTAATCTCATTCAAAGTTCTTTTCTAGATACTGTTCTCAGATGGGCTTTATTTCTTTACCCATTGCTCTGCTCAAATGCCCATTTCCTATAATTTCATAGTGACTAGTCTGAAAGTATCTAAAACAATAATCTAGGATATAAATGTGGCAGTATTGATATAATGTGTGCAGCAGACCCAAATCATCATTCAACTGAGTAAATTCCTTGGGTCCTCAGCGCTCAGAACTTTTTAAACACCAAAATCCTTACTAAGGTTTAGAAACATTGGTGATCCTGGAAGTCTCTGATTTTATTGACTGTATTTTCTTTAGCAATCACTAAAAATTGGCATAATTGTGCTTAGCTTGGTTTTTTTTTGTAATATCTTGTTAATGGCAGCCAATAGCTGTCGACACATGTTTGTATTTTGATTATTTTATCTACTCATATAGATCTACTGGCTCAAAGAAACATGTGATCTGATTTCAAGTTATTTTAAAATATGCTTTTTAGCAAATATCTTGCCACAATATAACACATTTTACCAGTCTTTGACAAAGCTTCTATGACACTTACCACACCATTGCTAAATATTCCTATATTTTAGAATTTGTTATAGTATCAGCTCATTGCCAGTACAATTTTCTGTATTAAATGCTAGATTTTAAAATACAAAACTCTACAATCTGCCTTGTTGTATTTCTCCCTCAAATTGCAATCCAAAATGAGTCAGCACAGGGCTGCAGAAAGGGATATAAAGAGGCATTTTTGTTCCATGCAATTCTTAGGGACCTAGTCTTTTTCGTGTGCAGGTCTATAACTCTCTAGGGAGATGTTAACAAACTTTCTGGAAAAGGCCACTTTTTATTTTTTATTTTTAGGTTATAGAGTTTTAACCAAACTATGCAACTCAGCTAGTGTAGCAAGAAGCCAGCACTAATGAATAAACATGGGTCTGTTCCAATAAAATATTACAAAAATACATTTAAAAAAATCCAAACTTTATATCCAATAAAATATTTGCATTACAAGGTGACCAAATGGATTAAGGTCATGTATGTAGACAAGAGAATAAACATTGCATGAAATATTTTATGCCAGATTTTAAGAGTCAGGCCTAGAACCGGCATAGATCACTTATATCTATATTCTGTTACCTATAATCCAGTATCATGATTATTTGGCCATAGTCAAGACAAGGCTATTCATGCACAATGTGCCCAAATGTAAAAGGACAGAGTACAGAGTTAGCATGGTTCTGCTGTGCAGATAAAAAAAAAATACCCTAATATCCTCTAATATACTTTGAAATCATTGGTATTTTAGACAGCTGAACAATGTCAAAAGAGGGTTACATTAGTTTTCCACTTGTGGAAGTAGTCATTCTGGGGATGCTACATACGTTATATCTCCCTAAAAAAAAGGAATAGAATGTAAAACTTACGATTTTAGGTACCATGTTAAGCGTTTTAATATAATGGCCCCCCAATTTTGTTGATGGCATGCCTATAATGTATATTTGACCATTCCTATTACACAGAGAAAACTGAGGCTCAAGGAAATTTTATGACTTGTACAAAATTACAGCTAGTGCTGTATAGCTAGTGAACTAGGTTTTCTATATTTCTTAATCTAGCCTTATTTACTTTAAGCTATGAACAGCTCCTAGAAGAGTGGAAAACATACTTCTGGTCTTCCCTGCGGTTCTCCACAGCAAGGAATTTGACTTTAATAAAGAGGTGACAAATTTCTATAGGTACTTAGCATAAGAAATATTTTTACTCCAACATGTTCTATTTTTTCTTTTACTTTTTTCATACTTTTACTGCCACATTATGGTTTTACGTTACAATGTAGTTTATAGTGATAGTGACGTACATGCACACGGCACTTAAAAATAAATGAGGAGTTTGTAATCTTAATCCCCGAGCTTGGGAGGCTGAGACAGGAGGATCGCACGGGTTCAAAGCCAGCCTCAGCTACTTACTGAGGCTCTCAGCAACTTAGTGAGACCCTGTTTCCAAATAAAATATAAAATAGGGCTGGGAGTATAGCTCGGAGGTAGGAAGCCTCTGGGTTCCACCCCCAGTACCACCAATAAATAAATAAATAAATAAATAAATAAATAAATAAATAAGGAAAGTAATATTATGTAGGGAATACAAAGACAGTTAATACTTCAAAGGGAAATATTTTAGTTAAATATGCATTAAAATGATTTTTTGTTTGTTTGTTTTTGTTTTTGTTTTGGTGGTACTAGGGTGGAACCCAGAGGCTTTCTACCTCCGGGCTATACTCCCAGACCTATTTTTTATACTTTATTTGGAAATAGGGTCTCACTAAGTAGCTGAGGCTGGCTTCGAACCTCTGTGATCCTCCTGTCTCAGCCTCCCAAGCGCAGGGATTACAAGTGTGCACCACCACACCCGGTACGTTAAGTGTTTTAAACCAAGAAAATTCCTCTTTTTAAAAGACATTTTCCCTCTTGACTATTGTTACAGATAATCTTCCATGAGTTAGGATTCCTCAAATAATCATTGTTTCTTTGTAGTCAAATGATTTCTTTGGAATTACCTTCAAAGTAAAACCTTAGCTCATGCAATTCTGGTATTTTTACAAACTTTTCTGATATTTTTCAAGCATCTTTTGTTCTAATAATATCTATTGTGCACACTGAAAAACTATCCATTGCCCTCTGGGTGGCTCAGCTCATTGGGTGGAGAAATGATTTTGTTCTTAATCTTCAGCTGTTCCCCTGGGTTGGTAAACCTCAGGCAGTAATGTTGGATTAACAGGGGGCTTCAAAAATATCAGATAATTATTTCTGGAACCATGGATGTTACCTTTTATCAGAAAGTTTTTACAGATATAATAAAATTTAGGTGTTAAGATGAAGAGATTGTCTTAGATTATCTGGGTGGGCCCTAACTGGCGTTGCAAGTATCTTTTTTTAAGGTTTATAAAATAACCTTTATTTTGTAAAGTTAATATATGCACTACAGGAAACAAAACCACAAGAAGCAAAAAACAAAGTCATCCAGTCACGAGCAGCTTGATTGGCTGTGGCCTTCCACTCCTGTGTACACATACACAACATGCCATTTGTGTGATCAAGATCATAGTATGTATTGTGCTTTTCCACACATCAATATTCAACTCAAAATCTCAAAATTACAAGAGTATTTTCAATAACCAAGGATATAGTACACCAACACAACCTGTTAAAAAAGTAATTGCGACCCTGCCTTTCTCGGGATGAAAACTTTTCTGAAGATAGAAAGAGCAGTAGGCCATTGGATAGACATACTGGCATTGCAAGTATTCTTAAACGAGAAAGATTAGACAGACACATTGATAAGATAAGGCAATGTGAATACAGAGGTGGACACTACAGAGATATGGCCACACATCACCAAATCCAAAACCTCCGTATCTAGAAGAAAAGTAAAGGGATTTTTCTCTTACAGTATCTGGGGGAGTATAGACATTCTGATTCCATTTATATTGTTTAAAGCTACCAAGTTTGTGTCACAGCAAGCCACAGGAAACTAGTACAGTTGATAGGTGAGGAATCCCAGTGCAAGGACAAGATCTGGAGTGTAGCAAACCATGGAAAGGAAAAAAAATTCTCTCTTCTCAGAATGTATTGTTTCAATCCTTCCACTTTATTAATCTATATGCTTATTGATAAAAATTCTTAATGCCATCCTTAATGTCTGCCTTTCCTACAGCTTATTTTAGTGTTTTGAATAAAACAGCATTTTATTTATCTGCTATAACCCATTATTTGTGTACATTATCCAAATCATTCAACCATCAAACTGTGATTTTTCTAAGCAGTATGTTTATTCTGTCACTCAAACTTTCTTTTCTGCCTTTGTCATATGATCTATTTTCTCTATACAATTGATCAACATTTTCTTACTAATTCCTATGTTTTATTTCCTCATATTTCTTTTTTTTTAAAAAAAAAAAAAAAGAGTTCCCAGATGTGAGGGGGCGATCTGGCTGCAACATCTATCACCCCATTGATCGCCAGGGTTGAATTGGCTGATCTGGCTGTCTAGGTGGGTGTCCCCTTCCTCCCTCACCACTCCATGTGAGACCTTTCCCAAAGAGGAGGACCAGTCTTTGGTCAAGGGTATAAAGTAGCTGCACTCCCCTGCTAGAACCTCCAAACAAGCTCTCAAGGTCCATTTGTAGGAGAACGTAGAATAGTCAATCTTCCAAGACTCCAGACACACCCAAATGAGATGCCGCACATGGCAGTCTGCTTTCTTTAAAAATAAAAAAATAAAAAAATAAAAAGTTGAAAAAGAGTCCCACTGCTTGTGTCAAACAAAACAATCTAAATGTGGATTCTAATTTATATTCCCAATCTTACTTTTTTTAAACTTGTAAAGAAATTTTCAGACCTAGACAAACTGAGATTCCTGAGTATGATGATTAATCTTGATTTTCAATGAGATTGGATTGAAAGAGATCCAGAAAATTAATATAGCACAGTTGTGGGTATATCTGTGAGGATGTTTCTAGGGACTGTTGGTGAATGGGACAGGAAATTGAGGAAGGAGACCTACCCTTTATGTGGGCAACACCATCCAACAGAACTGGGAGAACATGCAGAACATAAGAGTCAGAGAAGTAAGCCTGACAGCATGCACAAGCCTGTTCTCCGTTAGGAGCATCTGTTTCTGCTGCTATCACCTTGGACACCAGACTCCAGCTTCTGTCTTTCAGCAGGGACTCACATTAACAAAACATCAGGTTTCTGCGCCTCTTCAGCCTGAAGAATGCCACTGTGAGATGATCCACCTTCTTATCATGTAAGCCAGTCTAATAAATCCCCTGTTAAAATTATGTGTGTATATGTATACATATTCCTATATCATCCTAAATATGCATACATATACACACAAGGATAACAAAAGATATATATATGTATATATTGTGTATATATATATATATGTATGTATGTACATATGTATTTTTGGCATATTTTCAGTCAGGATCCTATAGAGGAACAGAACCAATGTGTATACAAATGCATATGTCTATATGTATATGTGTGTGTGTGTTCTGTTCCTCTACAGAATCCTTACTGGAATAGCATGTAAAACCAAATATCTTTATATGCAATTCAATAAATGTCATCAAATGTAGAAAGCTATTGGTTAGAATTTCCTTAAATGTTTGCTCTGAATGACAATTTAGCAAAAACTTAACCTTTAAATTGCAATTCATTGTCATAATATGGAAAGCAAAATAAAGAACCATGACAAGACAGAATGGAGGAAATTCAGTTTCTAATCTTTCTTTCTTTATTTCTCTGTCATTTTTACTCTGTTTTTCCCTTAAGTCTAAATAGCCCTTATCACAGCGATTCTCCTAAGAATTAACAAAGAATGAAAGTAGGCCACTTGAAAGTACAAAGATATCAGAGACAGAGAGAGTTATAGAGGAAACTGAACCTCAGTATTTATCTTCTACTATCACTTCTTCTTTTTCTGGTATTAGATCCATTCTTCAACAAAAAGAAAACATCCCAAAGAATCACTGTTTACATATTTAATCTAAATGCTGTCTTCTATTTTATAATCTACATATTCACGGTACATGCATAGTATAACTTTGTGCCACAGAGAAATAACTATTATTAACGTTCCTGATATAGTCCAAAGAAATGTTCAGAAGAATAGACAGATATAAAGCAATACGTGTCTTGCTATGACTAAAGAGAGTGAGAAAATTCATATCTAAACTCATGCCAAAATTTGGCTGTGAAAGGCTAGATGTTACCCAGCTTGCAGCTCACTAGTTGGACCATTGACTTGTGGACACTGAGGAAAGATACTTGGAAACAAGCCGCAGGAGCTTCCTGGTGGTATCTGTTCTCCTTACCACCTAAGTCTCACAGATCAACACAAAGTGAGTCATGGAATGTTCTGGGTAGGTTGCATGCCATGAATTTACTCAAAGATGAAATTATCAAGCTCAGAAAACTTAAAGATATCTTGATAAGTAAAAATCACACTTGCTGACCTTTAACACAGACAGAAATGGTATCTTCTTTATACAGGCCCAAAACAAACCTCTCTGCTTGGAAGAAGGCTATACAAATACACTGGAAAAGGGTCTATAATAAATACAGTACCTCTGCTTACAAGATGTTTTAGAAACATGAAAAAAAATAACAGAAAATGTTCTCACAATAGCTTCCTTGACATGATGAAGAGGGAAATTTTAAATTTTGAGATTCATAAGTGATTTGTGAGTTGATAATAAAAATAATCAAGCAAATGTACTCAAATTTTTAACTGAATTTTACACATTTCCATAGCATGTGAGCTATCTACACTTGGCTTTTGACTAAGGTTTATCATCTATTACCCACTGACGACCTTTAAAATAAATATATACCAATAAAAAAGGAAAAACAAAAAAAGAGATTCTGTACAATTGCTACTAGGATATCAGTTATATATGGTACAAACTTAACATAAAGGTAACTGTGGTGTATTTTAATCATCCATTGTTGCTTTGTCTTAGTAACTTGCTATTTTAATGTATACATTATCATGATGAAAGAGTGCATGCTTTCAATGTAATGCTTCATTTTTATGTTAATCTATTTTTAACTATTACATAAAATTCACTTTATTTATTTGTTCTGATTTCTCTGACTGTGTCTGTGGTGTCAGTAATGCCACCACGTGGAAGCATATCTGGATGCTGTGTGGTAACTCTGACCGCCATCCAAGTCTCATGTGAAAGAAATGCCAGGGAAGTCAAACTCAAGGTCGGTGGAGCCAACAATTGGTAAAGGGAGATGATCAGAATAAAAAAGAGTACATATCCTAAGCCTTAATTTAATCTTTTTTTTTATTTTGTTTAAATTGAATTGGCTGTTTCAAGTTAATCCATGATTGTTAGCTAGAAACATCTTGAATCTGTTGCGGTATGATTTCATGTCTACTAAATGTGTATAACTCATAAAAAAGAAAGTGTCAGACCTGCTTATCTGATCAGTGTCTACTTAGTTAATTTTTATTCTTGCAGGTTGGAGACTAACAATGTAAACACTACTATCAAGTTATACAGTCTGGTGACTGCTCTGAAATCACATGCACTACAATAGCTGTGGGCATCTGCTAGTAAAAAAAGAAAATCACCCTTTGTCTATGTTCTTAATTTCTATAAGAGCAATAAAAGTTCTTTTCAGAAACAAGAGAAAAGTTTTTCAAATGTCACCTGTAAGTATATCTTCTTTGAGTATTTTGCTCCATTTTTTAATATTCTATTTCTAGATGTGTAAATATACTTATATGTGTGTGTTTGTGTGTATGTGTGTTTGTGTGTGTGTGTGTATTTATCAGTAACTTTTCCATCTTATAATACTAAGATATTTTTACTAATGGCATGGTACTATATCCAATGACTGTATTATACTATATTTTTCTGTTTCTAAACATACTTTTTAAGTTTCCATTGTTATACATTTACAGTGCATATGACTAAAAATATGCAAGAGATATCTTGTATATAATTCCTGCTTACCATTATCACTCAGAAAGAAATTCGAAAGGAAAACTACTGTATCAATGTTAATAAGTATAATTCTGTCAAAAGAATGAAATTATGTCATTTGCAGGGAAATGGATGGAGCTAGAGAATATTACACTAAGTAAGTTTAGCCAGCCACAGAAGTTCAAGGGTCTCATGTTTTCTCTCAGATGTGGAAGCCAGAGAGAAAATAGGAAACAAAGGGACCTCAGATAAATGAGAAGAGGGGCTGCTAGAATAATGGAAGGGGATTTGGGGAGGAAGTTGGAGAGGGGGAAAAAGGACAGTTAATGAAAAAAATTCAAATGATGCTATGTCTATATATGAATGTAGCACTATCAATCTCACATGTACAGAGAGGAAGGGGGCAGAATCAGGAGGAAAACATATCAAGTGCCATCTACATGAACATTTGTATCACTTTGAACCTCACCATAATGTGTAATTATGATGCACCAATAAAAGTATATTGAAAAAAAAAAGTTGCTCCTTCTCTCTTACTCTGCCTCCCACCAGCACACCCTGAATTCTCCAGACAAAATGTGGAGTAAAAGCTCTGAAACCTTTGGAACTGTGAGCAAATAAATGTTCCATCCTCTATAAGTTAAAAAAATAAAGTTGATGAAAACTTTTATTATATAATCATCAAAAATTTATCTTATACTTTTTTTCCTTTAGACATAGCACCCTCACTAACTTTTATGGTGACACAAAATCATCCCACATTAAGATCAAGGACACTGTTCTTTCCACTAATTAGCTGGAAGAAATCAGGTTTGAAGAGCTTCTTTATCTTGTTAAGAAACAATTAGTCTCCAAGAATGATATTTGGTACTCTGTGTTCACTGCTGGTTATAATCTCCATAAAAATTAGGTAGAAAATAGGTATTATTAATCAAGTATTATAGATAAGTAAATTGTGTCCCAGAAAGGTTAGGCAATTTATTTAAGGTCAAATCTAGTAATGGCAGAGCTGGAACTCATGCCCAAGGCCATCAGACACCCTGCAACACTGTTTTTATGAAAATATTGAAGACTGAAAGCATAGCCTTCAGTGGATGAAACATTAGACATGTATAAAGAGATATGTATGTGTGTGAGAGAGGAGAGTTATTCTCAGAAACCCTCAAATCTCACCTCTACACAACCATGCTCTATGGTAAATTATAATACTATGACTGTCAAAGATTTTAAGTGATGAATAAATCACACTCCAACAAGTCTCTTACTTCAAGATTAGCATGCCGTGATCTCTTCCATTTAATCCATCCTTAAATATTTATAGTTAAATTCAATGTTTAAATCTCTACAGATTTCCCTTACTATGGTGGTATACATACAATTGCTTATATACAGCATACACAATATATACACATAATTGCAATACACCAATAAAAGCTTTTTTTAATTCTGTGAATTTTCTATTTCAAGTACATATAAAAAATGTTCCTCCCAATTTTTTAAATTGTACTACATGGTGCATTCCAATCTATCCCATTGATTTATACATTTTTTCAACTAGTCTAAAAGGGTATTGATAGCATGTTAGCCTTTTCTATGTGTATTAAATGAAACTTTCTTAGAAAAATTTCCGTAAGTCATTTCAGCAAAAAATATTGACATTGGTATAAAATTTACTATCTTTTCCTGGACAAAAAAAAGCTCCAAATGAAATCTCAAAGATTAGTATATAACAATGGTTTTAGAAGTTTCAACACAGGATAAAAACCAGAATTGTACAATGTATTTTAGTTTACCTTCTAACTGGATTATTAGATATGCTTTGTGACCCACTTTCGTCTTGACAGATATGTTTTTGTGATTTGTACCTAGTTAAATCCTGTGCAGTTGAATCTGGTGAGGAAAACAAAAAATACAATGCTCATTTATTCCATCTGAATCACTATATAAGCCACTCCACCTAAAATAAAATTTGCTGAAAAAAAAACTTCAAAAGAGATATTTTAAAATATAATTTTTGAAATCTACCAAAATATCTTATAAATTAGTTATGGTAAAATATTTAGATCTTTCTATAGAGGAATTTATTCATCAATACTTAAATTTTTTTGCAAAAAAATCTATATTTTATTTTATTGGTGCACTATAGTTTCACATAATAATGTTGAATCATGTTGACAATGGCATATATTCACACATTACTTGGTGCCCTCCCCCCTCACTTTCCCTTTACCCTCCCTTCCAATATTGAGTGTCCAGGTTAACAATGTTATATTCACATGTATACACATATTTGAATGTATCTTTTCCAGTAATAAACCTCAGCATTCTTCCTATCATATCCTTCCTTTCTGGCTTCGCTGAGGTTTCCCTTCCATTATCTGGAGTCCCTCTGGTATCCCCAATACTCCCTAACTTGAGCATATTAGAGAAAACATACGTCCCTTCTCTTTCTGTACTTGACTAATCTCTAATAAAAGGCTAATATACAGAATATACAAAGAGCTCAATAGACTCTACACTAGCAAAACAACCCAATCAAGAAATGGGCAACTGAATTGAATAGATACTTTCCAAAAGAAGAGACATAAATGGTCAATAGATACATAAAAAATGTTCAACATCATTAGCCATCAGGGAGATGCAAATCAAAACTACGATGAGATTCCATATACCCTAATCTGAATGGCAAGCATAAAGAAGTCAAATAACAACAAATGCTGGTGGGGATGTGGGGAAAGAGGAACTCTTTTACACTGTTGGTGGGAGTGCAAACTATTTCACCCACTATGGAGATAAGTGTGGAAATTTTTTAAAAACTGGGAATGGATCCACCAATACCACTACTGGATATCTTTCTAAAGGGGTTTAAATCAGAGGACTTCAGTAACATATGCATACCCATGTTCATAGCAGCACAATTCATAATGGCCCAAATATGGAACCAACCTAGGTCTCCATCAACACATGAATGGATTGCAAAATTTTGGAAAATACATACAATGGAATTCTACTCAGCTATAAAGAAGAAGAAAATCATGTCATTTGCAAGAAGGTGGAAAGACCTGGAGAACATTATGTTAAGTGAAATTCTTTTAAAAGTACACAAAAATTAGAAGATGGAAAGACCTGGAGAATATTATATTAAGTGAGAACAGCCAAGCACAGAAAGAGAAGAGGCATATATTTTCTCTAATATGCTCAAGCTAAGGAGTATTAGGGATTCCAGAGGGACTCCAGATAATGGAGGAGAAACCTCAGAGAAACCAGAAAGGAAGGGTAGGGAAGAAGAAGACCGAGGTTAATTAATGTAAAAGCTACATTTGAATATGTGTACATATATGAATATAACATTGTTAACCTGGACACTCAGTATTGGGAGGGAAGAAAAAGGGGAAGCAGGGGTGGTGTGTGAGTTACCAAGTACCATGTGAATATATGCCATTGTCAACATGATTCATTTTATGATGTGAGACTATAGTGAACAAATAAAATAAAAAAGAAACAAAAGAAAAAATAAAGAAAAAAAGTACTCAAAAATTAGCCAGGCATGGTGATGCACAACTGTAATTTAGTATTTGGTAGTCTTAGACATGAAAATGGCAAGTTTAAGGACAGTCTAAGCAGGTAGTAAAAATTTGTTTTAAAATAAAAATAAAATAGGGCTAGTGGTATAGTTTGGAGGTTGAAAGCTACTGTATTCAATCTCTAGACCACAAAAAAAAAAAACATAAAAAATTTAGCTATATGGACATTATAAAGTTTCTTCTTTCTTTTAGAAATTTAATACTTTATTATAGGGGTTTGAATCCCTCAATAAACAAGCTGTTGTTGACATCAGAGTTTATCCTTAGGGAGCTACTTTCTCAAATAATAGATCAGGTTATTATTTCAACAACCGTCAATAGCAGATATTGGCATAAATGAACACATAAGGTTAAAAATAGTATTTAAGATTTATGGAGAACTGATTAGGTGCATACACTTTAAACTAATCTTATGAAGTTAGTATTATTGTTCTCTCCATGACATGGTGAGAAAACTGAGGCAAGATGTTTATAAAGTAATAATGGTTGCTATAATAAGCAAACTATAAAAGGGATGATGGCTCAAATAAAATAGAAGCTCATTTCTCTTTTACTTAAAATCCAGTCGGGGACGGGCGTGGTTGCGCACACTTGTAATCCCAGCGTTTAGGAGGCTGAGACAGGAGGATCGCACAGGTTCGAAGCCAGCCTCAGCTACTTAGTGGCTTTCAGCAACTTAGCGAGACCCTGTTTCCAAATAAAATATTTAAAAAAGGTCTGGGAGTATAGCCCAGAGGTAGAAAGCCTCTGGGTTCCACCCCTAGTACAACCAAAAAAAAAAAAAAAATTAAATAATAAAATAAAATAAAATTCAGTCGGGATTGGGAGATCTTGGGTGCTGGGTAATGAAAAGTTGATAACTCTTTTTAAGTGTTTGCAAAAGGGGAAGGAATTTAGAATATTAAAAGGGACATTCTTACTGAACGTGCCTGTAAGAGAAACCACATTTGTGCATACACCTCATTAACTAGAAGCCAAGCATACAGTCTTACCAATCTAAAAAATAAAAAAGTAATGGTGTCTCTTAGTATTCAAAGAAAGAAAAAGGAAGTGATTTGATGTTACCAGTTTCTATGTATAGAATCAACATATTTAAATAGACAAAATTATCTATTTTGTGATCATTAAAGCAATCAGTATTGGAAATTTAGAAAATAGAAAAATAACATTTTTGAAACCACCATTTTGAGAAAACCATTAGCATATTTTATGTTTCATTACATATTTCAGTACATATATTTATATAGTTGATATTGTCCTAATACATTCCATTTTTACAGTCATAAAATTATTTTAAAAGGGAACATAATATGTAATTTTATGGTATATATTAATATAGTAAGTAAATCTTCTATAGTTGAGAATTTAGGTTATCTCTAAACGTATCCTTTAATGAATAAGTCTGTCATGTTCATAATTACATTTTAGAAATATTATTTGAATGATAGTTTTTCATAATTTTGGTATCAAAATCCAAAGCTATAAAAGGTTTAAAAGTATATACCAAATAATTTCACATAACAACCATTAGAACTCTGATGTACCAGTTCTGTTTTTTTATAATTTTATCAACAGTATTATCATCCCTCATGGATATGTTTTATTAATTTTATAAATTAAGTAGAAAGTATTATACTACTTGATTATAACATTTTATTGCCAGTAGTGTCATCAAACATTTAGGGATGTTATTACAAACACTATGCATATATAAAATAGCTATATTTTTCTGTTTGTAAAATGTTTGATTTGTTATCTCAACTTCCAAGGATTATAGAATTTTAGACATTTAGACTTTCTTTTACAGCAGGCTTCAACTTTGCTGAATCCTGATTCTAGACTATCTTGAGCTATTTTATCATACTGAGTCTAAATTTCTTCTACCACAACAATTTGGATAAACTTTCACCCTAATAATCATTAAAATATGAAACATACATGTAAACCACAATTTTGTTTATAGTTAGCAACTAATAAGATTGTTCTTTCTTAGAAAAAATAAACAAGCATACAGTCTGTTTACCAGAAGTTAGCTCTTAATATTACCATGACTTTGCCACTGATCCATAAAGTTACAGTTATAAGCTTACTAGGCAGTAGGTAAACTATATTAACTCATGCAAAAAATATAAATGAAAAGTTTACAATCTGGTAACCATAACTTGATGACAAAATTACAAAATGGCCAAAATTTGTTCAGAAAATAAACCATTTTCAATGTTAAAGTATTAAACTCTGCCTTATTTTTCATGTCCACAGCATTGTCAGTCTCAATCTTCATTTATTCTATTCCAGATACATTGGTATTTAACAGGAGACTATCACAGTTAGTATTAAGATGCTCTAAACAAATGAATATAGATATTTGGCTCTTTTCCCTTAATATTTACATACTCCATTTCATTAGACAATTATGTTCTATGAACCTTAATCTCCTAATCATAGTATATTATATCTATATAAAATCTGGTTTTCTAAAAGCTCAGGTAAAAAATGTCCTAGTCAAAGCAATATTAATGCACATAAAAACTAATTGAAAAAATTAATATCTATTCCAAGTTAGAATAATAGAAACAACAAAAAGAATAATGGAAAATTTAAAACATGATGTAGTTAACATCAAGAAGTTGGATTCTTGAGCTGGGTGTGGTGGTGCACACCTATGATCCAAGTGCTTGGGAGGCTGAAACAGGAGGGTGTAGGTTCAAGGAAGGTTTCTGCAAATAGTGAGACTGTCATCAATCTAGCAATACCCAGTTTCCAAATAAGAAATAAAATTGTGTTGGGGATGTAGCTCAAAAGTACAATGCCTCTGGGTTCAATCCCCAATACCCCCAATACCACCACCAAAAAAGAAGAAGAAGCTGGTGTCTTCTGATTCTGACTCTGAAAGATAAAGTGACTTATCATCTCAGCAAGAATAATTATAAAAGTTAGGACACATATGTAACAAAGGTCTTACAAACACTATGCAACAACTAAGGCAGAGTTACTATTCTGGAAAAAACAAATGCATACAAAATGAGCTCTACATTCATGCTGGCTTTATTTCTGATGACATTTCTAAGTCATGACATAAAAAAAACAGAGCACGGTAGAGATCAACTGAGAAGAGAGAATAAACTCAGAGTTCAGAGTTGTCTAAATGACTGAGATTTGAGAAAAAGGAATCAGAGTAAATGAACCCAAAATATGTGTAAAAATGTTCCTTTGAACTCCTAAATACTAAGATGTGGAGAGTCCTAATCAATAACAGCCACTGGAAGACTTGAGACCATGGTAGAGACTTGGGAAGTTTTACAGTACTAGAGAATTACAAAGTGAAAAATCCTTGATTAATATCTTCAGCTTCCAGGTTATGCCTCCAGAAATCACATGAGTAACACTCATAGGAATAAAAACTGCATAGCAGGCATAAAGGCTAGTCACTGGAAATAAGAACTTTCCTCCTAAAGGTTAGTTTACCTTAAAAAAAAAAAACTTGAAAGTATGCCTCATTAGTAGCAATGAGGTCCACTGGTAATTTATCTATCTGCCAAATCAAAGCTTCACACTCTTCAGAGAATTATAAGAGAATCAAGATTCTTCACCATGAATATATCAATCAAAGTGTCCAATATGCAAACAAAATTCCTAGGCAAAAGAAAATTCAGGAAAAAGTAATTTATAATTAATAAATAAAACAGGTAAAAGAAACAACAAAAGTTAATTCAAGTATGGGAATGAGAAAAAGATAGGTACTTCAAAAATATATTATTATATTTGAAAATATATGAAACAATAGAAAATGAACACACTAGAAAAGTAAAATTAAGAATAGGAGCCTCATTTGATAGCTTTAACTGCACAATGGATGTGACACAAAATGTTATCATTTAATTTGAAGAAAATAATTAACCTAAAATTCAGAGAAATAAAAGCAGAGTATAAGAAACACATATAGCTGGTAGTGGTGGCACATGCCTGTAATCCCAGGGGTTGGGAGGCTGATACAGAAGGATCACAGATTCAAGGATAGCTTCAGCAAGTAATGAGACTCTCATCAACCTACTGAGACCATGTTTAAAAATAAAATAGGGCTGAGGGAGGTAGAATGCCCCTGTGTTCTATCCCTATTACCACAAGGGGAAAAAAGAATCAGGATACTATTTTAAGTACTAATATATGTCTAATAAGAATCTAAGAGAAGGGAAGAAGTACAAGAAAAATTACTTAAAGAAATAAAGGCAATCATTCAAAACACAAACAATAACAAATGCTGGCAAGGATGTGGAGAAGTGGAAACTCTAAAACATTGTTGGTGGGATTGCAAATTAGTGCAACAACTTTGGAAACAGTATGGAGAATCCTCAGAAGAATGGGAACAAATCTACCATTTGATCCAGCAATACCACTTCTGAGTATCCACCCAAAGGAAAGGAAACCAAACTACCAAACTAATGCACGTGTATCTATGTTCATAGCTGCACAATTCACCATAGCCAAACTGTGGAACCAGCCAAGATGTCCACCAACAGATGAATGGATTACCAAACTGTGGGATATGTACCCAATGGAATTTTACTCAGCCATAAAAAAAAAATACAATTGCAGTATTTTCAGGGAAATGGATGAATCTTGAGGACATTATGCTAAGTGAGATTAGTCAGTTGAAAAAAGTAAGGAATGGGATGCTTTCCCTAATATGTAAAAGCTAGGGTGAATGGGGTCATAGGAGAAACTCCAGGTGAAAAAGGAGATCCTATTGAGGAGCAAATAAGGCAACCTAACTGGTGATGGGAGGTGGGGAAAGGGAAACGCTTTAAACCACATAATGTACTTATTTATATCGAAGTCAACCATTAAACCAAGCATGGGAGGGATGTGGAGGGAGTGAGGTGGGGATTGGGTGGGGGCTGGTAGGTGATGTGTGCATTTATGTCTGCACAAGTTTTTTATCCCATTATGATGTATAAAAACAATGCATTAATAAAAATAAAAAATAAAGACTGAGAGTTTAAAATCATGTGGATAATAAAAAGCTCAATTTTAAGAGTCATCAAATTATAAACAGAATTACATGAAGAAATTGGCATATCACAGCATCAAAGCCAAAGAAAAAGAGGTTCACAGCAAAGAAGCAAAACAAGATAACAAATGTTGATTTAATAAAGAAGTATGAAATGTTCCACTTTTGGACAAGAACAGACAGGTAAAAACAGCAACATTTAAATAGTTCAGTTTTATTACTTTGTCAAACTTTTTTTTTCTCTTGTTCTTTTTCTCCATTTGACATCAATAAAAGTTTTTTTTGTTGTTGTTTGTTTGTTTGTTTGTTTGTTTGTTTGTTTTTTATGGTACTGGGGGTGGAACCCAGAGGCTTTTTATATCCGGGCTATACTCACAGACCTCTTTTATATTTTATTTGGAAACAGGCTAAAAGTTTTAAACATCATGAAATGATTTTGCCCAAAAATGGAGAACTGGCACCAAAATAAATGAAAACAGACAAACAAAAAAATACCCCAAAGGACACACAGAAAACCCTAAATAAACCCTCAAGTTTTACATATCACAAGAACCGCCAACTCAACCCCCATGCACCAATCCACCAACACAGAAGACCAACCGCCAATGACAGGGTTCACTACCTCTTCCATCCCCTGAATTCTCACATTATTTCCCAATTGCTAAAACCAAGGCAAAAACATCCTCTTAGTGGTTAGAAAGCATCAGTTGCTTAAGTGAATTCATGTCAGTGTTCCATTTATGGTTTTATAATAAAACAACTTTTAAGGGAAAAAAGTATGGAAGCTAGAAGATTGTCACAGATAACATTATCACTGCTATAATCTAATGCAACTCACCAAACAACTTGGAGGAAAAATGATTTATTTTCTCACAGTGTTTTGGAAAGTCTGGCTTCCAGAAGCTGATATCTGCAGAGGAAGGGGGAGATCAAGGCTCTGCTCTCATGAGAACAAGCAAGCAAGGGAATTCAAAGACACAAACACAATTCCTAGGGCCACACTCTCAGGGTCTACCTTCTCTAGCCACACTCCACTAGTTGAGGCTACAACCAGATAAATCCA
Organism: Muscardinus avellanarius; assembly: GCF_963383645.1. Taxonomy (NCBI): domain Eukaryota; kingdom Metazoa; phylum Chordata; class Mammalia; order Rodentia; family Gliridae; genus Muscardinus; species Muscardinus avellanarius. The sequence continues at coordinate 113,228,519 of NC_137790.1, forward strand.
TTGATAAGATGATAACCCTCATGACTTAACTCTATCAGCCCTGAGCTCCTTAGAGCATATTCTATACCTGACAATAATGATAATTTAATCACATCTTAAAAGAAAATTTTAAAAAATGTAAGTTTAGATTTCTGTACCTAGCACAATTAGCTTTCAAAAAAAGAATGTTAAAAATTAAAACACCTCCAGTGAAATAATGAAAGAATTTGCTGTCAATAGACCATAAAATAAATCACTTTTTTATTTTTTTGTTTTTGGTACTGGGTATTGAATGTAGGATCAGTCTAACTCCGATCTAAACCCTTAGCACTATTTTATTTTATTTTTTTTAATTTTGAATCAGAGTATCAATAGTCCCAAGAATCTCCCTAAATTGTGGAGACTGGCCTCAAACCTGTGATCTGCCTGTCTCAGCCTCCCAAATATAGGGATTACAGTGTGTGCCATGAAACCCACTTGAAAATAATTTTAGAGGAATCAGAGAAATGAAGAGCACTAGACAGGGTAAATATGGGATTAAAATAAATAACCTTAACACACATATCATTATAAAATGAAACAAAGGAGATGATGAAGTAAATAAAAGAAACTCTCATAAGGTTTTTCATAGTTTGGAAAGTAAGAATGGTACTGGTTAACTATATTAGGTGCTATTTATAAAAATAAATTTTATCTCACTAAGAAAATATGAATCAAATCTTTCATTTTATATATGTGTATATATATCATACATATATAAAGTTGTAAAGATAGAAAAATATAGAAATAGAGACTGATAATAAAATAAATTCCATTTAAAATATAATAATAGTCTGTTGTATATTTAAAAAATGTATTCACCATGTCATTCTTACATAATTAGGCATATGGTATACAAACTGAAATATATAGTTTTAAAATATATTTGAAATTTTGTCAAAATCAGTTGAGAAGGGAAAGTCACCAGCTGCATTGTGATTCTTTTAGCTAGGTCTTGAGGATACCCTGTCTTTTCTAGTTTTACGTAATGACTTAATATTTTAATATGGTGATTTAAAAATGACATCTTAGCATTACATTTAAATCATACACACACACACACACACACACACACACACAACTTTCTAAAATGACACTTCTCTCTTCCTCTCTCTTCTTCTCTGTCTCCTTCTCTATGCCTTACCACTCCTTTATACCTGCTGTTACACACATGCTCCCTCCTTTATGAGTAGAAAATATAAAAATTTTAGTTCTTTTTTTTCCTGTTTGTACTTCTTTGATTTCCTTTTCTTGCCTTATCTCTCTGAATAGAGTCTCAAGTACTATATTGAAAAGAGGTGGTGATAATGTACATCTTTGTTTTGCTTCTGTTTTTAGGGAAAATTGTCACAGTTTTTCTCCACTTAATATGATGTTGGCTGTGGGCCTAATATAGATTGCCTTTATGATGTTGAGTTATATTCTTTCTATTTCAATTCTCTGAAGTGCTTTTAACATAAATGAATGTTGCATTTTGTCAAATGCTTTTTAGCATCTATTGAAATTATCATCAAATTTTTTGTCTTTGACTCTGTTTTTGTAATGAATTGCATGTGTTGATTTTCATATGTTGAACCAGTCTTTTTTTCTTGTGATGAGGCCTACTTGGTCATGGTGTAAGATTTCCTTGATGTGGTTTGGAATGCATGTTGCCTGTATTTTGCTTAGCAGTTTTCCATCTCAGATCATCAGTAATATATGCCTTTAGTTTTATTTCCTTGAGATGTTTACTTGGTTTTAGTATTAATGTGATGTTGGCTTTATAGAATATATTTGGGGAGTCTAGTTTCTATTTCACAAAATAGATTGAGGAATATTGGGATTAGCTCTTCTATAAAAGTTTTATAAAATTCACTTGGGAAATCATCTTATCCTGGGCTTTTGTTTGATGGTAGGCCCAATTGCTGCTTGGATCACTTTGATTGCTATTAGTTGGTTTAAACTTTTCATAGCTTCTTGACTCAGTTCAGAAAGGTTGTATTTATTTAGAAAGTTATCAAAGTTATCAATTTCTTCCAGGTTTTTCATTTTGTTGGTATATAGTTTTTCAAAGTAGTTTCTGATAATCTTCTGGATGTCTACACTGTTGGTCATAATATCTCCTTTTTTATCTCTTATCTTTATAATTTGGGCTGATTCTCTCTTTTTTGGTTATATTGGCTAGTGGTTTACCTATCTTGTTAATTTTTTTTTGAGAAACCAGCTTTTGGTTTTGTTGATTTTCTGTATTGTATTTTTTTATTCTCTAATATCATTGATTTCTGCTCTGAGTTTAATCATTCCCTGTCTTCTTCTAGCTTTAGAGTTAAACTATAAGGGCACAAGAAACTAACAGGCAGATCAATACATGCATTGCATTAAACTGAAGAGCTTCTGTAAAGCAAAGGAAACTATCAAGAACCTCAGCGAAAGGCCAACAGAATAGAAGAAAATTTTGCCAACTATCCCTCTATAGAGGACTAATATCTATAATTTACAAAGAACTCAAGAAACTCAGCACTAAGAAAACAAATAGTCCAATTAAAAACATGCAGGTGTACTAAATAGACACTTCACAAAAGAAGAAATTTAAATGGTCAATAAATGTTTGAAACAAATGTTCAACATCATTAGCAATCAGAGAGATGCAAATAAAAACTACCCTAAGATTTCATCTAACTCAAACTAGAATGTCAGTCATTCACAAAACAAACAACAAATGCCGGGGAGGATGTGAAGTAGGGGGATCTCTAATATTTTTGCTGGGATTACAAATTAGTGGCAACCACTTTGAAAAACAGTATGGAGTATCCTCAAAAGAAAGAGAAGGAACCTACTGTATTATTCAGCAATACCACTTCTGGGTATCTATCCAAAGAAAGTAAACCAAACTACCAAACTAATGCATTCTTATCTATGTTCACCGCTATCCAATTCACCATTGCCAAACTACGGAACCAGCCAAGATGTCCATCAACAGATGAATGGATTACAAAATTATGGGATATATACAAAATTGAATTTTACTCAGCTATAAAGAAGAACAAAATTACATCAATTGCAGGGGAATGGATGGAACTGAAGAATATTATGCTAAGTGAGATTAGTCAGTCACAAAAATAAGAAATCAGATGCTCTCCCTAATATGTGAAAGCTAGGGAGAAAATGGGTCATAGGAGGAACTCCAGACAAAGAAGGAGAAACTACACATGAGCAAATAAGGTAACACAACTGAGGGGGATTGGAAAAAAATTGGAAAATCCCTAATGTACATGATGTACATTCACAAACATATCAAAATCAATCACTAAGCCAAACATGAAAAGGATGGAAGAGGGAGGGAATGGAACGAGAATTGGGGAAGGACTAATTGGGTGTTGTGAGCATGTATGCCTCTAACATCTTGCATTGCATTAAGATGTACGACTACCATGCACCAATAAAAATTTTTATTTTAAATAATACTGATTAGCATTTTTATAATTTTTATTGGTGTATTATAGTCATAAATCTTAATGGTATACAAGATGTTAGAGGCATAAATGATAACAGAAATAATATATTTTTCAAAGAACATACTTTCTAAAAGGAAGCAAAACAATAGCCTATTTTATCCAGTTGTGTGCAGGTATTAATGGTGAAGTATGAGGTGCTATAGTCAGATGATTCCAAGCCCAGATCTCATTTCTACTATTCACTGAAAGTATGAACCATGGACAAATTTTACAACTATATGTCTTTCTTCTATAATATGAAAATAATCGTGCCAGCCACCTCGATTTTTAAATAAATTAAATGAAATAACATACCTAAATCGTTTAGCATAGAAGATGATGCATAGAGAGAGTTCAGCAAATGCATGAAATACATTATTATCTTCATATTTATATTTAAGATAATTAAATATGAATAAGCTCTTCATGTAAACATTAATCAATGAAATAGAGGATTAATAAAACATTTTAGGCCAGAAACATTTTTGTTAGTATGCATTGCAATTATGATGTGATTATACCTACTTATACTGGTCATTAAAAATATTAATAAAAGAGCACACATTTATACATGCACATTCATACACACATGCAAATTCAAAGCTGGCATAAGCAGCAAGATGAGATCGAGACCTGATTTATAACTGAGCCAGAAGTCTATATATTCTGCCAGGCACACTGATTTTAAGACCTCCTTAACTTCTCCATCTAATTAATTAAAATGCTAATACAGCAACTTTATGCAAAGGTGAAGAGTCATTAGTTAATATTTGCAAAGCATTCTGAAGTATTTTAAAAGCCTTACTGTGCTGTAAAAGAGAAAAGTTCATTGTTTCACATGTACAGCTCTTCATGCCATTTTACTGTGTTCTCTGTTTCTTGTGGCTGTAGCTTGTGTCAGATTGCCAAGGAAGTAGCGTTTTATAATAACCGTTCTCACTCATTAAGTGTCAGCTCCCCTTCCTAATAATTAGCCACTGTTCATAATAAAAGATAAACGAACATCTAATTGAACCTTAGTATAAAGCAGATGATGCTGCAATGAATGGAAGCAACTTTTGAAGGTTCTGTAACTTTTATTTAGGTGGGTGAATAGAAAAATCAAGAAAATGATTTCTGAAGCTAAGAATTTTGTCAAACCAGCCATGTTTCATTTCACTGGTAAGAGATAAAAAGACATTTTCTCTTTGCTGTTATTGTGCACAATCTCAGTACAGGGGTTCAAGAGTTCACTGGTTAGCAAGAGGATGAGATACAGGTTGAGCAGGAGTGGCTTCTTGTGTCTACGGGATTTAGGCTTCCGTGCTTGGAAGGAAGGAATATGTTCTCAACCATGGTGATGTGATTAATTCGTGTTTCTCTTCATTGAGTTTTTTTATTTTGAATGGAGCTTTTTATCGCCAGCCTTCTCCCTCATTTTACAAGAGAACTTACCTGTTTCCCGTTGGATTATAACATAGGTGAAAGTGGTAACTTAAATGTATTTAAATTGGCTGTCAAATCATGATTTGGTAAAAATCCATTAAAATAATCTCCCAAATGCCCTGATGCATTAAACATTTGCAAGTACACCTATATTGCAGGAAGGGAATGTGTTTATCTCTGTTTTATGAACAGTATTCAAAGGAAAAAAAAGGAGCCCAGAAATTGACAGCTGGTCCAGACTGAATTTTCACATACTGAGTATGTGCTTTCACCAAGCTTCTGTTCTGTTTGTATAGATAATAATGTGGCTCTTTAATTAGTTCTGGGAGGCATATATTGTAGGCTGAATGTTACCTGGAAAGTATTCAAAAGACGCAGGTTTTTATTTTATTTTTCTCTTTGGGAGAATATTCTTTAAGAAATGAGTTCCATATATTAGAAAACCTATTCTCTTCATAAAACATTAAAGGACTGCAACAATAAAATCTCTCTTTGCCATTCTGCTTAATTAAAATCTAGCTCTGGAACACTCGAGTGCATATAACTTAGAGTAGGTATGAAACTGCTAATAGGCAAACTAAAAAGTACCAAGAAAAATAAGATATCAGAGATCACTAATAGGCTCACTAATCACTAATAGTAAACGACCCCATGCAAGTATTCACGTGTATATTATGAATAACTCCCTCTCATATCGTTATGCATATCTTCACATAATGTGACTTATATATCTAATATTTGTTAAAGGAGACCAGCTATTAAAATACTTTTTTTTTGGTGGTACTGGGGTTCCTGGGAGCCCTTCTACCTCCAGGCTACACTCCCAGACTCATTTTTTATACTTTATGTGTGTGTGTGTGTGGTACTTGGGTTCCTGGAAACCCTTCTACCTTGGGGCTACACTCCCAGATTAATTTTTATACTTTTTTAAATTTGGAAACAGGGTCTCTTAAGCCATCATGGCTGGCTTCGAACATAAGCAATCCTCCTGTCTCTGCCTCCCAAGCGCAGGGATTACAAGAGTGAGCCACCACGCCCGGCTTTCATATTTTTTTTTTTGGAAACAGGATCTCCTAAGATAGCGAGCCTGGCTATGAACCTGTTCGATCCTCCTGTCTCGGCCTCCCAAGTGCGGGGATTACAAGCATGCACCACCATGCCAGGCTGTAAAATACATTTTTAAAATCACTAATTTCACTAAAGTCATTTAACAATACTAACAAATAAAAATAAATAGGTCCAGTATATCATGTCTTTAAGGTACCAGTAAATTGTTGCAATTGTTTAATTGTTGTATCTATAAAAGGTACCCAGAAAGTTACTGACTTTTTAATTTATGGCTAATATTTTTCTCTTTTGTTTGCAGTACTGGGGATGTAACCCAGGGGCATTCTACCTCTGAGCTACACCCCCAGCCCTATTTTTTATTGTTTATTTTGAAATAGGATCTCACGGTGTTGCAAAGGGCTGTTACTAAGTATCTGAGGCTGGCTGCAAACCATGAGCCTTCCAAGTACTGGGATTAAAAGTGTGCATCGCCATGCCCAGTTTATGGCTAATATTTTAAAAATATTTATATTATACTCATATTCATAATAGTCTGATTCGGTGCTACAGAAATTGCAAAGAAAAATAAGAAATGTCATCAATGATCTTAGATTATATGACAAGTATTCTAAATAACTAAATGGACATTTAATTGTTAAGAGATAGAAGGTTGTAGATTAGGGGAGAGTGAACATTTTCTACTGAGAATGAATGTTTAAAAACATAATTAAAAACATTTAGATAATAGCTGAAGATTTAGACTCATTGAATGAAGAAAAGCAAGTGACTGTGTTTACCTGAAATAGGCATAAGAAGGTGAATCATGGGGAGGAAGTTGAAATAGAACAGAGAAGTGGGAGTTGAAAACCAGATCAAGGAAAAATATTGAGTGTTTGACTAAGGCTTTAGAACTATATTTAATGGAGGAAAAAGATCTAAAAATGCTGTTCCCAGTGGCAAAAGTAATAGTGAAATTTTTAAGAAAGGGAAATGTTCTGAAACATGAGCTTGAGAGGCAAAACAAGCCTAGGTAAAATGAATCCATTACTTAAAATCTATTTACCTTGCCTAGGTAAACTCTTAAAGTATGTGAGTTACACATGTATCACCTACATGAATGATTTTTTAAAAAAAGTTTATGTACAAAACTTTTTATGTGTGTGTGTGGTACTGGGGATAAAACCCAGGGGCATCCAATCTCCAAGCTACACCCCCTTCCCTATTTTTTTTTATTCTTTATTTTGAAACAGTGTCTCACTGAGCTGTAAAGGGCCTCACTAAGTAGCCAAGGCTGTCTACAAAGCATGATCCTCCTGTCCCAGCCTCCCAAATGCTAGGATTCCAAGTGTGCACCACCAAGACCAGCTCAGAACTTTTTTCAAATAGAATCAGCATACAATAATCTCTATTCTGAAGGCAAATTATATGAAGGAAAAATAGTCAAACAAGAAACAGAAACTTAAATTATACAGTGATTGTAAAAACTAAATATAGTGCTAACAATTTTTTATTAGAAAAAAATTAAACTGAAATGTTATGGTGCTATTATTTGTAGTCAGAGTAGCACTCAATCTCTCCATTTTCCAGTTATATTGCGTGTTGTTTGTAGATAAGTGGATTAATATTTTACATGTATCTGCTTTGAAATTTTAGGTGCATCTCTAAGACTAGGAATCATGCTGTATGCTTCTTTTATATTCTACAGATATGACTAGCTTAACACTTTTTACAAAACAAATTTTCTATAAACTCTATATGCATTTCTGTAATTGTAAGAACATCAGAAGTCCTACCCACACCAAAATGTTCAGGCCTTACTTCACTGACTGACAATTATCTGGTTTTTACATGCTTAATAAAATGTAATTGCTATCCAGTGACACACTGAGCTTCTTTGGCCCGCTAACTCTTTAAAAAATATACACTGTAGAGGAGAAGAATTAGAACAAACTCTAGAAATTTCCTAGTACAGTAATTCACAAAGTGCCTTCTGTGAGAGGCAAGCCCTACAAACTATTTGAGAAAAAAGACTCTGTGGTCAAAAAGAGTTTGGGGGGTATTATTATAATATTTTCTTGCCAGTGGTAAACATGTACCACTATAGTGAAGAATCTGAGAAGATTGCTAGTGAAGAACATGGCTTTGTTTTCTTTAAATCCGTAGTTTTCAAAATTACTCAAAGAAGGTGTTTTCAATTTCCTTTAGTCATACTGATCCACAGAAACATATTAGGAAACACATAAATGCACATGCCTTGTTTCCTCGAGAAATACAGTATGAGAGTGAAGACCCCACATTTGCATTCAGATGGCCCTGTCATTCACAATCTCTGGCTTTAGAGAGGCCACATTAGTTTTCTAAGCATCTGCCTCCTCATCTTACACTGCAGATAATAAATGTACTTACTTTGTAAGGTTGTTACAAGAATTAAATATAAAGTGCTTGCCAGCTACCGGTTCATATGATGAATCGATAGCGTCAGATATGACAATTTCAGCAAGAAAGCAAGTATATCCAGGGATATGAGGCAAATTGGCCCAGGTGCTAGGAGCACTTCGCCAGCACAAACACCAGGCCCGTGTGTGTGCTTAGATTCCTAATCAATTATCAGCCATCTATACAAGCAAGGATATTTTATGGGTTATAGGACACAGAAAAATAAATACCATAATATGTATGGCTCATGAATTAGTAAAGTAAGCCTGGATCAGATATCCCCTGGGGCTTAATGAAGAGTAGGAAGGAGTTACGAGGAGGCAGAAAGGTTTCCAGATCCTGGCTTGCCTGGTAGGATGCAAGAACAACAGTAACAACAACAACAAAACCAGTTGCGTGGCTTAGGACATTGGGAACAATCTTTGTGTTCTTCACAATTTTATCCAGGCCCAATTCCATTAGGGATTTTCTTTTTTGTTTTTATCTAACAATGAGTGCTCTCACTCATGACTCTTTCAAAACTCATTGTTGCTCACAGACTCCTCTCTCTATTCCATATCTCAACTCTAACTTCCGGCTACTCAGGGTGGGATGGTGGGACATGGACTCCTCCAACTCATGTATATATGAGTTCAGGCCTGCTTCACAGTTTTGCTCACTGATTATATTGTGATCAGAATAATCTATCAGCCAGGTGGAGGCCTAGGCTGTTGGGGTGAGGCTGGAGAAGGTGTATTCCTGGGAAGAGCGGCCTTGGGCCCTTGAGGGTTATTATGGTTCTTCCTCCCCTGGCATGGTCTTTTGCTTCTGATCTTCATGATGGAAGCAGTGAAGCCTTGTGCTCTCCCTCTATCCAGTTTCTTCTGCCATGCCCTGAGATCCATGGTCCTGGCCTCAAATGGACTGCACCACCGAATTTTCAAAAAACATGGGCAAATAAATCTTCCTTTATCTAAGTTGTATGGCCGGGTCTTTGGATTATAGCTATGAAAATGGTAACTACTATACCTACCTTCTTTAGAAACAAACACATAGAAAATTTTCAAAGGCATTTAAGTGAGTAACCATAAACTCACCTAATAATTAACTATTGTTTCTTGGTATAGGTTTATTTTTTATTTATTGGTAGTGGGGATTAAATTCAGGGGTATTCTACATCCAAACACTTTTATTTTGAAACAGGGTCTCACTAAGTTGCTTGGCCTTGAACCTGTGATATTTCTGTCTCAGCCTCCCTAGTACTAGGATTATAAAAGTGGACAACCATGCCAAGCTTTTTTCTCTTTTAAGAAATAAGGTTATACAGATACAATAAGACCCCTGGTCTAACCACCCACTGCTTCTGTTTTCTCCCCTTCTTCCCTCTCTCTACCAGTAACCATTGTCAGGATGATGGGTTATTGTCCCTGTGAAGTTACATAAACCATTATTATCTATAAAGGTATTACTAATTAATATGTAGCTTTGCTTTGCATGCTTCACAACCACAAAGTTATCCATTCTGTTCTTTATCTCATCCCTTTCCCTCAATAATCTATTCATGTTAAGCAATGGATTGCATTCCACTATATTTATATACACAAAAATTATTCTCACTGTTTTCCTTTGTTAAAAAGTGTGAAAGTTCCTTTCATCATTTCCTAATTATACAACTTGCTGCAATGACCATTCTCACTAATGTAAAGAGTTATAGAACACAGCTACACATAGTGAGGCTTACCTTAAAAGTGTGAGGCAGAAACAAGCAGTACCTCGAACCTGAAACAAACGAGAGTTTGAAACAAAACAAATCTCATCATTCAACTGTGCATTCAATTTTGAAAAGCACTGACTTGCCTCCTCCTAACTTTAGGTACCACTATTACCAGCCATTCCACAGCTAGGTATTCTCACAAAAATGCAAGCATCTTTCTAGGAAGTGACATTGTAGGTATTTAGTAAATACAGATTTCAACTCTCCTATAAAACTGCTCTATAAAATAAATGTATCTATCTGCATAGCCAATAGTAATGTTTGATAGTTTCCAATTCTCCATATCCTGGACAAAAAAATACTATCGCCAAGTTTGCTATTTTTGAGATAATTTAATGGAAATGATATGTCAATACCATTTGTTGTCTTTTCTAGACCATTCATTGTTGTTTTACTTTAAATTTCCCTGATTACCTTAATGTTGAACATTGGTACAACTCACACCCCTTCATTTGTGAAATTTCCATTTATGTATGTGTCCATTTTTTTGAGGTATTTGTCTTTTTATTTTTAGACATTACTCTGTTGTGAATACTAGTATTTTTTCAACATACTATAATTATCTTTCCCCAGTAAGTGGTTTTGTTGTTGTTGTTTGTTTAATTTGTTCATAGCACCTATTGTTCATAGCACTCCACTCAGAATTGTTTAATAAGGTCAAGATTATTAGCTTTTTTCCTATGCTTTGAGATACTTTTATCATATTAAAAGAAATCTCTCTATGTCCACAAAACCACTACACTCCTTGTCTATTATTAAAAAGTCCGTTCTTTCCCCTTGGCATTGCTCTGCCTCCTGTTCAACACAGCAAACCTCTGCATAGGTACCTCAATTCTGATGAAATATTATTTCTGCTTCCCTGTAAATTTTAATTTAAAGTAGCTTTGTAATACAGTAGAACTCAGCTCAGGACTTATTTTGAGATTTACGTATCTTAAGACTATTTTGTGAAGTGCACACCAGTTCATTATATGGAATCTGTTCTGATTACATTACAGTGCACTGTGATGGTTAAGATTGCTACACAGAATGACTGCTGGCGATTTATTGGATTTATGTTTTCATTTGTACATGTTCCAACATGTTGGTGTGATTTAGTTCTAGAGGTATCTATTTTTTATTTTCTATTCCCAGGGATTGAACCCAGGGCCTCTCACATGCTAGGCAAGCACTCTATCACTGAGCTATATTCTCAGCCCTTTTTCTTTTGAGGCAAAAACTTGCTAAGTTGTTCAAGTTGGACTCAAACCTGCAATCCTCCTGCCTTAGCCTCTCAAGTGGCTGAGATTATAGGCATGCATCACCACACAAAGATACACATATCATTAAAGAGTAGGTAAATGCATTTGTGTGCTTCTATGTGTGTACGTGTGTGTGTGTGTGTGTGTGTGTGTGTGTGTGTGTGTGTTTCTGTGTGTATGGGCATGTGTGCAATCCTAAATTTTTGTAAAAGGGTATTGCTAAATTAAAGTGTGATGATGACCCCAAACTTGAGATCATCCAGTCTCAGTCTTCCATGTAATAGGACTTTAAGTGTGTGGTAAGTGTGTGCTACCACACTGAACACAAATGTATATTCTTAAAAGCCAATATGATCATGTCTTTCAATAAGTTAGTATTCTGTGTTTACATTTAAAATTTCCATTATTAAAATACACCTTTCAGTTATTTAGAATTTATTTTAGATTAAGCTTTTTACATTTTAACAAATTTTTAAAATTTATCAAAAAATACAATTATACCATCTATTTATTTAATGGTTAACCGTGGTACCAAGTCTTTGTCTTGTAAGCTTAAAACTAGTGTGCCCGTCTTTGTTCCATTTTGTCTTGACTGCTCTAAAATGAGAGTTTAATTGAAAAAATTCTAAACTAGAAATAATTTTTCTTCATCACTTTGAAAATAACTGATTCATTTTTGTCTAGTCTTTAAAGTTTAAATCTAAATTACCAAAGATCAATAGCAACAGTCTGCTTTTGTAAGACATATGCTACTCTCTCTCTAGAAAATAAACCAGTTCTGGTTCTGTAACAATTTGCAGTATGATGATGATCTGTCAAGTTATGGACTTATTTTCCTTTATTTGGCAAAGTATTCAAATGTTCTTTTCTGTGAAAATTCACATTTTTTCCAATTTTAGAAGACTCTGCCATTTATTATCTCCTCGGAGCTTACATTCTAAGTTCTTACTTCTATATTATGTGTCTTTTTTTCAATCAGAAATTTTTAAATCCTCTCCATCTACTATCCATGTCCCTTAAGTACTTTTCTATATTTTATTGTTCTCTCCTTTTCTTGTGTTTTTGCTGAATTCCCCAGAACTAGATTTTTGTTCATCGATTCTTTCTTTACTAATATTGAGTCTAGAGATTTTTTTCACCTATTCAATATAGCAGATTCCAAATACTATTAAATTGTGGACACAAATATAGGGATTGATATATATATATTTATGTATAGATACCTACATGGGTATATCAGTATATGTATATTTGTCTGTATACAGATATATTTTGTAGTTTTGCCCATTCTGCATCTTTATTTTTAATTTAATAAAATTATTTATACTTATTAATATTCTATATTTATTTTTCCCATTGTTCTGTAAAATTATCTTCATCTAGAGTGAGTTCAAGTTACTGGTTGTTTATTTTGTTAACTATATTAGATATATATTTTTTAAATTGAAGCTGTAGCCTTACTTTTAATGTGATGTATACTCGTTTGTCTTTCATATCTTTTGTTTAGATAAACTACCACTTTCTCTTTGCTCATGTGATCCTATAAGTGAGTTTTACAGTTCTGCCTTACAATGGCATTCCAGATATCCTTTCCCACAAGATTACTTGGAATATCTAAGCTCAAGTTGCTGGAGTCACAGGAGGAAGGCTGTAGTTTCTTAGATGCAGGGCTATGTCTTTCAAATCACATCCTTCAGTCCCCAACTTCTTACAAAGCTGTGCCCAGACAACAAGCTAACGATTTTTTTTTTCAGTTACCATTTCTGCATGTTCCTTCCCATATCCTGATTTCTATCTCTTGCCTTCCACCTCCCTCAACTCTAGTCTTACCAAGAGCTCTCTTTACTGTTCTCCAACCTGGAAGAACTGGTTTCCAGGCCCACTTGCCCTCTCTGTGGTTTGCATCTGGCAAGCCTACAGCTTTCATTCACTTAGAACTTTGCAAGTCTCTGTTCTGTTGCTAGCAATCAAAATATCTATTTTGGTTTTTTTTTTCTTTTGCTATGTTATATTTTATCTTTATTTTTATTTCACCTAACATTGTTATGGGCTTTGAGTAGCTGACTATACAAACATGAACTAAAGAAACCATCTTGTTCAGAAGAAATAACCTTTTCAATATGCATCATCCTACCACTTTTCTTGTTTATATTTTGTTTCCATATTAATCCAGATGATTTCTAAAAAAATGAAAAGATCTTCTCTCCCTACAAGGCAAGGGGTTAAAGAGGGTCATGAGCATTTGTTTTTTAATGTTTTTGTTCTAGTACAGGAAGGTAATAATACTCATTATATTTCACAGTTTTTTAAATTATGAGAATAAAGCAAGTTCCTAGCATAGCTCTAAAATTGCATCCTTATTATTAATCTTTTAATCAAATTTTCCTGTTCATGGTTTAATAAACATCCTCACATCTTTTTTATAAATAAACAACATGAATCAGCTCAACTATTAAAAATGCATTTTAGGAATTAAAATCTCACAACGGTTTCCTCAGTAACAATAAAAGAAAAAAAGAAAATCACTCATTTTTTTCTTTTACTTTATTCCTATGAACAATTTATAAACTATTTTTATTCATAGAACTATGAAGTAGTCATGTTGGAAGATATATATATATATATATATATATATATATATATATATATATTTTTTTTTTTTTTTTTTTTTTTTTTTTTTGGTGGTACTGGTCTTCCTGGAAGCACTTCTACCTCCGGGCTACACTCCCAGACCTATTTTATAATTTTTTAGTTTAGGAAACAAGGTCTCTTAAGGCAGCGCGCTGGCTTTGAACCTGCACAATCTTCCTGTCTCCACCTCCCAAGCGTGGGGATTACAAGCATGTGCCACCACACCTGGTTAGAAGAGATTTTAAGGATGACCTTTTTATACTCTCTCAATTTATAATGAACAAACCATTTGGAAGCAGTTTATTCAGCTAATGAGTGATAAAAGGAGTCTTAAATTCTTGCTTTATGTCTATAAAATACTATTTTTATTTGAGGTATTTTCTCTTATTTTAAAAACATAATTCTCACTGAATTCTATTGTTTTAGGAACCTGGAACAAAGATTTAGAATGTAAATTAAGGTAAAAGTAGGTGGATACAAAGTGATTTCACATCCATCCCACTGCTCTAATCTAAACTCTGAATATCAACCATTTATTTGTTTAAACAAAAAGATTAGTTCCTGCTTGCAAAATCACCATCCTATTTCCAGTTTTAACTTCATTCCAATTTTAACTTCATTCATATATTTCCAAGTATATTTAACTTTATTCTATCATTAAAGAATAAGAGATAATAAAATTTTATTCAAATTTATTACAAAACACAAATCAATTTATTTTGGCAGTACTAGGAATTGAACCCAGGGGCATTCTATCTTCAAGCAACAATCCCAGCCCTATGTTTTTATTCTTTATTTTGAAACAGGGTCTCAATGAGTTGCAAAGGGCCTCACTAAGTAGCTAAGGCTGTTCATAAACCATGATCTCCTGTCTCAGCCTCCCAAATGCTGAGATTTCAAGTGTGTGCCACCACCCAGGTTATAGATCAGTTTCAAGTCTTCCAGAAGATGTCCTATGTAGTGACAAAGGCAGTATCAAAAGTACTGAAATGGTACCTTAGAGAGAAAGCAGAAGTTACAATTATGTTTTTTCACTAATGTCTCTCCCCTTGTCTTACAGCTTTGTGAGATAAGAAAAATTGTGTGAATGGAGGATTCAAAATGGCGACTGAGGGACACAACAATTCTCAGTAGCTGAAACAAATAAAGTTCAACTACTTAGATAGCAGTGTCTTAATCAACAAAATAAATACATCCCAGGAACCAAAACATATCCAGGTACCTCAGCGGAGACTCTGAACTCGAAGAAGAAGAAGAAGAAGAAGAAGAAGGAGAAGAAGAAGAAGAAGGAGAAGGAGAAGGAGAAGGAGAAGGAGAAGGAGAAGAAGAAGAAGAAGAAGAAGAAGAAGAAGAAGAAGAAGAAGAAGAAGAAGAAGAAGAAGAAGAAGAAGAAAGATCGGGCACCAGACCTACTGCAGATACAATCGGGACCCCCCACGGCAGGCTGCCGGCCCACCCAAACTGCACTCCCGAGCTCTGACTGAAACCACCGCAGCAAGATAATCCAAGACGGAAAACGGACATAAAGCCTCACCTTAAGCAGCGAGCAGCACCCACGTCAGAATTCTGTGTGCTCACCAGCAACTGGATCACAACGGCACAGAAACTCCCACAGACGCCTTGACCAAGGAAGCCAGGTACCTGAGTGTGTCCAGGGAAAGGGCGGGTACTAGCGTGCGCCCCAGGCCCAGAACTGGCCCAGAGCATCTGTCCCACGCCTCAGAACACAGCACTGTCCTCACTCACCCTGTCTGCGCCCCGAACCCCCGCTAGTAGTCAGTGCCTGAGCCACCCCCCCCCTAAATCGGAGCCTACCATGTGTGCCTAGCTCCCGCCCCCCACTGGAGTCCAGATATCCACCTTGCCGGAGGCCTGCTTTCCAGGCGATGAAAGCTCTGTGCGCCCATGAGATCTCTTCAGGCACCCAGCTTCTATGGCCCGCAGGAGGCAGAGATCATTGCTGGACACCTCGCAGCGCCTGTGCCCCCCGGACACCTGTGCACCTATCCCGCACCCCTGGCCCACCACTGGGAGTTCCCGCCCACCCGGCAGCCTGATACTCAGTTCTAGTCTAAAACACAGCCCAATGCATCATGAAGGAGCATAGCAGTAAACACTAGGCAGCTGCACCCACCCACACCTGAGAAATAGCATCTCACCCAGCCTGCACTCTTGGAACTGGCAAAGCTCTGGAAGTAAGTGTGGGCATCCAGGAACAAGCAACACTTTGCCCAGGGCACATCTTGGGACCACACCGGCTAGCCCAGTTAGAGTTTCCAGAGACACAGGAAAATCCAACGAGACACAATATCTGCACAGGACCACAGGGGGAGGTTCCAAGTCTACTTTGGACACCCTCCGCTCCTGCTGTAGGGAAGCACAGGCCGGAGTCTAGGGCGGTGAGTGCAGAGGTGCTGACTACAGCTTGGAATTACGCAGAACCTGTGAATTGTACAGAATGTAATAACAGTGACACCAGACATCCTGACACATAAACCCAAAGCAGTTAAAGGAAAGAAAGGTGTCCAAACACTCAGAGTTACTTAAGAAGATAAAAATAGAGTACAAAGAAAACTAAGAGACACTGGATTATATTCTGAAATCTACCAAAGCAATCAGATACGCAAATATTATATGGATCTGACCCCATATTCGTAAATAAGTAGGACTGTGTTTTTTTTTTTAATGTTACTGTGGATGTTTTGTTTTGCTTTTACAGTGATTTTGTTTTGTTATGGTTATTGCTGTTTTATTTTTTCCCCATCCTGCTTTTACTTTAACTTGCTTTTTTATATATATTTGATAGTTTTCCTTGTTTTCTGATTTCATACAGCTGCTAGTTCCTTTTATTTTATTCTTGTCCTTTTTTCCTCTTTATTCCTCTTTCCTTCTTTTTTCATTCTCCTCCTTTGGTTTTTCCTTTCTTTTTCTTTGATTACATAATAGTCTTGGTATCTTGTGTGGATTTTTTTTATGTTTGTCTGTTCCTTCCATTACCCCTCTTACAAACTTCCCCACACTAACCTATACACTCTTCTCCCCCAAAACTTTCCCCCATAATATACCTCCTTATTTAATACTCAAAGTATTTCATATCTCCTTACTTACTCTACTAACGACAAGAGTCCTACTACTTAACTCTCTCTCATTCTCAGCAAGATATTACCTTATCATACTTAAAGTCTTTCTCAACCTAAACATATCCTCTACCTAATCCGACTCCTTTACCCATCACCCCAGCTCCTCCCACATCACCCACCCTCAACATAGGAAAAGCTCTGCTGACTTGCCAATACCCCTAAACTCCTAATATTAGGAATGGACTAAGCATAATACTCACGAACGATGGGTAGAAATCAGAAAAAAAAAAAAAAAACAGGACAGAGAATGCTACAAATATGAGAACCAGGAATTATAAAGAGACAGCAGAAATCATGAATACTGACCTACTAGAAATGCAAGAAGGGGAGTTCAGAATCTTGATGTACAATATGATGAAAGGATTTAAAACAAGTATAGAGGAGGTGAAAGGTGAGTTAGAAACACTAAAAAAGAATCAGAAAGAGGTCTGGAATGAAATGAAAGAGGCAATAAGTGAAATGAAGACAGCAATAGAAAGAAATTCTGGAAGATTAGATGAAATGGAAAACAGAATATCAATATTAGAAGACAGTACATCCCAAACCGAAAACACAGTCAGCAATATTCAGAAATCTTTACAGCAACAAAACCTAAACATCCAGCAAATATGGGATAATATGAAGTGTCCTAATTTATGGATAATAGGCATTGAAGAAGGGATAGAGGTGCAGACCAAGGGCATCTGTAATATCTTCAAGGAAATAATCTCAGAGAATTTTCCAAATATGGAAAGAGTCTTGGACCTTCATGTCCAGGATGCATACAGAATTCCCAAAGAAAGACCACTCCACGCCACATAATAACCAAAATGACCAATATAGAGGCTAAAGAAGGAATCTTAAAAGCAGTGAGAACAAAAGGACGGGTGACATATAGAGGCAAAACAATATGAATCACCCCAGACTATACAACCCAGGTCATGAATGCAAGAAGAGACCAGTACGACGTGATTCAGACCCTGGAAGAAAATAACTTCCAACCCAAACTAATCTACCCAGCAAAATTACTATTCAAGATCAATGGTGAAACCAAAGTCTTTCAGGATAAACAGAATCTCAAAAAATTCATGAATTCAAAGCCAACACTAGAGAACATTCTTAAAGAAATAAATCATAAGGAAGAAAAAAGAAGCAGACTTAAGAATCAGAGAAGAGAGGAAGTTAATAAGTGGGTCATTTAAGTAATGAAGAAAGATCAAACGACCCAAGAATAGACAGAACACAAATTGGCAGAAAAAAAATAATATTTCAATAATATCTCTTAATGTCAAAGGACTTAACTCACCAATCAAAAGACATAGACTGGCAATGTGGATTAGGAAACATAATCCAAACATATGCTGTCAGCAAGAAACTCACCTCACAGCCAAAGACATTCACAAGCTGAAAGTGAAAGGATGGAAAAAGATATACCATGCCAACGGTGACCAAGAAAAATCAGGGGTAGCAACCCTGATATCCAACAAAACAGACTTTAAAACACATCAAAAGAGACAAATCAGGGCACTTCCTTTTATTAAAAGGAACAATACACCAAGGAGATATAATAATAGTAAATATTTATGCCCCAAATGTAGGTGCAACCACATTTGTAAAACAAACCCTTCTGGACATAAGATCCCAAGTAGACCCAAATACAATAATTCTGGGAGACTTTAATACGCCTCTCACACCACTGGATCGATCCTCAAGGCAAAAGATAAGTAAAGACGCTTTAGAACTAAAGGAAAGCATAAACCAAATGGACCTAATAGACATTTTCAGATTATTTCAACCAGGAACTACAGAATACACATTCTTCTCAGCAGCCCATGGAACCTTCTCCAAAATAGACCACATCCTGGGACACAAAGAAAATACCAGCAAATTCAAAAATTGTTATATAATTCCTTGCATATTTTCAGACCACAATGGAATAAAAGTAGAAATCAACAACAGGAAACTCGAAAGAAAGTATTCAAATTCATGGAGAATGAATGATACACTATTGAATGATGAATGGGTAAGAGCAGAAATTAGGGAAGAAATAAAGAAATTTATGGAAACAAATGAAAACAGAGATACAACCTACCAAAATCGATGGGACACCATGAAGGCAGTATTGAGAGGAAAGTTTATTTCATTGAGTCCCCACATAAGAAGGACAGAGAACCACCAAGTAAAGAACCTAATGACACAATGCAAGGACCTAGAAATTCTGTAACAGTCTATTCCCAAAGGCAGCAGAAGGCAAGAAATCATTAAAATCAGAGCAGAAATAAATTAAATAGAGAACAAAAAACAATTCAAAGAATCAATAAAACAAAAAGTTGGTTCTTTGAAAAGATTAATAGAATTGATAAACCCCTGGCCAACCTAACCAAAAGAAAAAGAAAATCAACTCAAATTATCAAAATTAGAAATGAAAAAGGAGATATCACCACAGATAGTGAAGAAATTCAAAAGATTATCAGAAACTACTTTAAAAATTTATACTCCAATAGACTTGAAAACCTGGATGAAATTGACAGATTTCTAAGCACAGTTAACCTTCCTACACTCAACCAAGAGGACATAGCAAGCCTAAACCAACCAATAACAACCAAAGAAATAGAAACGGCAATAAAAATTCTTCCACCAAAGAAAAGCCCAGGCCCAGATGGGTTCCCAGCTGAATTCTACAAAACCTTCAGTAAACAACTAATATCAATACTTCATAACATGTTCCGGGAAATTGAAAGAGATGGAACTCTTCCAAATTCCTTCTATGAGGCCAGTATCACATTAATCCCCAAACCAAATAAAGATACTTCAAGAAAGGAAAACTACAGACCAATATCCTTAATGAACATAGATGCAAAAATTCTAAACAAAATACTAGCTATACGCATTCAAATCTATATCAAGAGAATAATACATCATGACCAAGTCGGTTTCATCCCAGAAAAACAAGGCTGATTCAACATACACAAATTAATACATGTTATTCACCACATAAATAGAACCAAGAACAAAAAGCACATCATCATAGCAATAGATGATGAAAAAGCATTGGACAAATCCAACACCCATTTATGTTAAAAACACTGCAAAAAATTAGGATAGAAGGAAAGTACTTCAACATCATTAAGACAATATACTGTAAACCCAAAGCCAACATTATATTGAATGGGGAAAAACTGCAAGTATTTCTGCTAAAGTCAGGAACAAGACAAGGATGCACACTATCACCACTCCTTTTCAATATAGTCCTTGAGACTCTTGCTGTAGCAATAAGACAAGAGAAGGAAATCAAAGGAATTCACATAGGAAGAGAGGAATTAAAATTATCCTTATTCGCAGATGGCATGATCCTTTATCTGGAAGACCCAAAGAACTCAACCAAAAGACTTCTGGAGCTGATTGACAAATTCAGCAAAGTCGCAGGATACAAAATCAACCTAAAGAAATCAGTGGCTTTTCTTTATGCCAACAATGAATCAACAATGAAAGAAACAAAGAAAACAATTCCATTCACTCTAACTTCAAAACCAATAAAATACCTAGGAATAAACCTAACACAAGATGTAAGAGACCTCTACAACAAAAACTATAAAACATTAAAGAAAGAAATTGAAGAAGACCTTGGAAGATGAAAAGATCTCCCGTGCTCATGGATAGGCAGAATAAATATCATCAAAATGGCCATTCTGCTAAAACTGATCTATAGATTCAATGCAATTCCCATTAAAATACCAACTACATTCTTCAGAGACCTAGGAAAATCAATCACGAACTTTATATGGAGAAAGAAAAGACCCAGAATAGCCAAAGCAATTCTCATGCAGGAGGCATCACAATTCCAGACTTCAAACTATACTATAGAGCAATAGTAGTAAAAACAGCATGGTACTGGCACAATAACAGATATACTGGCCAGTGGATTAGAATAGAAGATACAGAAACAAACCCACACATCTTTAGTCAATTAATCTTTGACAAAGGGGCCAAACACATACGCTGGAGAAAAGACAGCCTTTTCAACAAGTGCTGCTGGGAGAACTGGCTAACCATTTGTAAAAAGATGAATCTAAACCCCTATATCTCACCAAACACAGGAATCAACTCAAGATGGATCAAAGACTTAGAAATTAGACCTGATACTATGAAGTTAGTAGAGGAGAACACAGGTTCAACACTAACAACATATTGGCACAGGCAGTAACTTTCTCAACAAAACCCCCAAAGCTCAGGAAATTAAAGCAAGAATAAACAAGTGGGATAACATCAAACTAAAAAGTTTCTTCTCATCGAAGGAAACTATCAATAACCTAAAGAGGAAGCCTACAGAATGGGAAAGGATCTTTACCAGCCTGATACCAGATCTTTACCATTCTGATAGGGGGCTAATATCCAGAATATACAAAGAACTCAAAAGACTCTACACTAGCAAAACAAACAACCCAATCAAGAAATGGGCAAATGAACTAAATAGACACTTCACAAAAGAAGAGATACAAAGGGCCGATAGATACATGAAAATATCTTATTCATCATTGGCCATCAGGGAGATGCAAATCAAAACTACACTGAGATTCCACCTAACTCCAGTCAGAGTGGCAAGCATAAAGAAATCAAACAACAACAAATGCTGGCGAGGATGTGGGGAAAGAGGAACTCTTTTATACTGTTGGTGGGAATGCAACCTAGTTCAGCCAGTTTGGAGATCTGTGTAGAGATTCCTACGAAAGGTGGGAATAGATCCACCATATGATCCAGCTATACCACTCCTGGGTATCTTTCCAAAGGGGTTGAAATCAGAGAACTACAGCAACATATGCATACCTAGGTTCATAGCAGCACAATTTGTAATAGCCAAAATATGGAACCAACCCAGATCACCATCAACAGATGAATGGATAGCAAAACTATGGGAAATACACACAATGGAATTCTATTCAGCCATAAAGAAGAACAAAATTTTATCATTTGCAAGAAGATGGAAAGCTCTGGAGAACATTATGTCAAGTGAGATCAGCCATGCACAGAAAGAAAAGAGACCTATCTTTCCTCTAATATGCCCAAACTAGGGAACATAGGGTATACCAGCAGGACTCCAGATAATGGAAAGGAAATCTCAGCAAAGTTTGAATGGAAAGATAGAAGAAAAAGAAGGCTAAACTTGATTAATGAGGGTCTATGTCTGTATATGTGTAAAAGTATGAATATAACCTGATTACCCTGGACAACCATTGGTGGGAGGGGGGAAGGGAAAATGGGGGCGGGGGGGAGAGGGCACCAAATATAGTTTAAATGTATACTATTCATGTTCAATAAAAAAATTGTTAAAAAAAGAAAAATTCTCAACAATAAGAAACATGCAGGAGGGATTACAATCCCAGACTTCAAACTATACTATAGAGCAATAGTAGTAAAAACAGCATGTTACTGGCACAATAACAGATATACTGACCAGTGGATTAGAATAGAAGATACAGAAACAAATCCACACACCTACAGTCAATTAATCTTTGACAAAGGGGCCAAACTCATGTGCTGGAGAAAAGACAACCTTTTCAACAAATGGTGCTGGAAGAACTGGCTATGCATTTATAGAAAGATGAATCTAAACCCCTATATCTCACCAAACAAAGAAATCAACTCAAGATGGATCAAAGACTTAGAAATTAGACCTGATACTGTGAAGTTAGTAGAGGAAAGCATAGGTTCAACACTACAGCACATTGGCACAGGCAGTAACTTACTCAACAAAACCTCCAAAGCTCAGGATATTACACACAATGGAATTCTATTCAGCCATAAAGAACAAAATTATATCATTTGCAAGAAAATGGAAAGCCCTGGAGAACATTATGTTAAGTGAGATCAGCCAAACACAGAAGGAGAAGGTACATATGTTTCCTCTAATATGCCCAAACTAGGAAACACAGAGGATACCAGTGGGACTCCAGATAATGGAGGGGTAATATCAGCAAAGTTTGAATGGAAAGATAGGAGAGGAGGAAGGCTTATCTTGATTAGTGAGGTTCTACATCTGAATATGTATAAAATTATGAATATGACATGGTTAACCTGGACAACCATTGGTGGGAGGGGGGAAGGGAAAATGGGGGCAGGGGGGAGAGGGCACTAAATATAGTTTAAATGCATACTATTTATGTTCAATAAAAAAATTGTTAAAAAAAAGAAAAATTGTGTGGAGTTCAAGCTGCAGATAGATCAACAGCCACTACCTAGTGTAACTGGTATAAAAATGTCTGCCCATAACCTGCCATTGCTTTTATAGACCTCAGCATGCTGGTCCAAATTTTCAGAAGCAGAATTCATAATAGTTTCTTCATCAGGACAGTTGTTTTTTGCTGACTGGCATTAATTATTATAATAACCCACATAAAAGGCACAACATGGTTGCCATTATGTTCCTTCCTGTCACAAACAGGCTTTGGTTTGGACTTGATAAGCACATAAGAGAACATTATCTTAGGGCAGCTCATGAAATTTAACAAATAGAAACTAATTATTTTTTAATTAATGATTTTTTCTATTTCTGTAGATCTTATAAGGCATTTTTTAAGACAAAACTTATAGAGGCTAGAAATAGAAACAGAGAGAAATCTTATGTAACCACCACCTTAACAGAAGGAGGACAGCAGTAACGGACATACCAAAGAACATGGGAAAGTGTACAAAACTTAGCTCTACACATGCCAAGACCTCGCCCTCAGAGATGAAGGTCATGGCTGGCCTTGGTCAGTTTAAAACATTATTAATGCTGTCTTTGTAATGCTCAGTCTTATTTTCTAAGAAATTGCTTCATTTCACAGCACCAATTTACCATGAAAACTAGAAGAATGTATTACCCCAAAAGTCTCTCTTCTAATCCCAGGATCCATGCTTGTGCCAGATTTTTTATAATAGAGGGCAGATTCATAAAAAGTAAACAAGCAGAAATTTTATTCTCCTTGTAACCCAGAAAAAATTGCTTTGATTCTTAGAATCTTATGGAATGAAAATTACATAAGATCTACCCCACCAGGCTATTGTAAAGATCTGTACAGATGATACACATAAAAGAGTATTATATGAGCTGGGTGTGGTGGCTTATGCTCGTAATCCCATCATTTGAGAAGCTGAGACAGGAGAAGTGCAGTTTTTGGACAGTCTTAACTACTTAGTGAGGCCCTTTGCCACTCAGTGGGAGCCTGTTTCAAAGTAAAGAATAAAATATAGGGCTAAGGGTGTGGCTAAGAGGTAGAATGCCCCTGGGTTTCATCCCCAGTACCTAAAAACTAAAGAGTATTGTAAGTAGTAATGTCACATGATACTAGTCATGTATATACCAGCACAAATGTAAATTAGTATACCATCTCTGCACATTTAATATTTTCTTTAATTATGAATATCCAAATAGGTTTGAGAGCAATGACTAGTGACCAGGATCTAGAGGTTCTTTCCCCTAGCCACAGAAATAGGTATCTGCCTTCTGTACCTAGAAGTCTAACATTGTCTCTAAGCCAACACTAGTAAAATTCCATAGTTGGCAAGACAGGACATGAGAAGTGGCATGGAATCATTATAATGTATTCATCAACAAATAGAAAAAACAAGCTTGAACTGACTTAGGGACAAATTAATTTATTAGAGCAAGATGTAAACTGGCATTGGACATAGGTAAATGAAAGCACCAAAATTATATCCTAAATCTATTGCTTTCTAACTTTTGTTTCAGCCTGCTTCTGCATAAGCTTCTTTCTTAGGACTATTCTGTCCATATTGTGGGATTATGACCGGACTTTCATCCCCCTAGGTCCCTCATTTCACCAGAATGTGTACTCTATTTTTAATAGAAGAAAAGCTCCTATGGATAGTCTGCATTGAAGATATCTGGAAGGTGTGATTTGAATATGAGTAATTGAGAATAGAGAATAGATAGTTCTCCAGAGAAAATCAAGTTGCTGTTATGAGGAGAATGGAGAATGGATGCTAGTTACACAAAAACTACAGTTGTCCCCTTAATGCCCTAGTCTCCATCATTAGAAGCATCCTGGGTCCACTCCACTAAAGTTTTATCCCTCTAGAGCCCACTTTGTATTTGGATATTTGCTATTTCCAAAAATCATATTTGACTGCCAAGTATACAATTACCTTTATAGTTAACTCAGAGGCTTATATTAAACAATTTATACAGCAGCAGGTGTTGTATCATGAATAGAAGAAACAAACCCTACATACAGAATTTGACCTTGCCAGCTCCCACAGGAAAAGAAATCTGCTTTATGCACAGTTGAGGTTGAGCTGCATGATAATAATGTACCACACAATTGCTTGTGAGCTGTGCTAAATGCCAGGTTTTACAAGAGTCAGTATGATATTTCCCCTAGAAATGGAGCTGACAATTATTTTCAAATTTAATGCTAGTTAAAACTGATTGTTATAGAACAATTTCTCTGTATAGTTTTGGAAAGAAAAGTGGGTTTTCCTTGCAATAACCAGTTTACATAAAATCAGTGTATTTCTATATTTTACATTATTTTTTGTGGTGAAATGGCTCTGTGGAACTTTGGAAAAGGAAAATTGGTATCCAATCCCATGGTACAATTTGCAAGTCTATACTTGGTGAATTCTCTCACTACCAAGGGCTCAGTTGGCCTATATGCGAAACAGGAATGCCTTCTAACTAGTTCATTGTAGGAAGTTTAACCAAAGGATCTTTTGCAGATTTTCAATATAAACAAAGGTACTGGTATAAAATGCACAATAAACCTAAGATTATTACTGTAGGTTAGAAGTTAAATGTCTCCCCAAAGCTCATATGTTAAAGTCTCTGTCTTCAGGGTGGCACAACTAGCTGGTAGCGAGGCCTTGTAAAATGTCCTCATGTCCCTGGGGATGTACTCTCCAAAAGGATCGTGGAAACCAAGTCACTTCTTCGCTTTTAAGTAAGCCTTTGGCTCCAACATAAGTTCTCACCCTGATGTACCATATGGAAAAAAGAACTATAGTGCAACAAATGTTAGTTGTTGCACTGTGGTTGCTATTTCTACTAATTATAATATGTGTTATTTTGGTGTTTAGATTAAATGATAAATTCAAAAAATCTTTTTCATAGATGAGGTCATTGTTTAATAGAAAATCTCACCACTAAACAGATGCAAATCTATATAACAGAATAAAGATAAAGTAAATCTTACTCTCAATATAAGGTATAAGTTGCTCATAGATAATTATGCGGATATTTCCTAGCATGCGCAGTATGATTCTGTGAGGTCTGGGAACAGTTTATATAATTAACCTGCTTATTATTGAAACCTTTTCTGCCCATCTCAATGTACTCCTCTTGAATGCTCTGCCCTCTGAATGTCCCTTAACACACACACACACACACACACACATATATATATATATATATATATATATATATATATCCCTTAACATAAATATTTTTAATGTGGGTTTCAAATTTTAATGTTTAAATATTTCATGGTTTCAAGGCAGAAACACTGATATGAAGTATTTTCTTAATAAATTTGGCCAGACTACATAAATTTTATAATTGCACTTCATTAAGCTTCTAATAACTTGACATAAATGCCTTTTGACTATTCATATCTGACACTGTCCTAGGATCTCCCACTTGAACTATTTTTATTATATTTTACACATACTAATAAATGAAGTAGAAACATATATCTTTAGGCTAATAGAAAGTTAAAATCTAAGTGTTTAAGCATGACTTGAATTACAGACAGATTATGATGCCTTTCAACCTCAAAATGGATCTTTTTTTAACCTGAAGCCTCTCCAATTGTAAGTATTAGTTTTAATACTTTATAGTTTTGAAAGTATTCTGACATTTTAACGCATACTGTTCCATTCCGTAACTAATGTTTCCTCTGTTTTAGTTCAAGGGAACAGAAACCAATGAAGCAAGAAAGCCTCACTTTGGTGCTAAATCATGCTGTTCCTCGTCTCAGCACAAATTTGTCTACCCCGACACACACTTCTACAGCTCTCACTATCACAAGGATTCTATTGGTTTTTCTTTGGGGCTGTCTAGAATCAACTTTTAGGGCAAGTGTAACACCCATAATTAGTAAATACACACAGTTGTATTCTTGTAGAAGCTTGATGCCGAAAGTCTAATTTTGCTAATTTATATGCTATACTTCCTAAGTAGACATGATATGCCAGCACCAGATGTGAAAGCCTATAAATTACAACAAGACTCATCCCATTTTATGGAGTAAAACATAATAAAAATTCTATAAATAGGCAAGACAAAGTATTGAAAAAGCAGTTGCCCAAGCTGTGATACATGCACAATTGCCTATAGACCTTGTAATTCATGGAGGTGTT
Source organism: Muscardinus avellanarius (assembly GCF_963383645.1). NCBI lineage: Eukaryota > Metazoa > Chordata > Mammalia > Rodentia > Gliridae > Muscardinus > Muscardinus avellanarius. Next base: position 113,256,018 of record NC_137790.1, read on the forward strand.
GAGTTTCAGCTCAAGCTTGGGGGCTTCTGGCCACTTGATCAGCATCTTGCCCTTAGGATTTCAGGCATCGTTAGCCAGCCCCCACAACTGTTATTAGCAGTTCCTTGGGGAAAAAAAAGTCTTCTAGTTTTCCTCTCAAGCTGAACTTTTTATGTAGAATCTGATTAACTAGTTACTGTTTCTTGCATGAAAAAATAAAGATAATATGGAAACTATACGTATTTTGTTATTGATACAATGTTGGAATGCCTTTTATAGAATGAGAGGTCATCAGTCTACCAGCCTGCAGATATTTTATTAATATATATTTCTTTATGCCTATAATAAAAAGAATATAAAATTAAGAGCACAAAGAGTTCTAGATTTAAGTCTTAACTCTGCAACCACAGAGCTGGGTAACTTTGGAGAATTGTATAATGTCTGTCATACTATAAAAGGTCCTGGATTTATATAGAAGTAAAGCAGGTGTGAATGCAGGCTCTCCTCTGACTCCTAAAAATACTGAGAATGCATTTGTTTTTATGCTCATGTGCCTTTTCAAAGATCTTAATAATTTAGTATTTTAAAAAGAAGAAAAGGACATTTTCTAATCATTCTAAAAGGCTGACTAAGCTGGATAGTGGTATACGTTGGCTCCAGAAATGATGTTATCTAGTTGGTCTTTTTTATTTGTCTTGATAATTGTAATGATGTTCTATAACATATTTGATCAACTGATACAATTGGTTTACTAATGTCTACCCATTTTTAAAAGCTTTGCTCCAGGGAAAATACTAGAAATAATGTGTGAATAAGATAGTCCCAAGCCTCGTCATTTTAAAAACAGTAAGCCAGGTGTGTCAGAGAATATATTAAAAATATTGATTAAACATGCTTGGGTTAGACTACATAAAAGTATCTTTAAGGGCCAAGAGCTATATTCATTTATAATTTTCCTGAAAAATACAATTTAACCACATCACTGACAGGTTTGTCAAGCAGAAGATAGTGAGTCAGCTAAGCAAACAAATACCATCTGAAAGCATCCTCCTTATGGTTTACTTATAAGTAAAATAACAGAAAAAAAAAAAGAAACCTGTGGACCTGTTTGGTGAAGCAATATTTCTAAAATTGAACTTTCTTAAATATCTTATATAATTTAACCCTTTTAAATGTCAACCATGCCTTGTTCTTCTGGGTTGTTTTGTTACTTGTGGGTTTGCTGATTGGTTTCTTTTAAAGTCACATTTTGTTAATGAGATATAACATGATACCTTTTGCTAATGAAAACTTGAGATCACTCAGGTAATCACAAGCCTTTGGTAGGCACTTTTCTTTATCATCAACAATGGCCAGCCGCTTTCCTGATTTGAAAAACTAAAAGAAAATCATTTGTTTTCTTTTTTGCTTATTTTATTTTAATTTATTTTAACTATCTCATATTTTTAGTTCCCTCATAAACTAGAAATCTAATATTATGGATAGAATATGTCTCTAGAATGAGGGGGCCAGAGGCAGAAATACAGGAGATGGAGGAACCAGAGAAAGAGATTTAAATAGAGATAGAAAGAGAAAATGTAACATTTTCTTTCAACAGTGGGAGAAAAAATAATCTAGCCTTTAATTCCAATATGTACTAGCCCTATTTCTGTTGGTATTTCCTTTTTACTCCTTGCATTAGGTGAAGAGTGTCAGTTTTCTAACCTATATGTGCTGCCATAAAAGTATCGCCACAGATTTTACTTTCTTCTACGGGTGTTGATAGAAGAAACGGGACAGATGCTTGAAGCCTAACACCAAGTCTCTGTCTACTCCTACTAACAGTGATAATCAACACAGTGACCACCCCAACCCTTTCTTCTCACCCCAAATGTTTAGCAAAAGAGCTTTGCATTGTGGCAGAAGAAAATAACCAATTTAGAAGGAAACCTTTCAAATCATGTTATATCTGTATATGAAGGTGTTACCACCAGTCGCACTGACATGTATGGGGAGGCAGGAGTGGGGTAGAGTATAAAGACAAATTCATCAATACAACATGTATATTCGTATCACATTGAATTTCACTGTGATGTATAATTACAATACACCAATAAAAATATTTTGATAAAGCTAAAATGCTCAGAAACACTAGATAATTATATCTTCAGCCCTTTCAATTTTTTATTTTGAAACAGGGTCTTGCTAAGATTCTGAGAGTCTCACTGAGCTGCTGAGACTGGCCTTGAACCTGTGATCCTCTTGTCTTAGCCTCCCAAGTACTGAGATTACAGGTGTACACCACTATGCCTGGAGGTTGGCAGTAAGTTTGAGTAGACTTTGCATAGGAAGAAATTATTACTCATCCTTGAATAAGCATTTATTCAGAACTGACATTTGCCCAAAACTACTGTGTGTAGACTCTTATTGGCTCCCCTAATTGTTCATCTAAAGTTATTAAAAATTTAGTCTCATATCCAATCCAGTACAATGTATAGCTGGCAAAAGCATCAACGTAGTGTTCTGTGTAGAGTGGAAAATGTGTTGGCACCAGAAATCCCATCACTGGAGAGTATCCCTGAGGTTTCAATTTCCTCTGAGTTTAAGCTAACTGGACAATAGGGTCAGGAATGTTCAGCAGTCTGGGCCACACCCATTTTCTTTAATGTGTAGTTCCTTAATACATTCAGGAAAGTCTAAGCTGTTTCAGGGTGAAACTATGTTGAGGAAAAAAAAAACTCATTGCCTACAGATTTCCATTTATGTACCCACACTCCACAAAGAACTCTAACATGTGCCTCACTGTAAAACTAGTAATGTTAGTGGGGAAGAAAAATGCTCATGTGTACCTTTCCAATAGCAAAAGCTCAAAGTATTTAATGGCATTTAAATGGCACATTTTTTTCTTGAATTATTTCTTTTCCTATCTAAAAGTAGATAGAGAAATAGATTTACATGAAGATAGATATTCTCTTCAGAATATTTTCCCAGTATATGTAAACATGAATTCTATTTTACATGAGGACTTTTTAAAAGATGATGAGGTAACCTAAGATGATTAGGTCTGCTTTACTCTTCCTCCCAGTAAACTCAAAGATATACGAGAATGTAAAAGTGTGCTAAAACTAATGTTTGTTTTTGTGTCTACAGAAAACACTCTAATGTGTAGAACATACAAAGAAATAGGCAGTACATAAAAATAAGCATAGCCGTCACCACTAAAAAAAATGTGGAGAATTTATCTACTCAATAACAAAAAATATGCTATTTTCAATTAAATAGTAGTTTACCCCAATGCTCTTAATTTTAACAAAATCATTTTCAGATCATAATTAACTAGAAATAAAACTGTCTAATTGCTAAATGATGTTCAATAATTTAAAGAATTTCTCATTCTTAAACATGGATATATTATTCATGAATTAAAATTTTATTTGTATATTTCAAGATGGATAAACAACAGGCAATATTTAAGAAATAATAGTGCATGATTGCTGAAAAACTGAGAGAAACTATAAACAAGTTTACTCATTTAAAAAATGGTCCTTGCCTGGCATGGTAGCATATTCCTATAATCCCAGTACTTGAGAGGCTGAGACAAGGGCCAGCCTCAGATACTTAGGGAGACCCACAGAAATTTAGTGAAACTCTTTCAAAATATTTTTTTAAAAATTTTAAAAGGGCTGGAGTATAGCTCAAAGGTGGAATGCCCTGGAGTCAATCTTCAGTATCACAAACTAAAACAACATAAGAAATGTGTGTTAAATAGGAAGGAACTTAAGCATGAGCAGGGTTGTAGTAAATATTTGTCAAGATCCATATACATTTCTCCTTTACTTATACTGTTATATTAACTTCAATTACAAACTTTGTCTTTTTCACACATATTGGTACATTATAGTCTCACATCCTAATGTAGATCATAGTGATGATGAACACATGCACAGAGCACTTGGTGTCTTTCTCCCACTCCCTGTTCCCTCCCCCAACTCCAGACATGCTCTTGAGATTGACATTGGTATTCTTAAATATGTGCAAAATGTCAGTGGAAGTGCTTCCTTCATTAATGCTTCCTCTCCCCCCCCACCCTCCCCTAGACCACCTTCATCTCTTCACTGGGGTCCCCTCCATATCTAAAGCCCCTCTTGTATTCTGATTACTTCCTAGCTTCTCTATGTGAGAGAAAATATATGATCCTTCACATTCTGCGACCAGTCATTCTCCAAGTCCATCTATTTTTCTGGAAATGACAAAATTGTGTTTTTCTTTATTGCTGAATAAGATTCATTGTATTTATATCCCAGTGTTTTGTAATCCATTCATCTGTTAGTGGACACCGAGGCTGGTTCCATAATTTGGCTATTATTAATTGATCTGCTATGATAAACATGAATATGCATGGATTACTATAATATTCTGACTTTACTCCCTTTTTAAAAATACCCAGGAGTGGTATAGCTGGATCACATAGTAGATTCATTCTCAGTTTTCTAAGGAATCTACATACTGATCTTTATAGTAGCTGCACTAATTAGCAATCCCATCAACAGCATATGAGTTCCTATTTCCACATATCCTTACCAGCATTTATTGTTGTTTGACTTTTTAATGACTGCCAATTTCTTATGTCTACCATGGCAAATTACCAAAAACATGGTGACATAAAATTACCAAAAGCAAACAAAAAATTCTCAGGACTGCAGATATAGCTCAGTAGTACAGCATCTGACTAGCATGTGTAAGGCCCTGGGTTCAATCACTGGCACAAGAAAAAAATCTTCCAAGTTCTAAGAGCCAGAATTCTTTCTTTAAAAATCTTTTTACATTTGTTGGTGCATTTTTTTATTTTTTTATTTTTTTTGGTGGTACTGGGGATGGAACCTTTCTACCTCCGGGATATACTCCTAGAACTATTTTGTATTTTTATTTGGAAACAGGGTCTCTTAAGCCAGGGAGGCTGGCTTCAAACCAGCGCAATCCTCCTGTCTCCGCCTCCCAAGCACAGGGATTACAAGCGTGCGCCACCATGCCCAGCTATTTGTTGGTGCATTTTAGTTTCATGTCACAATGTAGCTCTTTGTGATAGTGACAAACATGCACACAGCACTTTTATAATTGCTTTCCTTACAGATAAGATTTATGAATCTGTTTTTTTACACACAACGAAGTTTTACTCATCCATAACGAAGAACAAAATCATATCATTTTCAAAAAATAAATGAAACTAGAGAATGTGATGCTAATCTAGATTAGTCAGTCTCAGATAGTAAAAAGCTGTATGCTTTCACTAGTATGTGTAAATTAAAGAGATTTTGGGAAACAAAAAAGACTTCCAATAAATAAGGAGGGATACTAGAAGAATACTGGCAGGGAATTCAGAGAGGATGATGAGGAGGTGAAAGGAAAGAAATAAAGAAGACAGTTCAAATATTCCTATGTTCTAATAGAAAGTTATCAATTTCAGTATTATTTATGGGGAAAGAGAGGGAGTATGGAGAGACCCAAAGGGAAACACACAGTCAGAACTGTGTGCTGAGTGTAAGTTTCTATCACACTATGAACCCCATTATGGTGTATAATTACAATGTGCCATTAAAAAATATTTTAAATGTCTATAAGAAGGAAGTTCCTGTCTCCTGATACTGCAATACTGATAGCTGTTTTCAGAAGTGAGTCCCAGCATGTAGTGTGATTCCTAGCAAACATGAGAGAAAAGAGACCAGTGGTATTGCTTCTTTCTATAAAAAGTTCAGAGAATCTTACAGTCCCTACAAATAAACACCAATACAGGGTTTTAATGACTTCTCCTTAGCACCCATGCTTACAAAATATACACCCTCTCTGCTCATATACTGGTAAAGCTCATTGTATAAAGGCACATGTGCTCAACATAAAAAATGAGTAGTGCTTTTTTATATTAACAATGAAACATCCAAAGAGAAAATCAAAAAAATAATCTCATTTTAATAGCATTAAAATAATATATATACATACATTTCACTAATAGGCAGATATACTTGTATATATAAAGCTATAAAACACTGATACAAGGAGTTGAAAAGCTACACACAAATGAAGAGGAGATACTCTGTGTTCATAAATTAATTAATATATGAAGTTAATTTTTTCAAAATATTCATACTAATTTAAACAATTTAGATTCAAAACAACCTCTATCAAAATGTGAATGGCATTTCTTATAGGAATAATCAAAACAATCTCAAAATCAATACAGAAAAACAGAAGGATCCCAAATAGACCAAGCAATTTTAAGAAGAACAAAGCAGAATACATCATACTTTCTGATTTGAAAATAAATTACAAAACTATAGTCATAAAAACTGTATGGTACTGACATAAAAACAGATGCACCAACCACTGGAACAGAGAAAAGAATCCAGAAATAAACCCTGCATTTATAATAAATTAGTCTTTGACATGTGGGAAAAGAAAATATAATGGACAAAGTATAGTGTTTTTAATAAATGAGGTTAAGAAAACCAGATAACCACATGCAAAATAAAAATATATGAAATTGAATTTCTATCTTAAAGCATAAACAAAATCAACCTAAAAGGGGTTAAAGATTTAAACATAAGACTCAAAACTATAAAACTCCTAAAAATAAACAACATAAAATCTTTGTAGCCAGATGTGGTGACACACACACATAATCTCAATACTTGGGAGACAAAAAAAAACAGATCCTGGGTTTAAGGGTAGCCTCATAAACTTATTGAAAACCTGCTTTAGAATAAAAAATAGAAATGGGCTGATGTCACGCAGAGGTAGAATGTCTCTGGGTTCAGTCTCCAATATAAAAATAAATAAGTAAAACTGTATTTAAAAACAACCAAGTATCATGAGATAGGAAGGACACATGAGTCTTTGAGCTGCACTTTATATTGAATGGAGGGGCAGGAATGACACTCTGTTGAGATAAAAGAATAAAATTAATTAGTTAGTAGGTCTCATAGTACACTCCCAGTACTTGGAAGGCTGATGCAGGAAGACCACAAGTTTGAGACCAGCCTCAGCAACTTAGCAAGACCGTGTTTCAAAATGAAATATAAGAAGGACTATGGTTTAGCTTATAGAATGCATCTGGTTCCTGGGTTTAATGTTGAGTACAAAGAGAGAGAAAGAGAGGGGGAAAAAGTACTTGACCATGATTGTGCTGATGATTTTTAAAAACGGCACCAAAACACAGCAAACATCAAAGGAAAAATAGAAGCTGGATGTGGAGGCACACACTTGTAATCTCAGTACTTGGGAGGCTGAGACAGGAGGATCCGGGTTCTCAGCCAGCCTTGGCAACTTGTGAGACCCTCTGCAAATTAGACCGTGTTTTAAATTTTATTTATTTATTTATTTATTTATTTATTTATTTATTTATTTATTTTGGTGTTACTGGGATTCCTGGAGGCCCTTCTACCTCCGGGCTACACTCCCAGACCTATTTTATTTTTGGAAACGGTCTCTTAGGGCAGCATGGCTGGCTTAGAACCTGCGCGATCCTCCTGTCTCCGCCTCCCAAGCGCAGGGATTACCACTACGCCGGCCACTAGACACTGTTTTAAAATAAAGAATAAAACATCACTCTGGGGATGTAGCTCAGAGGTAGAATGTCCTGGGTTCAATCTCCAGTACTGCAAAAAAAAAAAAAAAAAAAAAAAAAAAGGAGAAAAATGGACAAGAGAGACCACTAGAAAAAAGTAAAAACTTTTGCACAGTAAAGGAAACAGTTAACAAAGTAAAAATACAACCTATAGAATTGGAGAAAATATTTACATATATATAATACTATATTATATATGGCATATATATATATATAAAATGTGAAAAATGATTGACATAAAGAATATATAATGATCCCCTACAACTCAATAATAAAAATTTGTATAATCCTATTAAAATATGGGCAAAAGACCTGAATAGTTATTTCTCTAAATAAGACATAAAATAGCTAACAGGCATCCAAGAAGATGTTCAACATCGTTAATCTTCCCAGCAATGCAAATCAAACCCTGATGGCCCATCGTCTGAAACTTGCTAATGTGGCTATCCTATATAAAGCACATACTGGTGAGAATGTGAAGAAAAAAACGCTCACATAATACTGCTGGGATGTGATTGATACTGAAAAATAACATGGAATTCCCTCAAAAGGTGAAAACAGGCCCTGTATATGACCCACCAAAACCACTCCCAGTTATCTATCCAAAAGAATCTGAAAACCAACTGAAGAGCTCAATCAATAAATGGGCACGTGAACCATGGGGATAGTTCTCAAAAGAAGAAATAAAAACAGCCAACAAATATATGAAAGTCATTTTAGCAATCCGGAAACACAAATCAAAACTACACTGAGACTTCATCTCACTCTAGTTAGAATGAAACTCTAATAATAAGCTGGACATCATGGCACAGCCTGTAATCCCAATTCTTGGGAGGCTGAGACAGGAGGATGGCAGGTTTGAAGCCAACCTTAGCAACTTATTGAGAACTTGTTTCAAAAAAAAAAAAAAAAATATATATATATATATATATATATATATATATATATATATTTGAGCTGGTGGCAAAGCTCAGAAGTAAAATGCCCCTTGGTTCAATATCCATTAACACACACACACACACACACACACACACACACACACAGAATACAAATAATAATAAAAATGAGGATGAAGATGAGGGTAAAAAGGAACTCATATACACTACTGGTGTGATCATAAATAATTAGAGCCACTGTGGAGATTAGTATGGAAGCTTCTCAAAAGACTAGGAGGAATGGAAGGACCATGTGACCAAGCCATTTCTCTTTTTGGTATCTTTCCAAAAACATTAAAGTCAGACTCCTAAAGCAATACATGCATACCCATGTTTATGAGAGCACAATTTACAATAACCAACTTATAGAACCAACCTAGGTGCCTGTCAGTAGTGAATGGATAAAGAGAATATGTGGTATATATACAGAACGGAATTTTTCTCAGCCATAAAGAAAACAAAATTATGTCACTTGCAGAAAAATGGATGGAACTGGAAAATATTATGTTAAGTGCAATCACCCATACTCAAAAACTTTAGGACCATATGTTTTCTCTCATTTGTAGAAGCTAGAGAGAAGAAAAAAGAAAACAAAAACAGAACCTCATAAAAATAGAAGAGAAACTCGTAGAGTGGTGGAAGGGGCTCAGGGGAGGGAAGGGGGAGAGAAGGAGTAGGTATAGAGAAGGAAATAGACCCAATATTGTTATGAATGTATCTCCATGAATCTCACTATCGTCTACAATTACAATGCACTAATATTTTTAAATTAAGATCTCAAAGATAACTGCTGCAATCTTAGATTTATTAAAACAGTATTTATAACAGAAAGATATAGAAAAAATGAATGTCCATAAGAAAATTATGGATGAAAAATATGATATATATAAAATGGAAAATTGTTTGGCTATGAAAAAGGTTATCTTTATATCTGCCACCATGGAGATGAACTTAGAAGGCATTATAAAAATGAATTAAGCTAGACACTGAATACTAAGTATTAAAAGTACTACTTACATCAGGAATCTAAATAATGAAACTTATACAAACAAAAATAAAAATGACAATTACCTTGGGCAGAAAAAAGGAAATATCAAGAAATAATGATCAAAGGGTACATTGTTTTAGTTATGCAAGATGAGTAAGTCCTAGAGATCCACTATACAGCATAGCACATGTAGCTAACAACGTTGTATTGTTTGCTTAAAAAATTAAGAAGGTAAATCATAACTTCATACCAAAAATATAAGAGACGAAACTTTTAGAGATGATAATACATTTGTGGCATTGTTTATGTGGGACTTATCTTCAAACTCGCTAAGGTGGATATATTAAGTATGTACCACTCTGGGTATGTCAATCAATCCTCAATAAAATAAAATAGTAACATAAAATACAATACACACCACCCATCATAACATAACTTTGTGTCTTTAGCCCATGGACCTGTCTGATTTTAGTTTTCTGGGGTTGATGTTAAGTTAAATTAAAACACAAATGCCAACTGGTTAGTATAGTGGCGGCTATATGCTTGTTATTTAACAACTGTTGTTATATTTTAAAAGGAGATGAGAATTAACAAAAAATATTTAACAAACTAACTGGGACATATGAAAGACTTGATTCCTATCAAAAGAGTTTTGGTATTTTTGCTCTAATGGCGATAGTCATGATGTTGAGGAAACAAAACTCTTCACACTAGGTTCCAGGCCTAGCATCCCTGCACATCACTTGCTCTCCTTGTAGAACTGGACAAGTCTCTGAACTTGACTTTCTGCATCTGTAAATGGAAACAGTGATGCCTATTTCCCAAAGCCCTGGGAGGAACAAATGAAGTCATGTTCATGATGGTGTTCCTTACACTCATTGTAAAGGTGCTCGAGCACCACCTCGCGGTATCTGATGGTACTGCTAGTGACAACCATTCCATGAGGTTTGAAGTCAGCAGAATTTCAATGTATCACTGGTAGATATAGGAATATTTGTCTTGTCTTGGGAAATTTTTTCAGCTATCAGTAATATTTGCTTTAACAATAAAGTAATTCAAAATCCAGGAATCATTTCCCATTGAAACAACACCTAAGGAAATGCATTTCGAAAGGACTTTTAGACAATAAATCTAAAACTCAAATTTTATCTGAAAGAATCTGTATATATGCAGTAGCTTTGCAAACAAAGGGATTTGGGCTGCAGAGCAAAGAGCTTCCTCTATTCGAGGAGAGGATAAAAAATGAAGGGGGTCGGGATCAGAGAAGCAAAATTGTTCTGGTTCCTGCCTCTCACTAACTGCAACCTTCAATAAAATGTGGTAGAGAAGTGTCCAAACTAATGCATAACTAGCATCCCAGCTTTCCTTTTCTCAGGAAACCTCAAGGACAAGTTTCCAGCCCATGGCTACTTAATAGCTTCTCTACCGTGCAGAGCGATGCTTTCCAGCAGCAACTGCTAAACAAATAAACACAGAATGGGCCCTGTGTGACCCCAAGCAAATCATTTAACCCCACTGAGCCTCGTTTTTCCATCAGCAAAATAATACTACCCCCTGCCCACCTCCAAAGTGCTGTTAAGATAAAGGAGCTGATTCTCCGGGAGCACAGGGCGTTCCCGAGATGAGACACAGGGCGTTCCAGAGATGAGACACGCTCTACAGACTCAAAGTGCAATCACTTAATAATTTAGACATTTCGTGCAGATTTTTTGTTTTGTTTTGTTTTTGAGACTGAGACATTGAGTGGTTGTTTTAGAGAAACATTTTTTTTTTCTTTTATATATTTTCACTTAAGTAAGAATGATCTGCACAAACTAAGGGCCTCATTCCACAGTAGCAGAGGCACAGCACACCAGGTAGGAACTGGAAAGCTCTCTCAGGAACCTGCCATCGCCAGGCACTAGGATTTAGCTTTCTCCCATTGCAGGAGATGGGTAAGATTTGTAGCCATTAAATAAATATTTATTGAGCCCAGACTTCCAGACAGAAAAATGTCTAAGCTCTAAGAACACCCAAAAACTGTAGATGGGTCTTGCTTTTAGAACAATATAATTAAGACATCAGATACATAAACAAATAGTTAAAACATAGAATGTGTTAGAATTATTTTCGAGGAGTAAAGGCAGCTTTATTTAGAATAATGGTTTATGAAAACATGACAGTGAAAGTCACTGGTTTATTGTTTGGTTGCTTTTATTTATTTTAATTCATAAGAGCCACACAAACAAATTATGGATGCTAGTAGTTATTTGGAGCATTTAATGACTGACCAATACCTGGTAATAGAAAAATCACTAATGAAACAAAATACTAGCCTATGATTTTGAAGACCCACGTTATGAGCTCAGTTTTTGGAAGGGGGTGAAGTATTCTGGGGATTTAACCCAGAGGCATTCTATCTTCAACTACATCCCCAGTCTTTTTTTATTTTTTATTTTGAAACAGAGTTTCACTAAGCAGCTGAGGCTGGTCTCAAATCTGTGATCTCCCTGTCTCAGTCTCCCAGGTACTGGGATTATAGGCACACACCACCATGAACAGCTCTGAGCCAGGACTAATGGAGTGAGCCCAAGATACTTCTATATCTTATGAAACATTTCGGACACTGTATTTTTTTCTTATTTGCCTTCCTTCCTATCTCAGAAACCTTGTGTCTTTAAATCATTTGAAGCAAAGAGAAATTTATATTGTTTTCTGATGGAAAAGCAACACTATTATTAGGTCACCTGAGAGGTTCACAGACCACTTTCTAGAAATGGAGATTTCAGACCGACCCTTTGTAAAGCAGCAAAAACCTGCTTGCATTGAAGCTTCTTTGCTTTCTGGAAGATATCTCAGCCCTGTCAAATGTTTTTATGGGTTAGAAAACAGATTAGTGTAAGTGGAATGGCAGAGCCAATGACATTACAGTATGTAAATGAAGGACCACGACAAAGTTTCCTGAAGGAAAATGGATTAACAAGTTGGCTAAATCGGCTAAGTATGAAAAATTGATCAACAAAGTACAAAATAATGAACAGCCCTAGGATATTTCCACTGCTCAAAAAAAAAGAAAACAGATTATTTTTCATTTCGAAATCTCTGTTGTTAACACTGAAAATACTTAGGCCTCTATGACCCTGAAGAAGTTTCAAGTCAAGACTTCCTAGCAGAACACAGCGCACAATGAAATAGTTCAGACTGCCAGCAAAGGGCTGGGGACTGACAAGAAGCAAGCTGCCTGCTGGGTTGAGAACTGTCAAAACTTCAAAGAGAACTTGTGTTTTAAACAAGCCATTAATTGAGGGTGGCAGGAGGAGAGTACTGGGTTCCTTTCTACCCTGAACTTCAACTTTGGATTTTGAAGGAGTAAAAGCAGCTTTATTTAGAATAATGGTTTAATCAAAGCCCCCATTTCTGTGAGCTCATGTCATTTTTCCTTTGCAGCCTGCTTAGCTTCCTAGCACATCAGAAACAAAAGGCTCTCCTGGCAGAACAGCCCTGACACAGCCCAACTGCCTCTCTGCCAGGCATCCTGTGAAGCCCTGTCTTCTGTTTCTGGGGATGGGTAACCCCAAACCCCACAGACAAGCACGGGCCACCAGCTGAGTGTCCAGCTACCAGGGACTCCTCTCCCCTCAGGAGATAATGGCTGCATTGCTTCAGATTCTCCTCTCAAGAGTTTGTAATTGACACTTCAAGTAATATCAAGCTCGAACTTGGTTTGTCAGCATGAATGTATTTTCTCTCCTTTTCAAAGAAAGGCTTAAAGCTCAGTAATTAAAATGCTGATTAACTCTTAAATACTGAAGTGTTTTATTCTGCTTCTGAAAACTTCATGCTTCAAGCTGTGATTTTTTTTTTTTTTTTATGGGGGACCAGGGGTGTTTCTTCTTATTTTCAAATGCAGGGCATTACGAAAAAGGGCAAGTGAAGCTCAATTGCATGCACCAGGGATGTTATGATCACAAATGAACCCCAAGGAGGAGCGTTAGTGCTGTGGAGCATAAACCTTTGCAAATGCCAGTGGCTGGGAGAGATTGGAGCGCTGACCTTCAGAGATGGCTGGGGGGAGAATGGCGGAGGGATGAGCTATAAAAGTAGGAATGAGCCAGATCACAGGAAGGAGCTGGATTGAATTCTAAGAGTAATAAAGAGACGGCCAAGGCTTTTAAATAGATCTCCATGTAATTTAATATTTATAAAAACATATTTTAAGATTTTAATATGCATCAATGTGCATATGATTAGCACATATTTGATGTGTACTGCATGCCAGGTAATGTTGTAAGAGCTTTACATAGTGCCTTATGAAATGGCAATGACTGTTCTTTCATTGTGGTAAGGAAACTGGAAGGAGAGAAGGTTGAGCAACTTGCTTCAAGTGGCACACCTTCTATAGGGAAAGCGGCAAAGCAAACCCATGCAACGTGATAGCAGCACTAATGCCTTAACCACCATGCTATACAGAATTCAACAGCAACCAGTCTCAGGTTACTGATATATTCTGCATCCCCTACAAAAACTACGCCCCCAAAGAACTGTTATAGAATTCGATCTACTTTTTAGTCTTAAAGATAGATGCTACTATTAAGTAAGGTAAATTCTGGACTGTCCATTAATTTCCAATTTCCCAGTGAATAAAGGAACTCGGGTCCTTGTAAGTGTGCAGTGGTACCTTGCATAAAATTTCTGTAGGAAGCATCTCAGAATACTAATGATGATGAAAATAACAACTCGCATACGTGAGGCAAGATCCTTTTTATCCACATGTCCCCTTTCACTTTCGGCTCTAATCGATAGTCATTGCTCAAGAATTTTTTGTTTTTGTTTGTTTAGAGTTTTTGTTTGTAGGGTTTTTTGCTTTGTTTTGTCTTTCGAGTCATTGTAAACTGTTATTAACTGTTATTTTCTGTCCTGGAGGTAGGCATCAATTTTGCTCTTCCTGGTCATTCTTTCACCAAATCTTCTCTTCCCCTTCGAATTCCCAGTTCTTTGGATGTTAGGTAAGCAGGTCTCATCTGCTATTCCTCCCTATTAAGTCATAGTGACCCACCTGAGACCTCACCTTAGAGACCCATTGCTTTGTCCTAGGCCATCAGATACTCCTATCTCCTCTACCAGCTTAGATTCTATTACTTGTTAGTCATGCTCTTATGCATACATTTGACTCTGTATTACACGTGCCTAAAAGTGCCATAGAATTATAATTTGCTTGTTACGTTTGTGATTCTTGGAAGTAGGCAAAGGGTTTTGTATCAAATGTCCTTCAAATTCCACTTCTGCCCCAAGTGAGTGTCCACAATAGCCTTCAGTAGATTATTTAGAAAATATAAAACAGCCTGAGCTCTACCCCAAATGGAGTTCATCAATCCTTAGGGGATAGGTGCAGTTTAAAGTGTCTTGAAATCTTCTTTATGTGCCTGACCTGTAGTCAAGTTTGAAGGACTATTCCCTGCTTTTACCACTTTAAGCTACTAACCTTGTATCACACTTGAAATAATAGAAATGATTAGAATGAGTTCCTTCACCTTCCCACAGCGTATCTACAAAACCCTGTCAATTTCATCACCACGTGATACCCTAATCTGCCCATCTCCATTGGAGATCTCACCATCCCCAGTGTCGCAAAACTAGCCCAAAATCTCATCCTGGCACACCTGATCACGAGCTTCCCACTGGCCTCCGAAATTCTCTATGTGTCCTTTGAAAGCAATACCAACCCAGCATCTAGACTGACTTCAGATGTTACAAAGATTCTTTTATTTTTCATTATCATATTAAGAATATAATCCAAGTCCTATTCCAAGTCTACGAGACCAGTGTGACCCGTCCCCTGGTTAATACCTACACCCTATTCATTGTGCGTCCCTCCACTCCCATCACAATGAAGCTCAAATGCAGCCCCCAGCACTCCATAGATGTGGAGACTCTAACTGCTTGCTAGGAAACCTATTTCCTCCTATTTCCTTTCTCACCATACCTTGACTTTTCCTTCTTAATATTTTTTCTATAACTATATTTGAAGTTTATGTTTAGACATATAATGACTTGCATGCTCCATGAGGTCAATAACCATGTTCTATTCTTTACCACTACATACTTTGGTCTCTGTATCATGATACAAAAGCAGTATGCATATAGAAAATGTGCAGTGTTGAAAAAATATAAATTGCCTTCAGCTGCTTTTTAGGAAATCTTGGCAATTTGCTAGAGTATTTCTGCTGATGCCTAATGATATTTTTTTAAAAAATTAAGCCAAAACAATTTCTTTAATATGATTATAATGTTGTCAAACTATATTAGAAGCACTTCAGATTGGATTATATAATCATTTGGGCCATGTGGAAAGTGTTCCTTCTCAAAATAATTCATGCAAAATTATCTTTCCTAATGCCCAGCTCAGTCTATTCTGCAACTTCAAAACATTCAGGCTCACATCAGAATATATTCCCATCAAATAAGTGGATTATGGTTATCTGTCACTTTCTACTTTGTGACTTGGATATGAAAAAAAGACCTATAGAACAATTCAGTTTTATTAGCCAATTCAAATGGACTGTCTTTAATTGTATCAAACATTTCATTGAAAGTATTTCCAATTACATGTAATTTTACCTAGAATTTAATTCCACCTTCGTTGATTTGTTCTTTCATTAATTTTTAAGTTGGATGCTGCATTTACTAACTTGCAGTTTACTTTTATATACTAACAATTAAAATTGTATGAATAACACATTAATTGGATTGGCAAGCTATATATAGCCTCTGTGCCAAATCCAGCCACGTTTTGTGACCTCAAGTTGATGAACAGTTTTTGTGTTTTATTGGGGGGTTTATTTGTATAACTGACAATTTTTATAGTATATAAATACATATACTTGTTGAACCACACAAAAATAATGCTTTAATATAGAAAAATACTGGATTATATATTTAAATGAATGAACTGCATATCTCAATAAGACTTTATCATACATATTTTTGACAAATAGTTTTAAAGGTTTATAAGTACAAAATAAAAAGAAATATGTATACAGAAAGAGAAGGGACATATGTTTTCTCTAATATTCCCAATCTGGGGAGTAGTAGTAATACCAGAGGAACTCCAGATGATGGAGGGGAAATCTCAGCAAAGTTTGAATGGAAAGATAGGAGAGGAAGAAAGCTGAGCTTGTTCAATGGAGGAACTATGTATGAATATGTATAAAAGCATACATACAACATGATTAACCTGGACACTATTGGGGGGGAGGGAAATGGAAGAGGAAGGGGATGAAGCACAAAGTAAATGTACACCACTCTCAATAGGTTCCACTTATAAAAAATAAAAATTAATAAAAAAGAATTCAAACTCTTCAAAAATAAATGCATACCCAATGGAAAAAAAAAGAAATATGTAATACATCACATTGAGCTAACAAAATATTTACTCTCTTGTCCTTTTGAGGCTACTACTTTACTAAATCCTGATTTAAGAAACACTTGGGGACTGGGTGAGGGCTGGCTCGGTGATGTGGGCATGTATGTCTACACAAGTTTTTTACCTCATTATGATGTATGAATACAATGGACCGATAAAAATATAAAAATAAATAAATAGCACCAAATTTAAACATTTTTTTCTCTAGGGAGGATTTGCATTTAGTTTTTCTAGACATCTGGGAACATATTTAACTTGAGACCAATTTAAACTAAATTTCTAGCTGAAGTCATGTTTTGGCTAGTTTAGGCTGTTATAACAAAGTGCCATAGACTGTCTGGTTTATAAATAGAATTTTGTTTTTAGTTCTGGGGGCTAGAAAGTCTAAGATAAAATTACCAGCAGATTTGATGTCTGGTGAGGTGCAGATTTTTTGTTGATAGACAGTGGATACCATGTTGTAGTGTTCGTGCATGGTGTAAGAGGCAAGGAAACTTTCTGGGGTCTCTTTCATAAGGGCATTAATTCCACTGATGAGGGCTCTGGTCTGACTATCCATTCTCTTTCTATAGGCTCTTTGTCTTAATGTCATTGCACTGGAGTTTAAGATTTCAATATATAAATTTGGGGAGTTGTAAACATTTAGTCCATAGACAATTCACATCATATTAATGTCTGTCCTGGGCTAGAAAGGCTCTGAAATAACATTTTCTTTTTCCACTCTACCCCAAGCCACGAATGATATAGGCACATTTTCCATCCACACTCCCTGCATTATAGGTATTCCCACAGATTACACTCTATTATCACCTCTCAAAAGATTCTAATTCATGCTGATAGTACCTCTAAATCAATCAGAATCAAAAGCCAGCTCCAAATGTACCAAAAGCTATTAATTAGACCAGAAACTTCATACGGCTAGAATAAAATCTTGGGTTAACTCTTCAATATATAGTTGCAGACATCAATTTCCTCAATAATACTGCTAAATCTCAGGAAATAAATCCATGAACCAATAATTGGTATGGCATCAAATTAAAATTTTCTGAACAGCCAAGGAAAGAAACATTCAAATATGAAGAAAGCCTATGGAGTGGGAGAAAGTCTTTGCCAGGTACTCCTCTAAAAGAGGATTAATATCCAGAATATATAATGAACTCAAATGACCTAACACCAGAAAAACAAGCAACCCAGTAAAGAAAAGTGGAAAATTGAACTAAATGAATATTTTAAATAGAAATGGCTAACAAGTACATAAAAAATGTTCAACATCCTTAACAATCAGAAAAATACAAATCAATACTACACTGAGTGTTATGGTTAGATATAGAGTATCCCCTGAAGGGCTCATGTATTAGTTTATGTAATTATGTCATGAAAGTCATAATATGATCAGTTGTAATCTCTCCTTGTTACTGAGCATGTAGGGTGTGGCTGGCTGGAGAAGGTGGGTCCTGGGGGTGTGGCCTTGAGGACTGTGCTATTGTCTTTGAATCCTCTTGCTTGCTACCTCTCTTGCTTCTGGCCTTGGTGATATGAAAGTAGAGCTCTTGCTCTCTCCTTCTCTATGTTTTCCGCTACAATGCCCTAAGCTCCACAGACCTCAGCCTCACATGGACTGAAACATAAAATCTCTAAAATCTGTGAGCATATCAATCGTTGTTCCTCTAAATTGCATGGTCAGTTGTTTTGGATTATAGAAGTAAGAATGTTGACTAAGACACTTAGATCCCATATAACTCCAGTTAGAATGGCAATAATAAATAATACAATTAACAATAAATTATGGTGAGGATGAAGAAATATTGACCATTTACATTTACCATCTATTCAGTAGGATTGTAAATTAGTACATCCTCTCTGGAAATCAGTATGGAGGATCCTCAAAAGTCTCAGAGAGGAATCAACATATGATCCAGATATACCACTCTTTAATATTATTTCAAAAGAATTAAAATTAAAATACTATAGTGATGCATATATAACCATGTTTACAGCAGCATAGTTCACATTAGCCAAGTTATTGAACCAACCTAGGTGCCCATTGACAGATGAATAAATAAAAAAGAGGCATATGCACAAAATGGAGTTTCACTCAGTCATAAAGAACAAAATTATGGTATTTTCAGGAAAATGATGGAATAAAGAAGATCATTAAAGTGACATAAGCCTAACTCAGGAAATCAGGTATTACATAGTTTCTCTCATATGTGGAAACTAAACAGAAAGAAATGAAAAAAGGGGGGGGGGCGGCAGAACCTCATGAAAATAGATAAGAGTCCAAGAGGGTAGTGAGAAGGAAATGAAGGAAAGAGGAAAAGAGAGGAAAAAAACAATCTGAATAATGACATGTTCATATATAAATATATCATTATGAATCTCACTATCTTATACAATTATAAAAGACCAATAAAAATTAAGCCAATCAATCAGAATCAGAAAGGGTACTCAGTGGTCAATAAATATCCCCAGGATATACAAATAAATTTGAAAAATTGGATGAAACAAACTGCTTTAGAAAGACAACTTGTTAAAACTGACAAAAGATAAAGTAGAAAATTACAAAATGAAATTTCACTTGGCCATGAAAAATAAAATTATTCCATTGGCAGAAAAATGTGTGGAACTAGAAAATATTATGCTGCCATATTAACCAGTCATAGAAAGTCAAGGGTTGAATCTTTTATCTCATCTGTGAATGTTAGATAGAAAACAGAAAACCAAAGGGACTTTAGATGAGGAAAGAGACCAGTAGAATATTGGAAGGGGACTGGGAGAGGAAGGTGGGAGTGTATAAAGGATAATTGACAAAGAAAATAGTTAAGTAATGCTATGTCCATACCAGTACCAATCACATTAACATGTAGGGACTGGAGATAGTGCAGTGGGATCCAGATAACTGAGTGATTTGTGCATGTATGCTCAAATCACTTTAAACCTCACTTTAAATGATGTATAATTACAATGCACCAATAAAATATTAAAAACAGAAACTCAAAACATACAAATACCCTGGTGAATACTTCATTTTAAATTTTTTCAAAAATATAACTCCTGAACCACCACATGGTTTTATCCCTGAATTCTCCCTAACACTTGTATAAGAAATAATAGTTTACTAACATAAACTATTTAAGTAAAGAAGAGAAGTCAGGTGTGATGGTGCACACTTGTAATCCCAGTATTTGGGAGGCTGAGACAGGAGGATCACAGTTTGTGGACAGCCTCAACTACTTAGTGAGGCCCTTTGCAACTCAGTGAGACCCTGTTTCAAAATAAAGAATAAAAAATAGGGCTGGCAGGGTCCAGTAGTATTGAGAGAGAGAGAGAGAGAGAGAGAGAGAGAGAGAGAGAGAGAGAGAAAGAGAAGAAAAACTCTCCATTTTTTAAAGCACTAGTACAATCTTGATTCCAAAAGCTTATGAGGACAAAAAAGCAGCATTTCAGACTAGTTTCTCTCATTAACATAGTGTCAAAAATCATAAGCAATTAGTAAATATAGCTCAGCCATACATACCAAGGATAATATATCATGACCAAGTAAAGCTCCTTCCAAGAAGGCAAGGATGATAACTCAATTGCAAGAAAAAATAAAGAAGATATTGTGTACCTGGGTTTGGAGATTGAAATGTTTATGATGTAATTTAAAAGTAATCTTAAAATTCTCATTCTGAACCAACTTGAAGTAAACCATATTGATAAAAGCCAAACAAACTAAAGCACCAGGACATGAATGCAATTCTAAAATACTTCCAGAGTATATTTGTATAAAGGTCTTAAGCCAAAATTTATTCTTAACAAGCAATCTCAAATTCAGGCCTAACTTGAGTCTGCTATTGAATTTTACCTCAAAAAATAAAAGTAACTGAAATAATATTTGCCTAAAAGTTTCTTTGGTTCCTTTTCAATGCATCTTTTTAAAAATAAATCCAACGATTAAGTCATCCTTCTAACTTTATAATATTTTAGTGAATTACAAAATTGTTCTAGGCCTTTACATGCAGAAAGGATGCTTACATGTTCACATTATCTGAGAGACATGATTCTACTTTTTGTCCAGTATCATTAAATGACCATATCATCAACTTCCTGTAGTATATCCAGGATTTAATATCTACCAACATAAAAACAGTTCCACATTTTAACATGCTTAAATCAGATAGATTAAATATTTCTTTCATTAGAAATATTCCAGGTTTGTGTTTCAAGCAAAGATGGTATGAATTAATTTAGTTATAAACTAAATTTCATTGCTCTCAAAAGAGACTACTTCAATAATAAAAGAAACTATTTCTCTGGAGTTAATTAATTGAATGATATATTATATAATCTAATTTTGACATAGTCACTAAAATTTTCCAGTAGGTTATTTCAAATATGAGTCTTCAAATCTTATTTAAAGTGATAAATCATAGTTAAGATCAATTTAATGGTTTATCTCATTAAGATTTTGAATAAAGTATTAATTGTAACATTGCAACTAACCAATTGAGAACTTTATGGCTACATATACTGTTGTTAATCAAGTTTTATTTTCTTCATTGGCCATAATAAAGCACTGAGACATCCCTTAAAATGTTCATAAACCTAATTCATATTTTTACTTGAAACATTTTTTCAATCATCTTGGGAAACTCATGTTTTAAACAGATTGAAGTATTGTCACCTAAAGTAATAAGCTCAAAAATTAGGGTAATACATTATGAAGCAGACAAATGCAATGCTTTTGATTAAAATAAAACATTCTTGAATACAAAAAAAGTGTGAAAAATTGATCTAACCCCAGTATCTAGTTCATTTTTACCAAGTTTATTTTGCTATGTGTAGAAGAAATAAATCAAGGAATATCTACTTAGAGGTAGACTCACATAAATAATAAATCTTTCAATTGTCTTTTTTAAAAAAATAGTCCAAAGACTATTTACCCATGAGCATGAATCTACCCATATGGGTGCTGACATCCTTAAGATGTCTGAGGATGTAGTAGAAAGGAAGACTGCATTTAAGGAGGCAAAGTTCACAAAGCAGAAGACAGATTAACTGGGACTTTAGAAGAAAATCATACCACAAGGGCACAGCAGGGTCATGTATTCAGGTGACAGGTTTAAAGCAGAAGAGTATAAAAGTGGTAACAGAAGCAAAAAGAAAATCAAAACTTGAGCCTAAGTCAATGCCTGTCAAATATCTTGTACTTCTTAGATTTTTTTAAATAAATATTGACTGAATAGATGTTTCTTCAACAAGTGAGTTAACTGATGAATGAAGGTACTACCACATCTTCTGTTTCCTAGGATACCAGGGTTTAGAGGAAAACATAAAGGGTCACAGAAACAAGAACAGTACGGTTCCCAATGGCCTGTTTCTAATTCATTCATTACGTCAGGAAAACAAGAATATATTCTAATAAATGAGAGAGAGAGAGAGAGAGAGAGAGAGAGAGAGAGAGAGAGAGACTGACTCAAGATGAAACCCAGGGCCTCATGCATGCTAGGCAAGTGCTGTACCACTGAGCTATAATCACAGCCCAAAAGCTGATAAACTGAAAATGGGAAAGGAGGCCTGAAAAGTGATAAGCTTGTAATTGGTGCTCAGAGATTTTTTGGTGGATATAGGCAATCTAAGAGGAAATGCCTTCAGAAGCAGAAAGACATTGCTCTTTGGGAAGACTGCTTCCTAAATACTCCCACAATACCTTTTTTTCTTTTTTATAATTTCATTGGTGCATTGTAATGATACACTCTTGTGGAATTCAAAGTGACGCAAACAGTCGTGCACATGGTGCGTTACTTACATACTCCACATCCCACCCCACTCTCTGCTGCTCCCGCTTCCCTCCTCGTACATGTTAGTAAGACTGGTAGAGATAACTTCATATATGAACTTATTATTTGAACTGTTTCTTTTAGCAATTCTCCTTTTCATTCTCCTTACCCACTCCCTGAATTCTTTTCCACCATTAGACTGGGCTCTCTCCCCCATAATACTCAAAGTGTACTCATCAACAAGGCTGCACCTTTCCTGACTGAAGGAACAGTGCCTGGCATTTCACCACCACTCTCCAGCACTTGCAAGGGAGCTTGGTTCATAGGATATGTAAGTAAAATGTGAGTAAAACAGTAAGAAAGAAGAGAGAAAGGTGAAGAGGGCACGGTAGGAAGGAGAGAGGAAGAGAGGACCAGTATAGCTAGGCAGAGAAAATGAGAGCTGGATGTACAACCACCCACCCACACTGCTCCTTACACTTCACCCATGAGTCACTGTCCAGGTGCTGGCAAAATACTCCCCTCCTGTCTCAACTCAAAACTGTGCAAGTTATCAATGGATACAGTGGCACACTTCTGTAATCCCAGTATTTAGGGCCTGAGACAGGAGGATTGCAGGTTCAAGCCCAGCCTCAGAAACTTAGCAAGACCCTATTTCAAATTTAAAAAAAGTAAAAAGGCTGGAGATTTAGCACAAAGGTAGAGTGCCTGGATTTAATCTTTTATAAAGCGTTTTATAAAAATATATAAGTATGAAAATCATAATTCTAAGGCTTCTGGATCAGTCTTGTATCATATTTTCTTTCTTATTTCCCTCTTAAATTCATTCCTTCCTGACAGATTTTGGACTTCAGTTAATGTTCTAAAACTTTTTAGTCACCAACATTATAATAAAACCATTAGTTTTATTAATTTTATTCATATTCCATGACCTTAAAAGTGATAAGATGTTACCTGTGAGAAAACCCTTATTCCATTTTCTTTTTAAAATAAAAAACGTTTCCAATGTGCACAGCTTCTGTTGAAACTCTTGCACCCCTAGGGAGCTTAAAATCTTAATTCCGTAACCTGAAGTTAATCACCAGTTCTCTTAGCACATTAATAATTGCTCTCCATAAACAGTCTAGTTTGCCCATATTTTTTCATAAAATAGACCCCTGGAATGAAAAAAATCTTAAAAATAGGAAATTGTATATCAATCTTAATTCAACTCTACCTTTATTTATGAGTATATGGGGAAAACAATTCAAAGTCCTTATCCTGTGCCTTGGTGATGAGGAAGCATGGTCTGAATCTTCTGTGTACTAAGTCAACTTGATAACCTGCCCAGCTTTCTACAAGGTTGACGGGGTATGGGTTCCTGTTAGAGAGGCTTTGGAAGTCTTGGAATCCTGCTTATCAACCATGAGAAGAAGTCCACATCATTTAAGTCTCAGTAGTATCTCAGATGAGGGAAAGTACATCCTAAGATCTACTTTGAGGTTGTTTTGAAATATGACCACATAAAATACGCTATGCATTTGTACACGTTTAGGTCTTTTAGTGAACACTGTACAGAGAAAGATTGTTTAAGAATTAGGAAAATAATGCCAAGTCAAAGTTGCCTCAAATCTCAGAGTATATGGCATTGATGGCTTTGGTGTAGGTTCTAGAAAGCTCAGACTTCAGGCAGAATAAAGTATGAAAACGTTAGGCTAGCTTCTACATCTAGAAATCATTCCTAAGGATAAACTTTTACTTATTTGATGTGAATCTTTTTATGTCTCCTAGAAACATGTTAGGACATTTCCTGGTCTGCTGGTCGCATCAAGTGATATACTCTAAAACAGTTAAAGGTTTGAAAGAAACAATTTACCAAACAATCATGTGTAATCTAGAGTAAAATTAGATTAAGTAGAAAACCATCTTTTCCAAATATATTTTCTATTAGAGAATTATATTTACTTTTATTTTTCCAGTAGTGGGGATAGAACTCAGGAGCATTCTACCTCCAAGTTATACACCCAGCCATATTTTTTATTCTTTATTTTGAAGCAGAGTCTCACTGAGTTGCAAACGGCCTAAGGAGATGAGGCTGTCCCAAACCATGATCCTTCTGTCTCAGCCCCCCCCCCAAATGCTGGGATGACAAGCATGAGCCACCAAGCCTGGCCTTGTATTTACTTTTCATATGATCTATTGCTTAGATGACAAATTAGAATCCCGATTTACTTTAAAAAGACTTCTAGCTTATAAATTTACAGAGATCTGATGATTTATCTGCTACTATTTTAACTATTGTCCAAGTCAATTTAAAGTTTACAATTATTTCAATTGTCAGGTGGTCTCGATCATTCGTGCCTGTAATCCAAGAGCTGAGAGGCTGAGACAGGAAGATCACAGGCTCAGAGACTCAGTAACTTAGCAAGGACTCTGTTACAAAATAAAATAATAAAAAGGGGGTTGGGGTATAGTTGAAGATATATTGCCCCTAGATTTAATCTTCAGTACCAAATATATATATATAGATAGATATATAGATAGATAGATAGATAGATAGATATTGATATATATATATATATAGTGATATATATCACTAAGAATTAATTTATGTCATCAGTATAAAGTAAAACACAATAGTTCACTTTTAACCTATAAATATAGATACTGAAGCAATACACCATTGCTTCTCATTGTCAAATCTCTTATTTCTTTATAGCATGGCTTTGTTCTAAATGCAGGAATTTTTTTTATTATTTTCACTGGCAATTTCATTCCTCTTAGAGCTACCTCTGTTCATTATTTCTACTCTGGTCTTTTCTAGTCTGTGCATTCAGGATTGAACACCTTTCAAAAAAAAGAAAAAAACTTTTTGAAAACTTTTCTATGTCTGAACAGTGGGCTTCCTTTTTAATGCCTCGGTCAACAGGACCCGGTGCTTAAAGGGGAGTTTACCTACTAAAATGTTCTCATTGAATTTGGCCACCATCCATGCTTCAAATGCCAGCAGCTCTTCATGAGCCATGGGTTGTCAGCTCATTTCAGCTAAAAATGATTCTTACAGTGGGTTTCTTCCATTAAGTATGTTTAAGAACCAGTTAATTGTCAGCATGGTGTTAAAAATAACTTTTCCAAAGGTTCTCCGATTGCATTAAAGCCCCGTGCTTGTCACTGTCATGAAAACCCAGGATACTTACTGCAGCCACGCGCCCCTCTGCAGCCGTCGCCTGTCCTTTCTGGCAGCTGATCCACTTTTAGAAATGACAGTGCTGCAGCGATCCCAGCCTCTCTAAGAACCGTCCTGCTTGGTTTCTTTTTACTTTTCACCACAGGGGGAGAAAATATTATCAGAGTTCTTTATCATTATTTTCATTGGTTTTAATCATCATTGTCAAGCCCTAGATGTTAGGCTATATGTATTTTCATGAGGTTGTAGGGGGGGAAAAAAATCCACAACCTAAACAAAAATAAACAAATCAAAGCCAAAAAAAAAAAAAAACAGTATCCACATCAGCACTTTTAATATAGCTCAAATTAGTTTAGCTATAGCTCAAAAAAGCTCTTCGTTGTTTCAGGTTGTTAACCACAATGTCTTATAAAATGAAGAATGTTTACTGTCGTTTTTTTTTTTTTTTTTTAAGCCATTTCTTCCTTTATGAATTTGGCAATGAAGACTTTCAAAGATACCAGCGCGGGTTTGTTATCGTGCACCAGCTCAAGCTGTCAGGCCTCATTACCTCCAAGACAAAAATTACAGACTAATGTATTAAATGCTTGAATAGGGACGCTGGGCTCCATCTGGGTTCCGCGGGCGAGGGACGGCACCAGCAGGCGGCCCCGGGAACTGCAGCGCCCCTCCTGCTCGGCTGCCCCGCTCCCAGCCGGCGCTGAGAAACATCCCAGGCAAACGCGAATTGCTGGATTTATTGCCAGCAGTACCAGCCGCGCTGCTGTTCCCGTGAATGCAGCGCATTCATTTTAACAAACCCCATTTCAAAGGGTCTGTCAGGAAGCAAACGCGCTTCTTATCTGGCTGAATATTAGCATTGCAGCTCCCAGCATCAATTTATCTCCTTTAAAAAGGGAACTAGAAGTCAATCTGAGGGGTTTGTTCAGATTCTATAAAACAAATTGCTTTCAATGACTGCATAGTGATGTCATCCTGGCTGAAGTGGATTGATTCTTTAAAAAAACATTTTTAATTTCCCGGTCCCCTTTTTTTAAAACAGAAAATTTATTTCCGGTTATGGTAGGTAAGTCCTTGAACACATTTTGTATCCCCAAAATAGAACAAATGAGGTCACGTTTTAAAGTCCTTGGAGCTCACAGTGATGGCGAACTCACTCTCTTTCCTGGTTCTTCAACTTTGATGCACAGTCCTCTGCAAACAAAACCTCAAATGACCCCCTCCTGGCTGAATTTAAGCCTGAAACTCCAACCCGGTTGCGCAGATTTACTGTTTATGGTGGACACCTGGGAGATTGCCGCCGGCTGGCAAAACAGAATGCATTGGTCTGTGCTTGGGGAATAGGGGGCTTCACCCTGAAGTCCACCAGGAAGCTGCCCAAGCATGCTTCTCCCATTTCCAACTGGAAGATCCCTAACATTACAAGGGCCTGGAAATTTGTGGGAAAGCTTTGACCACTTGGAGGAGAGGTAAAGCAGGAACAGTAACAACTTTACCAAGACACTGGCCCAGGTGGGAATCCTGCTCTGCTCTTGGTCTGTTCTGTGACCTAACCTCAGTTTTCTTTCCTGTAAAATGGAAGAAAGTAATGCCTACTTCAGAGAGCTGTTGGGAGAATTAAGAGAGAAAATACATGCAGTTCACTTAAAATATAGCTTTTTTCAGGTCTGTAATTTCAGGGGCTGAGACAGAAGGATTGCAGGTTTGAGGCCAATCTTAACTACGTAGAGAGACTTTGTTTTAGCTTGTTTTATATAAATTGATTGGTGCTTTGCAACCATATGTCATATTGAGATTTAATGTGATAGAAACATACATATAAAAAGGGCCACAAGTGTAGCTCAGAGGTAGAATGCCCGTGGGTTCAATCCCCAGTGGAGGGACATTGCAAAACAGAGCATGGAAGACTGACAAATTCAATGGGTGTTAGCTATGATTACTTGATTTTGAATACTTTTAATCTATTAAATATTTTGCTGAAGCATTGAGCTTTCTAGTCATCAAATAAAAATGTAGGCTATTATGACTACTTAAAGCAATTATTTCCTAAGATCTCTCTCTCTTTCCCTCTGCAGCTCTCTTTTGATCAATTACCTTAAATGTCTGCTCAGCTAAGAGCAGCTTCCAAGTCGTGAGGCTTTGGTGAGTGCAGCTCACGTGGATGTAAGTTTCACCTTTCCCTTCAAGGCCCTCTCCCCACTTCTACAATCAGTCAAAATGATAATGCAACTCTTTATTCTCCACTTAAATTTTCTTTTCTGCTATTATAAAACAGTGCATCCTAGTAGCTTCAAAGTGTTATCTAACATAACACTATGTGTGCGTGCGTGTATGTGTGTGTGTGTATTTTGGTACTGGGGGACTGAACCCAGGAATATTTGGCCTCTCAGATGAATCCACAGCCCTTTTTATTTTCATTTTGAAATGGGTCCTTTCTAATTTTCTGAGGCTGATCTCAGACTTTCAATACTCCTGTCTTGGCCCCCCAAGTACTGGAATTGGTGTGTAACACTGTGCCTGGCTAATATGTACTTTCTTAGTTGAGCAAAGTTTCCACCAGCATTCTCACTACTGTGATTCAAAATACCTGACAACCACAACTTAGGAGAAGGAAGATTTACTTGGTCACAGATTTCAGAGGTTGTTGTCCATGTTGGGCCAGGTGAAGTCTGCGGAGCTCAGGGTATGGTGGTGAGAAGCAGAGGAAACAGGAGCAGAGGCACTCTGTTCTCGCATCATAGAGGCCAGAAGCAGAGAGAGGATGGGCAAGATGGGCTGTGTGGTCCAGAAGGCCACACCCCCAGGGACCCCTCCTTAGCAGCCACACCCACCTTCAACATGGCTCCCTTGTCTATGACATTAGGTCTGGGAGACATTCTAATTCCAAACCTTAACAAGCACCTCTCTGGTGATCATAGGTCAGGTGCTACAACACATAATTAGGACATAGTCTCTTCTTTCCAGGAAGGTACATTCTTGGAAGGTTAAAATCAAATGATAACCTAATGAATGAAATATAAGATGAAATGGTACAATGGCCATGTGAGAAAAACAAAGTCCTAGCAAAATAATGAGATTGCATTTGTTGTGAGCCTTGATGACTTTGATAGGCTCCCTTGAAACTGGACAAAAAGTAGGATGGGTTTGGGGAAGAATATTTACAAAAGACAGGGGAACAATTTAAACAGAGTAGAATGATTATATAAGAAATAATAAAAAAAATATTAGTAGGTTGTATTGTAAAGGATTTTGAACACTTAGGTAAAATTGTTTGTCCTTAAATTATAAGCAAGGAACCAATGAGTCAGGAGTGGTGGCACACATTTGTAATTCCAGCACTTAGGAGCCTGAGACAGAAGAATCAGATTCAAAGCCAGGCCCTCCACAAAATAATGAGATACTGTTTCAAAACAAAGAATAAGGCTGGGACCTAAGCCTGCTCAACAGCAAGGCCAGGACAGGGGCCTGCATTACAGCAAAGGGCCAACGGGTCCCTGCAACCATGTGGTCAGGAAGCACTTGAAGCTGCCGCTGTTTCACCTCATCTCTCAGTGGATTCCCAGATCCAAGTGGCCTCTATTAAAAAAAATAGTTGTGAATGGATCCTCCAATCAAATTTACTCACCTTCTGGCTTTCAGGATTACAGTGCTGAATGAGAATCAGTGCTGAAAATAAAAGGACTTCTAAGGTAGAAAGAAATCGTAATTGATCAGATGTGAAGAAGTAGAAACTCTAATACATTGTTGACGGGATTGCAAATTAGTGCAACCACTTGGAAAACAGTATGGAAGATCCTCAGAAGATTGAATATGAACTTACCATATGATCCAGCAATACCACTTCTGAGAATCTATACAAAAGGATAAAAACCAAGCTACCGAAGTAATGCATGAGTATCTATGTCCATAGCTTCACAATTCATCATTGCCAAACTATGGAACCAGCCCAGATGTCTATCAAAAGATGAGTGGATTGCTATGGGATACGTACACAATAGAATTTTACTCAGCCATAAAGGAGAACAAAATTATGTCATTTACAGGGAAATGTAAGGAACTGGAAAACAGTATGCTATGTGAGATTAGTTAGTCACAAAAAGAAAGAAATCAGATGTTCTTCCTATTATGCAGAAGCAAGGGAGAAAATGGGTCATAGGAGGAACTCTAGAGGAAAAAGGTGAAACTACAGATGAGCAAATAAGGCGACCTCACTGAGGGGGATGGGGGAGGAAAATCAGGAGGCCCTTAAATGGTAGATTGTAGATTGGGCAGCAATGTGAAGAAGGTTTTATGGAAAGAGATCAAGTAGCAGAACACTAATAAAATCCTGTTACAGGCAATAATTAGTAAGAGGTTAAGCCATAAGCATCCAGATGATTCTACACAGGTCTCCTGGTAAAATACTGATTAGAGAACTTTGTCCAATTCGGTACTTAGCAGTTTTGAAGGAGATGACAAGTTCTCACTAAGTAACCAGGCAATCCCTTCCTTTCTTGGGGCCAACTTGTTTCGTGTTCTCATCCCTACATCGTAGCTCAAGTGTCTAAAAGGGATAAAGAAACTAGGGTATATGCACACAATGGTGTTTTTCTCAGCCAAGAAATACAAAGTTATGTCATCTGTAAGAAAATGGGTCTAACTAGAGAACGTCACGCTATGTGAGATCAGCCAGTCTCTGAAAGTCAAAGGTCATACGTTTTCACTCATTTGTGGAAGCCAGAGAGAAATCAGGAGAGAAAAGAGACTTGAGAGAAAAGAGGAGACCAGTAGAAAAGTGGAGGGGAATCTGGAGAGGAAAAAGCAGAGGTCTGAGGGAAGAAATAGACCCAATAATGTTATGTTCATGTATCAAGGCGTCATTTCCAAGCTCACTAACGTGTGTGGGAAGGGAGGAGGCGGAGTGAAGGGGGTGTGCAGGAAATACAGCAAGCGATGGGCACATGGAAATGTGTGGCTCTGACTTCCTATAATCTGTAGTCACAATTCACCAATATGCTTACTAAAAAAAAAATTTCAACCTAGAAAACAGAAGTACCTGAGATGGCAGCTATCTTTCAGCTGCTCCTCGAGTTCAGCTCAAGGAAGAGGGCCTGGCAGCCTCCGTCTTTCTGTCCCACAAAAGAAAGCTTGAGCAGTTTGTAACGGACTCTTTCCCAGACCAGAGGATGCTCTCAATGGCCTTCAAATAGGTAAATAATATTTTTCCTGATTTCCTTATTTTTTTGTTTTTGATCCCTAGAAAATCAGCAAAATATTCTACTTTTACAAAGTAGAACTTGTTTTCCCTCTAATGTCCTGAAAATGTTCTTTCAATGCAATATGTCACTATCACTATGAAGGACATTATGATGTGAGATAATAACACACCAATAAAGTTAAAAAATGAACATTAAAAATAATAATAATCATTTCAGTAGCCCCCTGAAGGAAAGTTTTGTGCAGGAATTACCATCCTGCCACGCAGATGGGAAAAACTGAGACAGAGAGGATGAGTGGCTTGCCTAAAGTCGTGCAGCAAGTTAGCTGTGGGCTGGTCCTCTTCGCTGCTCCCAGCCCCTTGGCGCGATGATGCCTGGCAGGGAGGATGCTGCCTGTGCTCTGCAGGAGATGAGTGAGCCCTGACACAAGGCCCACCTCCGAGAGAGAGCGGTAGATACACACCACATCCTGAATGCCTCAGAAGAGCGCTAATCTCAGACAGGAAGATTGTCGGGTTGTATTTCCATCTCTCTCTGCTTCTCACACTTAAAAACTTTTTTATAAAGTTCTAACTAAGGCCGGGCGTGGTGGCGCACGCTTGTAATCCCCACGCTTGGGAGGCAGAGACGGGAGGATCGCGCAGGTTCGAAGCCAGTCGCGCGCGCTGGCTTAGGAGACCCTGTTTCCAAATTTAAAAAAAGTAAATAAATAAATAAATAAATAAATAAAGTTCTAACTAATCTTTACCTACCCTGTAAATATGCCTTCCCTTCCTCACTAAAGCTGTCATTTATGTTGCATAAGATTTTCCCAATGAATAACATGCTTTTCAGAATCCGATCATATGTTTTTCTTATCTCATGGCTTTAACAATAATGTTTAATAATGTTTCATACAAAAATGCTTAGGTTCCAGTATATATATATATATATATATATATATATATATATATTAATTAGAAATAGTTTAGGCTATAAATAAGAGAAAACACAGCTATTGGGAACTTTAACAATAAAGATGCTTTTTGCTTAATAAGAGGCTTAGAA
The DNA here is from genome assembly GCF_963383645.1 of Muscardinus avellanarius. Classification (NCBI taxonomy): domain Eukaryota; kingdom Metazoa; phylum Chordata; class Mammalia; order Rodentia; family Gliridae; genus Muscardinus; species Muscardinus avellanarius. The sequence goes on from NC_137790.1 coordinate 113,288,092, forward strand.
GTTTCTGAATTGATTAATCAACATAATTATGTCAAAAATACCCTGATTTCTATGTGACCACTTTTCCTTTAATGATGCTGCTTCTCACCTCATGGTGACAGAAAGGCTGCTGTACATCAGATATCACATCCCTGCTCAAGGAGGGGGAAAGTGAGAAGTATTAGTACCAGGAAATGACTATCATTCTCTCTCTCTCTCTCTCTCTCTCTCTCTCTCTCTCTCTCTCTCTCTCTCTCCCTCCCTCCCTCTCTCTCTCTCTCTGAAAAAAGAATCTTTACAAGGAGCATTTTATATTAATTTCATTGACTAGAATGGAATCATGCAACCACATCTAGCTGTATGACAAACTGGAAAGAGATTATTTGCAGAAGGAAGAAAGGAAGATAGAGATGAGAACCAAATGCCAGTCACAATTCTTGTCAGTCAGTGGTAAACTGCGGTGGGAGGTGGGGTTACGGGAGATTGAACCTAGGAGCATTCTATCTCTGAGCTATACTTCCAGTCCTTTTTTTCTTTAAAATTTGAAATAGGGTCCCACTATATTACTGCATGCTGGCCTCAAACTTGCAATCCTCCTGTCTCAGGCTCCAGGTATCCAGTGTACAGGTCTGTGCCACCACTTCTAGCTTCAGTGACAACCTTAAAGACACAGTAGTATGCATACTCTTTATTTAATTTATTTTGTAAACAACATTTCTAGTAAGGTAAAATAACCGGGAAAATTTCAGAGAAATGAAGAAATTGAGGGGAATAAATGGAGAAGTACTGGAGGGAAATGATTTAACAAAAAGAGAAAGATGATTTTAATGTGACAGGTTACACTAAAATGGTATCTTTTATGAGAAAAATTCCTCTGTACTTTCGATACATCCTATGAAAATCACCCAGAATAAAGGGTCATGTGACTGAGCTCATATTTTACAATTTATGTCTTTAATAGTAAAGTCACGGCTGGATTATTTTACATAGATGGTCTCACATACCATTACTTGGGCCCTCTCAGAAAAATAACCTGTAACTTTGCAATCACTTTCTAAAGCATTGGAAATGAATACAGGGGGACTCAATTGCTATCCTTAGCCTGATTCCAATACCTGCTGCAAGTGCACTAAGAGATTCTCAATGTCAGTGCCTAATTGAGGCCATGGCACACAAATGAGATCCTAGAAGTGAGAAATTGCCCCCCTGGGTGTCCCTAGCAAGAGGAACAACCAATTTATCAGGATCCAGTAGGACTAATATCAGCAAACATGCATGGCACAGTGCAAGAAAGCATTTGAAACGGCACCTCAGAGCCGATAATGTGACGATTTCCGATGGCTGCTGCCGCTCTGCCTTGGCGTTTTAATGAAAATGGTTTATTTTTCAACTGTACCCTGAGGCAAGTCAATCAAGGGTGGCACTGGGTTGCATTTCATAAATAAAATAATGACGTCTAGCATATCTTAATGCCAGGCATATGAAAGGTTATTTCTTCTTGTACCCCAAGCTCCAGAAAATGCAACAAGTTCCCCTGGGTAAAGGGAGAAGCCCGGCTGAGCCTCAGGTCCTCTGTAGTCTTCAGATTCACTCCCCGATGATGTGATCAGCGACAGAACACCAACCCACCAAGTCACTCTAGGGATGCTGCAGGCCCTGTCCTAAGCACTTTGTATGTGTCTCTTAATGTATTTTTCCCAATAGCTCTGAGAGGTAGACAACATCATCCCATTTTATGGATTAGGAAACTGAGGGTCAGAGATACTGAGTAACTTGTCCAGGGTAACATACCTTAAGTCATCGGTCACAAAGTTACCTTTGAGACTAGTTATATAACCAGCCCATTTCTATCAAAGCCACTGCACTTCTTACCATACTCTCAGGAACTGTTCTCTTCATTCTGGGAATACGAGAAACCTCTTAACCCAGTAAATAAAGGTATTTCTAGAGTTAAAGCGTGATTTGAATAGTCACAGGCTTGCCTTAAGGCAGATTCTTAATGATTATTGAATTGAAATGCACTCTCTATTTGCTTGTGCACTTCCTTTATTTTCCAAGTGGAGCTGCCTTATTAAAATGAAAATGAATCCAATGGGATGGGGGGTCACATTCTTGCACTAAGAAGCCTTCACATACCCTGTGACATGTGGAGTATCCTCTAACAAGGCAGACCCAGTGGTTACAGGCACCCAAGTGGAGTCAAACAGTTCATAGCTTAATTGCCTTCTAAGTTTTTATAGCACTAAGAAAAGTCTCGACCCTACCAAGCAAGCTGGCAGAAAAATATGTCTTCTTAAAGCCTTCTGACCTTGAAGCACTCATCTTAAAAAACTTCCTCCACCCACTGGCTTCTGTGTTTATCCATCATCCTGTGTGTGAAGGAAAATGAGTCTACCCAGACGAGTTATGCCAAAAGAATGCAAAAAAAAAAAAAAAAAACGCTCCGGTGTATTTGTAGCCTGTTTCTTTTTTCTTTAATTCAAAGGAATCTTATTGCAAAAGCCACAGGAAAGGCCACAATGCTAGTATTTCCAGAGCCTGATGGAATTCCATCTAGGGAATATCTGTGTACCAAACAGATAAACATTCATTTACAAAAAATTCATTAAATCTCATAACAATTATTGACTCAGTTTTACCTAAATTATAGTCAACTGTTAAAGTAAATATTCAAAATTTTAACAGGGTTGTTATCTCTTGTTCTTCACCTTTAAAATTTATTTTTAATTTCCATAGCCCAGAATATCACTATATGAACATACACATATGTATACACATATAACACACACACCATTCAAACATAAAGGACTTTGATGTCATTAAAAACAGCAACATTGAAGCCGGGCGTGGTGGCGCATGCTTGTAATCCCTGCACTTGAGAGGCTGAGACGGGAGGATCGCACAGGTTCAAAGCCAGCCTCAGCTACCTATTGAGGCTCTCAGCAACTTAGTGAGACCCTGTTTTCAAATAAAGTATAAAATAGAAATATACTCTGGAGGTAGAAAAACCCTGGGTTCCATCCCCAGAACCACCAAAAAATAAATAAATAAATAAAGCAACATTTTGGAGCTCTTAATTATGCCACATCTTATAATACGATTTCTTGCTAGCCACTGCTTATTTGACCCTGTTTCCTCTTGTGTCAAATTAAGAAAATAGCACCAACTACAATTAATTCTCATTGCTAACATAGATATGTTCTATAAAGTCACTGTGAATGTTGAATTAGCAAATACTGACTCACTGAACCTAGGGAAAATAGAGGGTTAGCTTTGTGAGCCTCTGGTCTCAACATCTTCATCCTCCATGAATATATAACCTTTTTTATGAGTACTTCTATTTTAAAAAATGTTGGTGATTTATTAACTTTGAACTTGTGACCAAACACTCCATAACTTATATCTAAATGGAGTGCATCTAGGACCTTTTCTATTTTTCTCAGCAAGACACATTACAGCCTGTTTGCTTTTAAGAACACAAGTCAACACTTCAGCGTTATGTTGTGGGGGTCACTTTAAATAGCAAAAGCATTATCAAAAAGCACAAATACGCAAAGCTGCCTCACTTAGGTAGAACATGAAGAGCTAATTTGCTTCAGTAGAAGAGCTGACACGGGAAGGCAGGACGAAGCCTTGGTCAACTCAGCTAGGAAGACACATACGGCCTACCCAAACCCCCACCTCTCTGTTGGCACTGTATAAGTCTGAGAAAGATCTTGAAAGTGCTAAGGATACTGATTTGGGACTTCTGATTAATTTTAACAAGTAGGAAAATTTGAAAATATGGAGTTTGTGAGTAGCCAGAATCAACTACACTTAGTGTACCAGTATTGGGAATGGCCTAGGAAGATTTGAGAAAGCTCTAATTATTAATGAATATATTTCAAAAATCATTTTGTAGAAGAGAAAGGGCAGACCTGTGGAAGGACTTGGTTTCTGCCAGGAAGCAAGCAGCTATTGTAACGTAAATTAACCCAGCTAATTAACCTAGCTAAAGGTAATTAACAAGTGGAAAGAGAAGGGGAGCTAAGACTTCCTCATTCTAAAGATGGGTTTATATAATAATTGGCATCTAGTTAGGATGGGAGGAGGGGATTGATATTCGTGAAAGGAGAAACCTGGGTATAGACCAAAAGTTCAGTGGGAAAATTAAGGGGAGGGACTTTACCTATGTCAGAGTTACATAGGACAAGCGAGATGCAGGATGTCTTATCTATAAAAAGGTTGTTCTGGGTTTTTGTATTTGGGTGAATTCATTCGAAACACCCCCATGCCACTCCTGAATGGCATGAGGCTGGAACTGTCTTCTGTATTTCTATCGTTTTAATAAATTCTTTAAATCTTCAGCAAGAGTCCTGGGCTATTGCATATTTGTCCTTAGCTCGGGACAAGAACCCACAGTTGAGGGGAATTGTTTCCGGGAGCCTAACAAAGGTCCCCGGGGACAGTTTCCCAAATCGTTACATCTTACATCACAACATCTTAGGAATATTGAAAACCAAATTCATATTTCCTTAGATAAAATTCTTTTGATATGACAGGAGTCCTGTTTTTTCCATTAATGTGTGAAAAGTATAAGGACCTCCTGTTCCACTGTCCACAGGACTTCAGGCCTTAGGAGATTGATGGAGGACATGGACGAAGCCTGAGGAACAAAAGGTTCCGAGAGAGTTAAGGTGATATGGCAAAAGGCCAAACTTTCTGAGACCCTTGGTTGATCTTGGTCTTTCCAGAATTTCACGCCCCCGGCCCACCAGTGAGAGCGGGAATTGGCCGCAATCACACTTTTCATACTCTTTAACTAGGTCTCTTTGTTCCCCCTTGCTCTTGTAATTTCCCTTTAATAACTGTATTTTGTAAGCACATGACATATGTTCTATATCAATCACTCTGTATTGTACTTTGATGTTTTCTTTCTCATGAAGTCATGATGTTAGCATAGATGAAAAAGGGTATAAAAACTTAGTCCTAGAGAATAAAGTTGTCAGTTGTCCATCAGGCAATTGTCCGTGTTTTCATTTCTGGGCAGCTGCTCATCAGGCAGCTGTTCATGTGTCCATTTCAGGTCTCTCTCTCCCAAGTACCGGAGACGAATCTCCACAGGAGATGGAGAGAAGGCATTGCTCAGCAATGCATGATGGGCAGGCTGACTTAAAAGGATCCCAAAGAAAAGGCTCTTTTTAAATTTCTGTCATATAGGTTCCAAGTGATTCCCACTCATCCCTTTACTCAGCAAACAACTGAATATTGTAGGAAACTTCCTGGGGAGCAGGTATGAAACAGAATGCAGTATTGGTGCTTCCTTTGAGGGTTGTTCTCAGCTTCCCAGAGTTGTACATAGGCCAAATGACCCCATAACTCTATCTGCTCATACAGAAAATGGCAATGCAGGCTGTGTCTGCTTTCATTTGCATCTTCTCAAACGAGTCTGTTTTCCTGGACAGATCACACTGAGAACAGGATGTGAGGAGGAAACCAAAAAATATCCTCCATTCCCTTGGTGTTGGTCTAATGCTGAAGTACATGTGAGATCAAGATGAAAATTGTCAAAGGATGTATTGATGTTGATATGCTGTTAATGGTGGGACCAAAGTTACAGCACTTCATAGGTCACCAGCTTCATAAGGGAGTTGTTTGTTTTCCTGAATGAATGCCCATGATGAGTAAGCATCACAGGCTGATTTGAAGAAAGCTAATGTCTTTAAGACTGGTATGTGCTCTCTGTTATAGTTTAAGGATTTGGGGCATCAAGAGGACTAGGTAACAGCATTTATCATGCCTCAGCAAACAGCCTAAGTTGAAATTTAGTGCTGATGCAAGTCATTCATATTCCCAGAATTGAACGTTTAATGTGTAAAATTAAGGAACAACAACACAAGTTCATTTGCAGACGATCTGCGTCTGAACCTCCAGGCGGTGAAAGTAATTCACCTCATCTCCAGCTCTCACTGTCAGTGGGGGTCGCGCCATCCATCATTCTAGTCAGTGTGTGACAGCCAGAGTTTAAACTGGCCTCAGAGTTGTGTTTTCATCTTCCTTTTCTTAACCCTAACCATCCAATTCTCAGGAGTTGTCAATACTGCATGTTTATTCTCGCTGTCAGTTTATTTTACTATGTCCTGTAGGTTTGTTGCGATCCAACATAAATTTCATGTTTTCTTTTAATTATGTAAAATGAAGGGGAAAAGAAATTGCCCTGTTTCTTCTCATGTTAGTAGAGTACTAGAGTATTGGTAGGTTCTCTGCATAGCAATGCCATAACTTTTCCTATATCTGTAAATATTAAATTTGAAGTGGAAGGATTCAATATTAGCATAATTGTTCATCTTCTCCTTTCTTATCAGTTTAGTAATATTTTATCAACATCATTCCTAAAGGTTCCCTGTTTATTTCAATATGCCACCAAAATTAGCTAAACTGTGTTTGAAATAATAACAACAAAGCCTGGTTCTTACCTTTCTTTAGATCTTTCCCACACTTCCCAATTGGCTGTTTCTTATTATGATTTAGGGAGTTAATCTTGATTGTTTCCGAATATGAAGTGCAGGAGAGGTTACAAGTAAGTAAAGCAACTTAAGTAAATATGATTCAGAAATAAAACCATGACCCAGAGCAGTAAATGGCTATCTGAGTATAGTCCTGCGTGTCAAAAAAAATTATTAACAATTTTTCTCAATTTCCAGAAAAACAACAGAGGAAGGAAGGAAGGTATGAGGGGAGCAAATTATTACCTCAATACTATTACAGAAAAAGATGAGCTTGAACATTTGTAAGAAATAAAGATCATCATCTTGGTGGTCCCTGATAAACACCAAATTGCTGCCTAAGCCCGAAGTGAGTTCTTATCTCAACACTTCTATCTCAAAATATTATTAGAGTCTATCACCAAAACCTGCAGATGCTTCTGAGTATTTTCTTTTAAAATGAACTTTCAGGCAATGTTTTCACAAACCTAACCAACGGAACAGTATTTGCACAAGACAAGATTGATGGGGATTTTTTTGGACTTTTTACACTGGACTAGAAGGTGATGTGGTTGTCCTGTGGATTTTGAAATGGGAAAGGGTTGTTGTTATCAGTATCACCTGCCTAATCCTGAGACAACATGTTCCAAGGGAATGAGGGCCAATCAGTCCATTCTTAAGCACTTATGAAGGATCTGATATGTTCTAGGTACTGTGCTCAAAGAAGGCTGGTATTTAAGAACCACAGGTCCATACTGTCAAACCGCAAGGGGTTCTAAGTGGAATTTGTTCTCTGTCCAATGATTCAAGATGCCACATGTTATCTCTCCTTTTAAATTCAGAGTGGAAAGAAAAGTCACATCACTTAATCCTCGTATCAGCCTTGATAGGAATATCATTGCATTTATGTAGATGAGAAAGCTGAGGCTCAAAGAGGCGATACAAATTTAATAAATGAGCCGGGCGTGGTGGCGCACACTTGTAATCCCCGCGCTTGGGAGGCTGAAACAGGAGGATCGCACAGGTTCAAAGCCAGCCTCGGCTACTTAGTGAGGCTTTGAGCAACTTAGTGAGACCCTGTTTCCAAATAAAGTATAAAAAAGGTCTGGGAGTATAGCCCAGAAGTAGAAAGCCTCTGGGTTCCACTCCTAGTACCACCAAAAAAAACCAAAAAAACAAAAAATAAATTTAATAAATGGCATGCAATTTACAGGTGAAAAAATTGAAAAGGAAACACAATTCAATACGAACTCCATACTATGCTACTCTTCCGGAATCTACTGTACTGCACCACACAACCTCATGTTCCTATCGGGAAGAGGATGTCTTTTTTCAGTGATTCAAGAAGACTGTTTTATTCTGCTTGCATGCTACAATAAAAGCAAAGAATGGCGTCATAGCTGGAAGACAGATTGAGCAAGTAAGCAAGTACTTCGAGTAAGGAAAAGAAAGGAGTAAATTTACATTTCTCTTATTTCTAGTTTTGCCAACGGCAGCTGAATCTATAATTATTTTCCCAGATATTTTGTTACAGTGGATTTTCCAGAAAAAGATACACCTATGAACTACAGAAACCTACAAAATCCTGAGGGGAAAAAATGGAGGGTGTTCCCTTCTAGGATACTGATGCGAACAATTCCCAAAGGCCCAGGGAAATAATTTGTGATACTATGTCTCACATACTTATGTATTTTGTTTCAGTGATTGCAAATACCTTTGAGTATAGACTCCCCAACATGTTCCACAAGTGTTTCTCTTCTGCATAAAACACAACTTGCCAGGCATGGAGGACGACATGGCTCACTGAAGCCAGCAGAAGTCATTGATTCCTGCATTTATTTCATCCAGATTTCAAATCTATTTTTTTATGCTGCTTGTCATATAGGGTTGACATGTGTCACAAGATGCTGCTACATGCTGAAGTGGTGCATAACTATGAGAAAAAATAAAGGAATGATACATGCATTTCATTATTATGCTTCGTGCCTTATTTACTGTGTACTTAGACGATTACCAAATTTCAACATTAAAGGGAGAAATATAAATAGAATAAAATTCATTTTCAGTTAGACTTGGAAAAGCTAATAAACAGCAAAAATCAAAACTCAAAGAAATCAGTCTCCCCTTAGTCCTTTTTTTTTTCCTTTGCTAATTTTAAGCATAAATTTAGAAAGCTAATAACCATCCCTGGTAGTAAACACCTATAGTCCCAGTACTTGAGAGGCTGAAACAGGAAGATTACCAGTTTGAGGCCAGCTTCAGCAACTTAGCTAGACTCTTAGTAACTTAGCAAGACTTTCTCTCAACATAAAAAATAAAAAGGGCTAGAGATATAGCTTGTAGGTAGAATACCCCTGGGTTCAATCCCCAGTAACAGAAAGAGATGAGAATAGCATCTCAGCTCTTCTTAATATCTCTGAATGTTAGATTTCAGTCCCCGAGATTCTCATCTAATTGTGGCGATGATTTTTTTGAGCTATCTAGGGATTCCTTCATTCACTAAAGATCAATTTTTCTCATCTTTTAAATCCTGCCTCCACTCTGGAAATTACTGTGGGCTAAAGAAAATAATGATGAAAACAGAGGTAAAAATGATTTTAATCCAATGCTACAACATTTATTCAAACATTCCTATAATAATATGGTGATAGGTATATGATAGACGGATATATAGACATAGACACGGATGTAACAATCTGCATTTTTAGATGAAACAGTATTGCTAAGATACGTCAGTAGGATAGCATTAGCACAAAGTCAGTATAGCAAGGCTTGCTGTAACCCGGACACTCATGGTATAGGAAGGAAATCTAGATAGATTAAAAGCCAAGAGAACTGTTACCATCTCTGCTTCACTATGAAAATATATAAAGTAGAAATAAAGACTTACATGCCACACTTGCCTTTTCTGTCCTGACAGGCGTGCGCGCATGCGTATGGACTCCTGTCCCATGCAGAAAGAGAGACATAGTGCTGACCCGATCTGCTCACTGGAAAAATGTCACGTGCAGAGTGGAAACAAATAGACAAAACCAAAGATGACTCAAATGTTACTAAAGTGAAGAAACGCAGCATTGCCTGTAGGAGTGTATTGGATACTATTTGTCTACATTATTGGAACATTCCTTCTAGACACTTGGATTTGAGTTATTCAGAGAGAAAATCTTTTTTCATTTATTCCACATGGCTTACCCAGCTCCGTATTTAGCACTTTCTAATGTCTTTTTGGGCTCAACTCTTGCCACTATGAAAATGCCATTTCATACGTTGTGACCCACGCTTTAGTTCTCCAGTCTCCCCATGCTGTCTTTGGAGACTGGCCTTTTTGGGGATTAGTTCCCCTTCATTCATGTCCCTGTACCTAGTCCTTCTTACCTTTACCTGGCTAACTCTGACTCGTCTTTTAGGTCTCTACTTCAATTTTTTTTTTCCACCTGAAAATTCTTTTCACTAAAAAAATAAATAATAAATACATACATACATACATACATTCTGTGTTTTTCCTAAGCAGGAAAACAAAATGGGGAATCCAGTTTCCGCCATTCTCACACAGAGCTCCACTGTTGGGAACATCGCTCCTTTGAATGCTTCTGTCTGTTTGGCTTAGTATGCTGTTTCTCACAATGAGCTTCCCTTAAGAAATATTTGCACAGGTTGGAAATCTATTCATTCTTTATGGTAATTAAGGATTATTTCAAGCCCAGTATGAGGTGGTGCAGGCTTATAATGCCAGTACTTGGGAGGCCAAGACAGGAGGATCGCAGGTTCGAAAACAGCCTCAGCAAGGAGTGAGACTCTTATCAACCTAGTGAGACCCTGTTTCAAAATAAAAATAAAATAGGGCTAGGGTGTAGCCCAAAGGTAGAATTACCTGGGATCCCAGTACCACAAGAAAATTACAATTAAAAAAGCCAATTTTGATGACATTCAGATTAGCGATCACAACTACCTGCTACAGATGTGTCATGTTCTGAATCTGACAGACTCAGCAACCTCTCCATATTCTGCTGAAAACTAGAGGCAGAGAGGGACAATAGCTTCATACTGCAGTCACGAGGAAAGCTCCCTTTTCACCTATTAGCCACTAACACAATTTCATGCACTGCCAGTCTTTAATCTGATTCTTATGGATATGGATAGAATATCAGTCTAACGCCAGGGTGCTACAGAAAAGAGCCCCACAAGATGCTATTATAGATGTAGATATTACTTCTACTGCAGCCTGAGCTTGAGTCCTTCAAAGTGGATAAAGCTTCCCCAAGTCAGCAAAAATATAGTGCTGATTTTTTTAAGAAAAAAAGCATTTCTAATATATTTTCACTAGATCAAGAGTAGAATAGACATTTTTTTTAAATCTTAATTCTTTTTTCTCAGAAAACAAGACCTGCAAAGGAGTATAAATGTGGCAATTCCTGAAGGAAGAAGAAAACCCTCTAAAAAGTTTTTCTTCTAAAAAGAAAACCCCTTGACATTTGCTATAATTATTGCCAGAGTAGAGCTATATTATAAAGCAGAGTGAGGGAAATAACTAAAATATGGACAATAAAACAATTTGGGGCTGGGCATGGTGGTACACGCTTGTAATCCCCGTGCTTGGGAGGCTGAGACAGGAGGATTGCACAGGTTCAAAGCCAGCCTCAGCTACTTAGTGAGGCTCTCAGCAACTTAGTGAGACCCTTTTTCCAAATAAAATATAAAATAGGTCTGAGCGTATAGCCCAGAGGTAAAAAGCCCCTGGGTTCCACCCCCAGTACCACCAAAAATAAAAATAAAAAATAAAAAAAAATGGACCAAAAATAATGCATTCACATTAGGTGTTTCAAGTTATTGCTGAATGATTTAATATTTAGGGTAAATGGTAACTGAATTTAATGCAGTTCAAACAAAATTAACCACACCAGCCAGTGCTGTGGCACATACCCATAACCCCAGTACATGGGAGGCTGAGACAGGAGGATTGCAACTTTGAAGCCAGCAGCACACAGTAACTTAGTAAGACATTGTTTCAAAAAGGAAATTATATATATATATATATATATATATATATATATATATATATATATATATATATATATATATCTCAGTGGGTGAATGCCCCTGCATTTAATCCCTAGTACCCAAACAAAAACAAAAACAAAAATAAAAAACAGAAAAACATCAAACACACTTGCTGGAAAGCAGGAAAAAATAAATCTTTAGATGAAGATTGTGTTGGAGCCCCCAAAATATGCATAGACACCCTGTTTATAAACCAAAATGAGCCAGATGTGGTGGCACACACTTGTAATCTCAGTCCTTGGGAGGCTGAGACAGGAGGATTACAAAATCATGGCCCATCTCATCTATTAAGTGAGGCCCTCCACAATTTAGTGAGACCTCCTGTCAAAATAAAGAATAAAACGTAGGCCTGGTGATGTAGCTCAGAGGTAGGATGCCCCTATTTTCAAACCCCAGTATCGCAAAAATAAATAAATAAATAGTCAGTCTTTGTGGTGCATGCCTGTAATCCTAGTATTTGAAAGCTGAAACAGGAGGATCACAGGTTCGAGAATAGTCTCAGCAAGTAGTGAGACTCTCATCAACCTACTGAGATCTTGTTTTAAATTAAAAACAAATAGGGTTCAGGTTCTAGCTTGGAGGTAGAATGCCCCTGAGCTCAACCCCCAGTACCAAAAAAAAGAAAAAAAAAAAAACCACAACAACAAAATGAAGTTTTTAAAAGGGTAAAAAAAAAAAAACACATCTTGCATCATTTTAAAATATTAAACTATGTTTGGTTGAAGAAATATATATAGCTGATTACATTATTATACAAATTTTAGATGAACATAACAGGAAATATTAAATGGTTTCTTCTGGGGGAAAAAAATCCCAAGAATTGAGGATAAAAAATGTTTCCCATCTATATCTATCTATCTATCTATCTATCTATCTATCTATCTATCTATCTATCTTTTCTTAAGCCATGTTTTTCCCCTTAACCACATGTATTGTGGCAGTCACTGTTAATCGCTGTACAATAGTCATTCGTAACTTGCTTCTAGGAGAACACTGGTTTTGTTCTGGACAGCAGTGTTTCCAGCTTCAAGTGGAGGATCTCAAAGAGGCATGAAAATCTTGTCCCTTGATTTTCTACCCCCTTCGCCCTGAAACCAGAGGAAGCATGTACTTTGCATAGGCATACACGGGCACGAGCATGTGTGTGTGTAACTGAGAACTTAATCCAGAGGCACGCTACCTCTGAACTTCACCCCCAGCCCTATTTTATTTTTTTATTTTAAAACAGGATCTCACTAAGTTGCAGAGAATCCTGCTATATTTTTGAGACCAGCCTCCAACCTGCGGTCCTCCAGTTTCAGCCTACCAAGTGCTGGGATTACAGGTGTGGAACACACCGAGCATCCTTCCTCTTCTCTTTTTCCATAAATCCAGACTGATGGATGGAACTGGAGCAACAATCTCCTATAAACATGAGAAGAGATGGAAAAAAAAAACCACAGAGACTTTGACCCTGACATTGTGGAGCTAGTACATCAAACAGAACCCTGGTCTCTTTTTAAGATCTCAAGTCTATTACTACAAGAAGCAACAGCATCAGCTCACTGCAGACCAGCTGAATCCAAATCAGCATGTTGACAAGATCGCCAGGACCTCATGCTCACATTGAATATGAGAATCGCTGCAGCATAAAAAGTGCTCCCACCTGTTTATGCTGCCTGTTACTAATGAGGTTATCTACAGCTGAAATCACACCTATACATACTTATATTACTTCTCAATTTTAAAAACTACCTAAAACTTAAATAGATGTATGATGTAATAATGAAAAGTTATTACATAAACTTTAAAAAACTATGGAGATCTGTGTGGAGATTCCTAAGAAAGGTGGGAATAGATCCACCATATGATCCAACTATACCACTCGGTATCTTTCCAAAGGGGTTGAATTCAGAGAACTACAGCAACATATGCATACCTATGTTCATAGCAGCACAATTTGTAATAGCCAAAATATGGAACCAACCCAGATCACCATCAACAGATGAATGGATAGCAAAACTGTGGGAAATACACACAATGGAATTCTATTCAGCCATAAAGAAGAACAAAATTATATCATTTGCAAGAAGATGGAAAGCCCTGGAGAGCATCATGTTAAGTGAGATCAGCCAAGCACAGAAGGAGAAGATACACATGTTTCCTCTAATATGCCCAAACTAGAAAACACAAAGGATACCAGTAGGACCCCAGATATTAGAGGGGAAATACTAGCTAAGTTTTAATGGAAAGATAGGAGAGGAGAAAGGCCGATCTTGATTAATGAGGGTCTACACCTGAACATGTGTAAAATTCTGAATAAGACATGGTTAACCTGGACAACCATTGGTGGGGGGGGAGAGAAAACGGGGGCGGGGGGGAGAGGGCACCAAATATAGTGTAAATGTATACTACTTATGTTCAATAAAAAATTGTTAAAAAAATACTTAGGGCTAGCTGGATGTGGGGGCACATGCCTGTAATCTTGGTTCTTAGGAGGCTGAGACAAGAGGATCACAGGTTTGAGGCCAGCAGCTTAATGAGACTCTGTTCCAAAATTTAAAAAAGAAAAAAAAAATTAAAGGTCTGGGGGTATATAACTTAGAGTTAGAATGTCCTTGGATCTCTCTCTCTCTCTCTCTCTCTCTCTCTCTCTCTCTCTCTCTCTGTCTCTCTCTCTCTCTCTCGTTTCTCTCTCTCTCTCCTCTCTCTCGTGTGTATATGTGTGTGTGTGCCAGCCCATTTTTTAAACTTCTCTAAAATTTTTCTTCTTTACTCTAGAACTAAATTGTATCAGATGTTGGCTCTTTGATAATGCTATCAATCAAAGTAGACTCTAAATATACACATTTTTTCCGCGGGTGTTTAAACAGTAGATGCTGACTATAAAGCACAGACTGAAATCACCTGCATTTGGTAAAAACAAGCTTCTGCCACCAGCCTTCTCCTTTCCTGCTCATTGCTCAATTGAACTGCTTATGGGTCCTGGCTCTGCTGTAAAGAAATGTTGGGCTCAAATCCCAGGATTGATTTCACTGCAACAGGATTGTCAGCTACAGAGTTCAGTAAAAATTTTCTTCCTTCTACACTTATTTAACTCGAAGGGTCTGAAGTCTTGGTCACTAAGAGTTTTGCACTAACACGAATTTCACAGGAGAAGTAAAGGATCAGAAAGAGGCCACTGAATCCATCAGCTTGTGCGCATATTCTAAACGTATCTGCAGGACTGAAAATGTTTCTATTTGATAAACCAAAAAGCTAGGCCATGTATTCTATACACATATTTTGCTAAATGTGCACACAAGGTTAAAATGTGAAATGAGGCTCAGGAAAATAACTTATGCGTGTAGTTGCCACCAAATAGCACACAGTGTCACTGGCATTAAGGTATCATGACTACATTTTCTAGAAAGAAGAGAAGAAAAGATTTTTAAAGTAGCTACACTTTTGTTTTCATTCCAGTACAAAAGATATTAGAATGGTTAGAACGTCATAAAAAATCCCATCTAAATAATTGTGTAAGGAAAAAAGGCATGTTGTGTTTTTTTTCTTATTTTAATTCATACTACCTTCAGTGCCTCTTCAAGTGGCTATTCTAAGTCTGTGGGGTATCTCCTACTTCACTGAGCCCTATCTCTTTGCTGGTCACTTAGTGTGTGTGTGTGTGTGTGTGTGTGTGTGTGTGTGTGTGTTTTAAGTTACATGTTGAACTTGCACCATTTCCAGTGCCTACAGAATTGCAGTGGCTCTGCTGTGCTTGGACTGCTGCAGTTGATCCATGGATGTGCAGGAATTCTCTCACTTTGCTTCTGAGAGAGGAGGTTTGAAAGGAGAAACCAGGACTGAATCAATAAATTGCCCTGGGGCTCAAAGGGATTAAAATGCATGACCTTGGACTCCTGCCCACAAACATTACCTGATTTTGGAGAAGCCTCTCACCTCACTGGGATCATGGTCCTCGCTGGAGTCTTAGTTTGGCTCCAGATTCCATGACCTCTGGGTCCCCTCGCACCCATCTTAGCCTTTGGCCCTCCCTGCTCTTCCTGGCTTCCTCTATGACCGTGGCCACCCCTCACTGTCCTGCAGGAGTGGAGAAAATGGGTTAGAGTCTCTCAGAGTATATGTTTCATAACAGTGAAAATCCAATTGTGTGGGCTGTTCTAGCATAATTATTTTTTAAAACTATGGGTAAGAGGCAGAATCTCCAGCCCAACTTTTAATGAGTGAGGGACTAAATTGTCATACCTTTAAGCAAGGCTCCAGTTCAGAAACAGGCTTTTCCTCCAAGATTAATTACCACTGTCTGACACTATTACCCATTGAAATGTTTTATAAGCCCACAATGCTGAGTTTCAAAAAGTGTCACACACCAGCAATTCCTATTACTGAAAACCTGAATATGACAATTGAATAGAGTGTTGACGGAAAGCTGCCCCCAGGTGTTTCTTACCTGGCCCAGCCAGCACCTCTGCAGGGATGATGGACGCCGTGCTGACCTTGGCAGGACTACCGAGGACATCCTTCTATTAGGCTCAGGCTTAAAAGAAAACAGAAAGGCTTCAGAGAAAACAGAAAATAAAGAAAGATTCTGTTGTCAACAACCAAATGTGCTGCTTAGTATCACCTTTTCTATTTCTTGACACACACATTTGCATAGCAATTGCCAGAGAAAATCTCTTTTTTCCCTTCTAATTGGATTGAATTGCTCCTAGATCTGTCTTCTAGTCCCCAAAAGCAATAATGAGGGGGTGGAATACCTTAGGCTAAAAGACAGAATTATTTAAGATACTCACAAACTGTAATGCCTAGGTGCTAGCTCACTCTCTCTCTCTCTTTTCCCTCCTTCTCTCCCCCTCCAGGAGCCTTCCCAGTCCTTTTTCTGTGTGAATTTCCTTAGTTATAATTTTGCTTACAGACTTTTTTCTATATTATTTATTATTATTATTATTATTATTATTGTTGTTGTTGTTGTTGTTGTTGTTATTCTTTTGAATGTGCAACTGTATGTATGTGGTAGTGAGCTGTGATAAAGCGCAGGTCAGGAGAAACAGCAGCCCCTACTTTAGAAGAGCGTTGCTGTATTTGTCTTTGGACTACACAAACGCTGGGTTTGGAAAAGAGAAAGGAAGACAGATACCTTTGGTCAGAACTCCTTAGTGCCCAGTTTAGTTAGGGATCTCCATTTTCCTTTCTTTGCCTTCTCAGCATCTTCCCTTTTTTTTTTTTTTTTTTTTTTGGTGGTACTGGGGTTCCTGGAAACCCTTCTACCTCTGAGATACACTCCCAGACACCTATATTTTATATTTTTATTTGGAAACAGGGTCTCTTAAGCCAGCAAGGCTGTCTTAGAACCTGCAGGATCCTCCTGTCTCTGCCTCCCAAGCGTGGGGATTACAAGCGTGTGCCACCACGCCGGGCTCTTCTCCCTTTTTTTACCTCTCCTCTCCATTCCTCTTTCACTTTCCCTTTATTTCCTTCCTTCCTACCTCCTTTCTTCTCTTCCTTTTTCCCTTTTCCTTATCAATTCTCTCCTATAAGTGGGGAAATTTATGGGCACATATGCCTCAAAAAGATTATGTAATGCACTGTCTCTGCCAAGGACTTTTCTGGATGTTTAAATTAACCAGCTAAACAACTATGAAACCTGAGATTCTGCTCCATTTGTATTTTTGAATGATTCTTGGGAGCAGGATGCCTTCCTACCCACTCTTAGCCCAATCTGTATAAGCAGTGTCCATTCTGCTAGATTACCTAGCATGTTGGAATCACAGGTGGTACCTGGAGTCCCTACCTACAGCCATTTTCTTTAGCATCTCATCACCTGACCAATCACACTACACAAACAGAAATGTGATCGTTCTTCTCTTCATTGGCAACTTCCTTATCATCCCTCTCACCCATGTCTTGTTTCCTCTGCTAGAGCAAGAAAGAAACACAGAACAGTGATGCTTATTGTATCAGAGTTATTTCAGAGGGCCATGAAATTCAAAGTTAATTAACAGTACAAACTAGATTAGGTCATGCAATTGGTATAATGTTGCTGTTTTGTTTCGTTTTGTTTTGGTAACTTTGTAGGTGACATGAACACTAAATGATTGCATTATGGTACATCAAAGCCAGAGTATGGGCCGGGCGTGGTGGCGCATGCTTGTAATCCCCGCGCTTGAGAGGTGGAGACAGGAGAATCGCGCAGGTGTGCAGGTTCGAAGCCAGCCGCACGCGTGCGGCTGGCTTAGGAGACCCTGTTTCCAAATAAAAATGTAAAAATAGGAAAAATAGGTCTGGAGTGTAGCCCAGAGGTAGAAGGGCTTCCAGGAACCCCAGTACCACCCAAAAAAAAAAAATTCCAGGGTATGCAATTATTCTGAGTTATAAACAATTCCATAAAGAAGGGCTTTTCTAAAGTCTATGTTATAAAAAGGGTAAAAGGAAAGTAAGATAAAATTTCCCCCAATATAGAGTATAATGAGACCTTTGGAGGGTAAGTCTATGCTGGAACAAGAAAGGTAAATTCTGGATTAAAAGGGAAAGGAGGTATTTATTTCCTACTTTTAACAAGTACTCACAAATAACCATAAATAAAGTGATAAGTCAATCAGAGTCTTTGTGCTTGGATAGTCTTATATTTGTTATCACAGAGATAAATAAAACAAATACACACCACTCATAATTTACAATGGGAAGGGGGGTAAGTATTCAAAAGAGAGATCATAAGTTATTAGATCAAAAAAGAGGAGATCTTGACCTATCTCATCAGAAAGAAGCATTCTAACTGTGATCCAAAGATGAACAGAGACCTTCACTAGGCAAAGAAGGAGTCAAGAAAAACAATCTTGGCAGATCTCTCAAATAGGCTGTGAGAAGGAGGAAAACCTAAGCTAGTTTAGGAATTGAAAACTCAGTGTGGTTCTGTTAATAATACCAGGGAAAGAGTGGATTTATATTAGGTAGACAAGGTAAGCAACAACCAAATCATAGATATCTTCTACCACAGATTCTGTCTTTAAAGAAGGAGCAGTTGGAAAATGGAATCATTTAAACCATTTGAGAACAAAAGTGACCACACCAACTGTAAAATTAAGAACAAATTAGATGAGAGAAAAATTGGATATAGCAAGCCCTTGGCAGACTCAATCTATACATACAATATTTATTTAGCAATTATTATGGTTTGGACTATAGTAGTGCATTTTAAGAGAGAGAACAGAAAACCTGGAAGATATTTAGCATGAAATATCTATGGTTTGATGAGGATTGAATATGGGCCATGGATAGATAGGAGCAGTTGAATATGGTGGGACTGTTTACTCAGACAGGGTTCACTCCAACAGAATTGTTAGGGATTCTATAGTTGACACACTGGATTTAGTGTAAAGTATATGTGTCAAGCAGACAATTTATCATGGAGTTTTAGAGTTCAAAGAAGAAGTTTGCCCTAGAGGTTTAAAATTGAAAATAGTTGGCATATAGGTGAATTGAAGCCTTGGTAAACAGTAAAGAGAAGAGATGGGGAATATTTAAAATAAGAAGTATTCTATCGCCGGGCGTGGTGGCGCACGCTTGTAATCCCTGCGCTTGGTAGGCAGAGACAGGAGGATCGCGCAGGTTCGAAGCCAGCCGCGGGCGCGCTGGCTTAGGAGACCCTGTTTCCAAATAAAAATGTAAAAATAGGTCTGGGAGTGTAGTCCGGAGATAGAAGGGCTTCCAGGAACCCCAGTACTACCAAAAAAAAAAAAAAAAAAGAAGTATTCTATCAAATGTTGTGTGCATGTATGAGCCTATAACTTGAACTTCATTAGGAGGTAAAATAACAATGCACCAACAAAACTGTATTTTAAAAAATGAGTATCATTCCAAATAAGAAGAAGTGTAAAATAATGGGTGGATTCTGGCTATAAATCACTGGAGGTGAGCATCCTTTTAGAATGAAAAGGGTTATACCTGGAAGGAAGAAAGTAATACAAATACATGCATACATGGGACATTCCAAGAGGATGGAAGTAAAATCATCATGAACAGAAATTTTACATATTTATATCCACCGAAACAAATAAAACTATAACAGATACAAGGTAGGAATCCAATAAATAAAGACAGACAGCACAACAATAAAGGAAGAATGAAAACAGTCTAATCTGACAGTGGATTTTTGAATGAGGCTTTGGGAAGACAATGCTTTCTTTAATATATGTATGTGGTTACCCATTTTGATAAAGGAGCCTTTGGGTAATTTGGGTAACTGAAGTGCTACAACATAATTATTCATCTGTATTTAAGACAATAAACACTGCTCTTTTACCATTTGAAAGGGCATTGGGAAATATTCAGAGAGAATGTTCCATTTAAAATTTTAATGAATTTTATTATATATCATATCAATAAAATGAACACATATTTCAGATATAAAAAGAAAAAGAAAACATCTGCCTTGGTTCATTTCATTTCTTATTTGCTCATGTATCACAAAATGTCAGTTAATTAAATATGCTCTAAAAGTCAAATTATCACTTTTCTTCAATTGAGGTTTTTATTTTAATATTCCACTCGAAAGCATATACTTTTGCTCAAGGTTGCTATTAGAGTAATAAATAAGACAATGCCCCCAAAGGAAAGAAGCCTGACGACATTACTTTCCTTGGAAAAAAATGTCAAAAATAATAAATTTTAAAACAAAGCTAGGGCCGGGCGTGGTGGTGCACGCTTGTAATCCCCGCGCTTGGGAGGCGGAGACAGGAGGATCGCGCAGGTTCGAAGCTAGCCGCGCTGGCGTAAGAGACCCTGTTTCAAAAATATAAAATATGTCTGGGAGTGTAGCCCGGAGGTAGAAGGGCTTCCAGGAACCCCAGTACCACCAAAATAAATAAATAAATAAATAAAATAAAACAAAGCTAGGCATGGGGCATGGTGGTGCAAACCTGTAATTTAGTACTTGGGAAACTGAGATCGGAGGATAACAGGTTTAAGAAGTAGCTCACCAACTTAGTAAAAAATGCTGTTTCAAAAAAATAAAATAAAATGAGCTAGGGATGAAGCTCAGAGATAGAATGCACATGGGTTTAACCTCCAGTACGAGAGAGAGAGAGAGAGAGAGAGAGAGAGAGAGAGAGAGAGAGAGAGAGAGAGAGAGAGAAAGGGAGATATATATTGGCTTTGTAAAAAAATATTATAGCTGGCTTAGCTGGCTTGGTGGTTCACACTTGTAATTCCAGTACTTAGGCGGCGGAGACAAGAGGATTGCAAATTGTGGCAAAGCTTCAGCTACTTAGTGAGCACCTCCACAACTCAGTGAGAACTTGTTTCAAAATAAAAAGTAATAATAATAAAAATAGAGCTGGGAATGTAGCTAGGAGGTAGAATTCTCCTGAGTTGAAACCCTGGCATCACAAAATAAAATGGTTTTTAATGACTAATAATTTCTTAGCCATATATATTTTGTACATACTCTAGTCCCACCTCAAGATAAACATTGTTCCAATGCTGACGGAAGAGATCAAATACAATCATTTATGAGTAGATGCTTGGTTATCTTGTGAGTGTACTCAGAGAAACAAGTTACATGTAGTAATACACTCTCCTATCATTTATGTCCCTTGCTCCTCCAGTCTATTCTCCAGACCACTGACCAAGGCAAGTTTTCTGCCATTTGACCATATTGATAAAAATAAACTGGAAAATACACACTAGAACATGAAAGTTTTTACTTGAGAAACTGAGACCACTAATTTAATATACAGCCAGCACCTAGCTTTTCCCTGTGTGTCTTTATTCCTCCTCATACACTGCATTAGTTTTGCTATTCTATTATATCCCAACCACTTTTTTAGGATATTATTTTTTTTTTGTATTAGAGATTGAGCCTAGGGACATTCTGTCTCCCAGCTATACCCTCAGTCCTTTTAAATTATTTATACTGAAACAGGGTATAATTGCTGAGAATTTCATTAAATTGTTGAAGCTGGCCTGGAACCTACCATCCTCCTGTTTCAGCCTCTTACGTACTGGGATTACAGGCATGTACCACCATGGCTGCCTTCCTAAGAATATATATATATATATATATATATATATATATATATATATATATTTACCTTTTCTGCTCCCTGCAATATTTAACATAATGTTGATCCCTTGTGTGTGTGTGTGTGTGTGTGTGTGTGTGTGTGTATATACTTAGGTTAAAGCATATTATTATATATTGTAATTACAAACAATAGATGAAAAAATCTTCAAATCAGGTTTAATAGTTTGAATTTAATGCTTGAGTATAAGTTAACTCTTGAACCAACCTTGAATAGTGCTGTTTGATATCAAATTCACCTTATGAAAAATATTCCCTTCCATATACCATAAATGTACTTTTTAAAAAAATTCTTCAAAAACTTATGAAAATAAAATAAACTTCCTCAAGTTATTTTCTTTTTTCAAGAAACAATCATATTCTAAAATCCTAAAAAATCAATATCCAGCCAGTAACTTTAAGATCACCCCTAGCCAATGGATGTGGGAGCCATCTCAGTGGTCCTGACTCCTCCACACACATTCTGCTCACATATCGGTTTCTCAGGACCTACGCAGACCAAATCTAACCCTTGCCTATAGCACATCAGCTGAATGGGTGAGCTCAGTTTCCTCAGCAATAACAAATGCTGTGGAATTTTAAAAATGACAAGAACATAAAAACTAGTTACACACACACACACACACACACACACACACACACATTGCCACATACACATTAAGGTTTGAGCAAGGTTTCAGTCAGCACTCCTACTGCTGTAATCCAAAACAACTGGCCACACACTAACAGTCAGGAAGATTTATTTGCTCACAATTCCAGAGATTTCAGAGGCACAGTCCATTTCAGGCTCGGTCTGTGGAGCTCAGGGCATGGCCCCATGAAGCAGAAAGATGAGACACCAAGGCTTTGCTGTCACATCATGGAGACTGGAAGCCAGAAAGAGAGAACAGCACAAGGAGAGACCATCTATAATCCCAAGGCCACACCTTCAGATACAGTTCCTTAGCTAAGTCCAGCCCCTACCATCATCTACATTTTTTTTTTTTTTGGTGGTACTGGGGGTGGAACCCAGAGGCTTTTTACCTCCTAGCTATACTTCCAGACCTATTTTATATTTTATTTGGAAACAAGGTCTCAATAAGTTGCTGAGAGCTTCACTAAATAGCTGAGGCTGGCTTCAAACCTGTGCAATCCTCCTGTCTCAGCCTCCCAAGCGCAGAGATTACAAGCATGCGCCACCATGCCTGGCTTGCATGTTTTTATGTGGTCTATAAGTACATTCTAAATAAAAACAAAAACAGATAGGATATTTGAGATAAGATTTACAGCTTTGAATTCTTATTTTTATTGATCACAGTACTTAGGAAAAAAGGTTTAAGGAGAAAAGTAGCATATGTGTACCTAAACAAAGAAATTTTCATTTTAGATTAGCATACCATTTCTTGTAAAAAACAGTATATTAAAAAAATAAAATATTAGGGAAGAGTTGAGAAACATAAGATCTTTTCGAATTGATTCCTCTGGGGCTTAATTTTTCCATTTGATTCTGCTCTTTCTTTATTTTCTGTTCCTAAGACCCCTTGATGACCAAAAAAAAAAAAAAAAAAAAAAAGTACTACTGACTCTCTTTCTAGAGTCTTCTGCCTTCCTCTCCGAGCCCCAAGAGTTGTGGTTGGGTTTCTCTCAGATCCAAAGCTCTGCTCTCTTTTGTATTAAGCCCGTTGCTTAATAGCCTAGTAATGAAACAAAATAAAAGGCCACCTATCTATTTTGAAAATAAGTTAAGGAATGTTGCATAGTAAACTGTTTTCCTGATTTTTGTTCTGGGTTTCTGTAAGGGACTGTCTAAAAGTTTGGTATTTACATTGATTCTTCACATTTGGTACCTTCTGAGAAGTCATGTTATATGTGTCTTCATTTGACTGGCCTTAATTTATGTCCTTGATAGTAAAACTGTAGTTGTAAGGACAGCACTTCCCTGTTCTCTGAGTTAGTCTAGTACTTGAAAACCTAAGGGGGAAGTGAGAACCCCTGAAGTCACAGCCAGCTGGTCAGAAGTAAAGGTAGGTTGGGTTCCCTGCAGCTCTTGCTGGTGTAGAAAGAGAAGGGAGTTGGGTGGGGGCTGTGCCTTCAACCTGTGGTGTCTACAGCTGTAGGCAGTTAGCATCAAAACTAAAGAACAGGGTAGTTAGCCAGTTGAGAAAAGGAAATACTAAGAACTTAATTATTAATTCTTATTCATGAAAAATTACATTAATCTTTTTTAAAGCATCCACCAAAAAAGAAAGCATTTTACTTGGAGCACATATTCCATTATTACATTCCATCTAAGGATTTGTTACTTATGTTGATTTATCTTTTTATCTTCTCCTTCTTTCATGAAAATGGAATAAATAACTCAATCTGAATTATACTCATTTTGTGATAAGGTATGCTGGTAACTGTGATTAGGGGCTCTGACACATTTATAAGAAAAAATTGTCAGCCTGACCTCAGCCACAGAAAGAAAGAATGACTTTCTTTAACTTATAATTTCTGACTTTTTGCATCCTTCTATTGTAAAAGAGCAATCTCCTGTTAGCTTAGATAATCCTCTTCAGTGTTCCTATGATTATATTTAATTTTCTCAGTAAATTCAGCTTCCATCATAAAGTTAACTGAAACTAAGTTTCAAATAAGTAAGCAGATGCCAGAATTTCCAGGTCTGAGTTGGGCAATTATACATCTGCATCATTTGTATTGCATGAAATTGGAGTGATCAATACACTTTTCAAAATTCTTATTGACAGTTCAATAAGGGAATACAATGTCTTTCTCTATAGATTAATGATAGTCAAAATAAGCAACAATTTAATAGCCATAATTTCACTCATCTCCATAAATAAATATCATAACTCTTTACTTAATTTGCCAATAATGCCTAATATGTAACATATAAATTTCTCCTGATGTTTTCTTTTCCTTAATGTTTTCTCTTGGCAATAAACTATTAATCTGTGACCTTTTTTACCGCTTTGCATTAAATTTGTTTGTGAATGTGTAAACACACATCTGAACACATATAACCATACCAGTCCCCTGAACCCTGAACCACATACATGCTCTGTGTCACCTGAGTACTTGGAGTAAGAAATCAAAACGAATTTTTTAAATTATTAAAATGCTAAAATCCCACACATTTAATACCAGGCCCCTGTCACAAGACTAAAAGATAATAATAAAATAACTTTTCTCTTTAATATCCTAAAATCTGGGTTTTGAAATATAATTCAGTGATTCTGAATAAGACCCTGGTAACTACAAACAATTTCTGTTTAACTATCGGTGCCTCTGTGGCATTCTTTTTCATTCCCTATTTCTCCATCAGAATACTCTGATGTGAACACATTTTTCTTTTATTTCTCAATGACAGACAACTATGAATTTGTCTGGAAATCTTATGGACACATACTGTTAAGAAAAAGCAGATATGTGAAGACGGAGGTAGGTTGTAAGATCAGGAGGATCCACAGAGAAATGGGCCATCTTTTGGAGAATCTGATAGCAAGAAAATTTAAGAAATTATTAGTTATTTCAAAGCCATAATGGAAGACACCAAACCTAAATTTTAATATGTTTTTCTTGTAAGTTTTTGCCTAAAAACCACTTTGATCAGTAGCCAAGAGCAAGAAATAAAGACATGTAAATAAGAAGTCAAAGTGATATTTTGACATCTCTCTTTTATATATGCTGAAAATAATATTTACCTGCTTTCATAAAATAATACACAATATCATCTACCCAATTCCCTACACGACTTTGACTCTAAATATGAACAACTATGCAAAGTTTTAGAATTTTTCATTTAATGTAACATGAATATCATACAATTTAAAACACTGTGCTGCTTTGTACATACTGGAAGCATTAACATTTTTCCTTTGCTACTATGTAAGCATTTGCATACTTACAATGTGAAAGCTGGAAATATTAAAAAACTTGAGTAATTTTGCTAAATTATAAACCATTCTGATTTAGAAAAATACTGAAATTAGGAGCTACCATTTTGATGCAAGGGGATTACAATAAATATTGGAAAAAGAGAATACCATCTCTTCTATGTTCCCAGAAGTTCTCCTCAATAAATTTCCCTCACAATGTTAGGAAGGAATAGCAAAACCAGCCTCACTCTGACACCAATTTCAAGTTCAGAGTCTCCAAGACCACCTTCAGGTTTGATCATTTACTACAAGGACTCATACAAATCATTGAAACTGTTATGCGTAAGGGCCATGTTTTATTACAGAGAGAAGATACAGGTTTAAATGAGTCAAGAGGAGAGTGACATGGGACATAGTCCAGAAACATTTCACATTCTTCCAGTGGAGTGTGGGCATCACTAACTTCCCAGAAGTGATGTGGGACCACACACATGGAGCATCACTATCCACAGAAATTCCCCAAGACTTGAGTGCAGAGTTCTTATGGAATGCTGGCATGGTCGATGGCCTACACTGCTGACCCTTAGAATCTTGGTCAAGATGACAACATGTAACCTAAAGCTTTCACAATTTGGCCATCTAGTGTGGCCCAAGGATGTCTAGTAGACAAAAATACTCCTATCCAGCAACACACTGTAAGGACTTTGAGTTATTTCTTGTCCACACTATAAGGACTTCAAGTCATTTCTCAGAAGCAAAGAACAAAATCCAGAGCTTTCTTTGGGTAATGTTCATTTTTTACTATATAGTCAGGAATATTTTGTTTTTATACAAATATTAATCTTGCTTGTAGAGCTTCAGAAAAAAATTTAAAATGTAATTACTCTTTAAAATGCATCTTTCAATTGCACGTACCTATTACAAAATAAAATAAAATAAAATTTGCATTTTAAAAAAAGGAGAAAAAATAGTATATCTGTTTGCTGTGGAGACAATATAATAAGTGAGCAGTGAAGAAGTAGCAGCTTAGTTTTCATATATTCTACCAAAGAATGAATGCTACATCATGGAGAATGTATAGCACTAATTTGCCTTAAAAGACACTTATGACTCTTAAGGAGCATGTGTAGAAGAAAATGATCCTCAACAAATCCACTTTTACCATGGTGTCATTAGATGGAAACAATGGCTACTTTTGCTTATTTGTACAAATTTCATATTTCAATAAACACTAATTGATTTTTTAAAATATTTATTTTTAGGGAAGAATGTTATATATAAATCCCTAATAGAGTTCATCTAAAGCTATGACAACTGGTCCCAAAGAACTCATGTATATCTCTGTGCTAATAGACAATTCATCGATATCATGAATACAAATTGAATTAAAACAATTCCAATCAAAAGAAATTGGGGAGTTGGGGTAGGGAGGATAAATCAAGGACTAATGACCCTAATACACCAATTCCTTCCGCAGAATAACCCATAGAGGAAGTATCATTATCATTGCAACACTGTGTTCTTCATACATATTTTATAAACTAAGTTTTTCACATACTTTAGAGGTTAGCAGTGCATTACATTTTTGTCTGCTGCTTGATTTAACAGAATGAAATGCCCTAAAGGCATTTATTAAAACCAGAAAGGGAAAAAAATCCGATTACTGTTAACCTCTGCCTGTAACTTACAAAGGCTTTCATAAAACAAGTATCAAAGTGCACTCCAATCACAAAGTGAAATATAAGTTATGCTGTCACTCACCGCTCAGTGTTATTTAACATTTAAACACTAACATTAAATAAGTCTGTGTCAGCTTAAACCATGACATCTGTATTCCAATTTCCAACTTTCCGAGTCCAAATACATTTATATTTTATAATCTCCAAGATTTACAAAGATTTGTCTTTTAGCAAATAATGAGTACTTTTTCTTTGGTCTACTTCTAAAGTAAACCTATGTAACATATGCTATGTGTAAAGTGCTTTGGAAAGCTGGCTGCCCAAATACTATCAACACGATAAGACAACTCTTGAGTGTTTTCATTACTGTGGTAACAAACATCAGCCTGACAAAAACGTCTTAGTGTCTCCGAGAGAAAAAGGCGAGGTCAGAATTTGTTGAGTTTAAAGTTTGGTTTCAGTTGGATCTTTTAATGTGAGGAAATTGATTATGAGCTTGCAAGGCTTATAATATCATAGTTTAGGATTGCTGAAAACAAGAGGGGGAGCGTTTTGAGACCAAAGATTTGGGGATTTGGGGCTTAACTGAATGGTGCTTCCTATTGAATAATTGATATGTCTTTTTATAGGTTTCTCTTTGCAAAAGTCTCCTGGAGCCGTGGAGTTATGTTCATGAAAGAACTAGAATAGGAAAATCATGTTAAGTAGACAGGAAGCTGCCTGGAGGTGGGTAGATTTGCTTATCAGTGTCTTAATAGTTGTTGAAGAAAGTAACAAAATTGCACTACAAAGTCTATTTCTTCAAAGAAGCACCTCAAATATGGAATTATAGCATAAAAATATAGCTCAACATTACCATTTTAAACAGTATAAAATATGAAAACTGAAACACATAATAGAGAAACTTGGCAGGAATTTCTAATATTCATAACAAATACACATTAACAAAAATATTGAGTCAAATTATATTTGACTACAAATGTCTTTATGCTGAGGCTGGCGAGGCTGCTCAGTGGTAGAATGCTTGCCTAATATGTGAGTTGCCCTAGGTTCAATCCACAGCAGCACATAAAAAGAAGAAAAAAGTCTGCTTTTAAAAATAGAACCTGACTAAATCACTTAGAAGAGCATGTATCATTGAATCTACTGGTTGCATAAAATGATGTTCAAAATGTCCTGCTGTAAAGAACTAATATGAGAAAGAAGGGTCAAATGAAATTAAGGAAAAAATTTGAAGGTGGAAAAGATGATATCTAAAAGTATAGAATGGATTATATAGACTGCATGACAGAAAGTTTCCTACTTGACAGAAATTTCAACGAAGGTGGTTATATAATTGGTAAGTGCCCTTAGTAGTCTAGTAAGGTAAACACTGAGTGAAGATAGAAGTCAGCCAGGTGTGGTGGCACACACTTGTGATCCCAGTACTTGGGAGGCTGAGACAGGAGGATCGCAGGTTCTCGGCCTGCCTTAGCTACTTAGTGAGGTCCTCTGCAACTTAGTGAGACCCTGTTTCAAAATAAAGAATAAAAATAGGACTGGGAGTGTAGCTCAGTGGTAGAAAGCCTCTGAGCTGCACCCCCAGTACTACAAAAAAATAAAAGTAAATAAAGAATATAAAAGACAGAAGTCTTTCCAGGCATCTTCTCTTCCCACCTGTTAAAGAAGACCTTTCTATGCTCCATAGAGCCCCCTTTGGGTTCCAATAAGGGATGTGTAAGAAGAAAGGAGAACTGGGGAAATGACCAAGTTCTAAATTTATTAAAAAGTGAATAAAAATATGCACTCAGGAGGAAAGAAAAAATTTTTTTCATAAAGACACCAATCCCACTCACAAGAACTTTACATTCATAACCTAATTACCTCCCAAAGCCCTCACTTCTTAATACCATCTCTTTAGGGAATAGTATTTTACACATATTCTATAGCAAAAGGAAAATGAGCAAGAGACACAGAGAAATAGGAAGGAGCTTAGGAAGAGAGACAGGCAAGAGGCAAAATTTTCAGACAAATTGTTAAGGAAACATTTCTATGGCAAGTGTGACTTGAGGAGACATATGTAAATGAGGATTTCTGCCACGTGATATATAGTGGTTTTTTAATCCCCATATTAACTGCAGACACACACACACACACACACACACACACACACACACACACACACAGATGAATTGTATTGCCAACATAGGACCAGACAGAAAAAAAAACATCTATGCAACAAAGAGGCAAGAAAAATTCAATCAACTATTATTGAGTTATTACAGGAAATGTGGCTACTCTTAAACAAAATGCATCACTCCTCAGGGCTTAGACAAAGAGGAGCACCTGAAAAGGCATTTCTAGATGATAACATTGAGAGGAAAAAGAGAACAAGTGTGTTGAAAGTGCTCTGTGTACTGAACACAGTAGTTTTGCCCCATTTTGCTGTTATCACAGTACCATGAAGTGTCAATATTCCCATATTACAAACAAGGAAACTGGACTCGTCAGCAACTCAGACACTGCATTATGCAACCTGAACTTCTTTCAAATGGATTCACTTCTCATAGAAACTGGTTCATGCAATGGGACAGGGACAAGGGAAAACAGTCAGCTTCCTCTGAATTTTTAATCACCAACCTCCACTCAGAACTTGTGTATTCTAAGTGTATCTGTCTCACCCTCAGGCAATCCCTCTCACAAAAGCCAGGAGTAATGGATGAGAAGGAGGCAATCAATTCATCTTGGGAAATAAGTTTTAGTTTGCAGGGGGGAAATAATTTCCAGTTTCTGTCACCAGTCTTCTTCCCTTACCCTTCATCCCCTCTTAGGTCTCCAGATGGTTATTATACCATCCACTGATAGCATAACGTGCAAGGTAATATTTATCCAGATCATTGATGACATTAAAGTTCAAAAGAAGAGCTCACTGAGGAAGGGAAGATAGAAGTCACACTGAAGAAAGTTTGAAGAAAGACTGCTGACAAGGAGTTCTAGAAAATGAAAAACCCCTCTAGTGATCACAAATCAAAGGGTATGAGGATAAAGTAGACAGAGGATTCAATTTCCATAATTTAATGCAGCTGTGGATAAAATTGACAGAATCATATACATTAGTGGAACTTATAAATACACTCATTATGAGAGAAAAGGTCACACTTTATTAAATTTCATCATAACCCAATTTATCATCCTTGTAAATAACACAAGTAAATATAAAAATTCAATGTGTGGTATTTGTATTTTATTTTAAAAGTGGATGCAAAAACTGATCACTAGTTTCTTAAAAATCACCTAGATAGCATTGCTTCTTGGTATCTTCTACTCCCCAGATAGAAAGTGCTTTACATATTTTAGAACCTAAAAGGGGAAAGGTCAGCACAGCTGATGCATAAGAAATGAAAGTGATCATTTGGTTGATAATGTGGGTAGATACCTCATTATGCAGGATCATGTGGGCCATTGTAAGGATTTTGGACTTTCTTGTAAGAGCAAGAGAAAGACACGTAGAGTTCTAATAAAAGAGTAACAACATTAGGTTTATATTTTGAAAGATCGTTCTGGCTGCTGTATAAATAATGGATTGAAAGGGGTAAAGTGTGGTCTTGTGGGAAGCATTGTGGGGACAATTTCAAAGTGTCAGGGAAAGGTGACATTGGCTCAAACTAGAGAGGTGCCAGGAGAGAGAGGAAAAAATGAAAACTCAGAATTTTAATTAGAAATTAGAATCCATTCCTCTTTGGTGGTTTTGTGGATATGGAAGGGGAGTAACAAAAGTTCTAAGAATGGAGCTGAGGCATGTAGCACAAACAGTTGAACCAATAGGGCTGCCATATGCTGAGGTAGCAAATGCTTGAGAAAGGTCATCAGCTCCCAGGATGCTGAGTTTGAGTTGCTTGAAAATCATACAAGGGCAGGTGTAATATAAGTAGATTAACAAGATTTTATATTCAGAGGCGAGGTAGGCGCTAGGGATAGGAGTTTAGAAGCCATCAACATACAGACAGAAATTGAACTTGTGCAAATAAATGTGAGTACCCAAATAGAGGGGAGACAGAATGACAAGAAATCTAACAAGAAGCCTGGGGAAGTCCAACACTCAGATGTAGAGGAGTTATAATAGAAAAACAGGAGTCACTGAAACTAGAATGTGACAATGCAGGGGATTTTAATATGTTATTTCAGCTAAATTATATTAAGTAGAAAATGGATATGCAGTTATGAAAATATTCACCCCAAAGAGAAATTAAGTCTGAGGGTCTTCTTAGATGGATTCATTTTTAAGGTAGCCCACACTAAGTTAGGTTTTCTAGAAAGCCTGTGTAAAAACATAACCCAGGAAAATTTGATTTTCAGAGAGTGCCATTCATTAATACTATCATAAAAATATGGAGTTTTGTTGGGGTGTAGCTTAGTGATGGAGCACTTGCCTAAAATACAGAAGATTCAATCCCCAACACTGCAAACGAATAAAAAAGAAAGATAGAAAAAATAAATATGAAACTAGTACCTTATTACTAAAATATGAATTTAATAGATCAAATAAAAATATAAATTTAAATATTTTATTTCCTTCCATTTAATGTTTTATCAAAGATAAAAAATAGTTGACTTTTGAGAAAATAAAAATTGTGGTATTTAGGGCTGAGAATATAGCTCAGTGTCAGAGTGCTTGCCTAGTATGTGCAAGGTCCTGGTGTTGATCCAACAAACTCGAAATACATAAAGTAAGTGATGATACTTCTTTTGTTTCAAAATAATATAAATAATTTTCAAAATCTCACTTTGCAGATGAGAATACAGTAGAATCTGTTTTTAGGTGATGTAATAAAATAAAATTATGAGAATGCGAGGAAAACAGCCAAATGCGACTATAATTGGTGCTACAGGATCCAAGAGAGTGGAGTCCTATCTTTACATAGAGAAGAGAAATCTTTACTTGAGGATTTAAGACTAGATGGCCGCTACTATTTATTTTAGCTTCATATCTGTAACTCAAAGGTAATATGACCTACAAAATAAAGCTAAGAAAGCCAAAATAAATATTATTCCATTTAGTTAGTATCCGGGTCACAGAAAGTATTCAATAAAGATTTTTTCCTTGAAGCATGAAATTCAAATGTTTTAAAAGGTGATTCCATTGGTAAATAGAAGAGTACTTTATCTTTTAAAATGCCATCAGGCTCCACAGAAGATCGTGGGGGAGATGAGTGAATAGGGTGAGCAAGATCCGTAGCACTGGATAAGACTCCAGAGTCAAATTCCAGCTCAGCCTTTCACCAGCATGGAACCTGGCTAGCTTAGTCCAACAACCCATTCCTCGATTTTCTTATTCATAAAATAGAGAAAGAAACAGTTATCTGTCTCAGTGAATCGTGTAAGAGTTGCATCAGCTAACATATGATGTAATATAAGTTCATGCAGATTTCTTAGATGTAAAGTACTAAAAAAAAGTCCTACCCAAAATAAGCTCTCAAAAAGGATAACCTTTTATTATCTATGTTTTAGCCAATTATTCTGTGGCAGCATATAAGGTACTGATTTTCCCATTAGTCTTGCTAGTATAGGAGAGAAAGAATGACAATTCTTTTTTACTTTTCTCTTAGAAGCACAGCCAAGTTTATAAAATCTAAGTAAGCTCATCATTATCCATTTCATTAAGGGAAGTTTTCAGTTGCTTTAAGATCCATAGGTACAAATAAAGAAAAAACTCAATGAATTCATTGATCATGCCATTAGTCACATAAATAAATTTAATTAGGTCTCCCTAGAAAGAGATTGGCAAGTATCTAGTGCTTAGACAGCTGGAAGGAAATGGAAGGATCTGAATAGAGCCAGCGATTGCCAAAGACCTGAGAAATGGAACCATATTCTACCAAGCCCATGATTTTCTCTTGGGTCCATACAGCAGCAGGAAAATGGAGAGCTGCTGAAGAGCTTAGAGGCTGAACACTGAGTCAGCCTAACAGCACTTGTTCTATCAGACCAAGCATGTTGTAGGTCCCAACTCCCAAATTTTTTTATGTCTGTGGCTAGACCAGAACATACTTATTCCCCACAAATATCAGAATCTTGACATTTAATTGTGACAAAGGTAGTAAAATAAGTAAGGTGGTTTTTTTGCCATTTGGGGGCACATAAATTCTGAGAAATTCTTATATGCCAATGAAGTTGTAGAAGGAGCCAGTAGTAAGTAGTGCAGAATGGCCTACCAATACTGCTATGTGGGAACTTAGAAACGACTTTAATTTTACTTGGAACATTATGCTAAGTGAGAGTGGAAAGTTGGATGTTCTTTCCTCATATGTGGAAGTTAGGGACAAATTGAGACAGAGAGGGGACTCCAGACAAAGAAGGAGAAACCTTAGTTGAGTGAAGAAGATGATCTAATGAAGAAAATGAAAGCGGGGAGAAGGAAACACCTCAATGGTCATGATGTACATACACAACTTATCAAAACCAATCGCTGTTGCTGATCATGGGAAGGAGGAGAGGAGAAGGGAATAGGGCAGAAACTGGGGGAGAGCTCAGTGAGTACTGTGTTCAGGTATGCCTCTATCACCCTGAATTTCCACAAGATTTATGATTGCAATGCACCAAAAATAAAGAAAAAATGAAAAAGTGTGTGCATAAGAGAAATTATATGTGTATTATGCTAGAACCAGGAAAAGTAGAAGTATCTGATATCTGTAAAGAGCTAAAAACACAAAAGCAGAAAATAGGTTTCCCCCCAAAAAATAACCAATGCATTAATCTTAACGTATCATTTTTCTTTCATACTCATCCTTAGTTGTCAGGAGTTCCACATTCAGTGGTATGAATGTAATGCTCCAATGTTAGGAATAACACTGTAGAAACATATTCTGATTCATTCCATCAGCTCGCAAAGAGACCCAGTTGAAATTATGAAAAGAGATTGTTGTGTAGTCTTCCTTGTGTGTAGCGACCAAATTCTCTTTATCCATCCATAAGCTGATGGACACATAGGTTGGGTCCATAATTTGGCTATTGTGAATTGTGCTATTACAAACATGAGTATCATGTTTCACTATAAACATGTATATAAACATGTATCACTATAGTATGTAACTTTATTTTAGAAAAATACTGAGGCGTTTTATAGCTGAATCATATGATTGTTTCATTCCTAGTTTCCTGAGGAGACTCCATGTTGATCTCCAGAGTTGTTGTTCTGATTTATAGCCCCACAAGCACATGTATAAAAGTTCCCATTTTCCCACATCTTCACCAGCATGTGTTATTGTTTGTATTCTTGATGATTGTCATTCTAACTAGGGTTAAATAAAATCTCAGTGTATGTCTTCTCTTCTGTGTAGAAACTAGAGAGAAAATAGAAAGATGTGGAATTTTAAATAACATGAAGATAGTCAACAAGTATAGTGGAAGAGGAATGGTACTGGGAGATGCAGAAGGGAAAAGGAGGACTGAGGAAGGAAACAGTTCAAATAATAATGCATCCATATAGGAAAGTATTATTACCAATTTCATTAACATGTATGGGGGTGGTGGAAGGAAAGACTCCAAGATGCATGTGCATGTGTGGTTGTATCACATTGATCATCACAATAATCTAGAGTTGCAACACGGTAATAAAAGTATAAACATAAAAAGAGAAAGAAATTGCTTATTGAAGGAAGTCTGCAGATCTTCAGCATAAGTTAGATCTCTTAAGCATACATGAGCTTCATTGACAATGTCAAAATATGTTAAAAAAAGACAAAATGTCTAGTTAAGACAGTTATTTTCAAGTCACAGCAGTAATAAATATTAAAATTGTGTGGTTCCCTGAAGCAGCAAATGCTATTGAGAAATTTAAGAATGACTGGTCTGACCTCTATGCCCTGGAATCTTCTAAGGATGGTTCTACTTTGTAACTTACACCAAAGACTTTTACTTCAAACTCAACTATGAAAATGCTTCATAGTAAAGTAGACAGCTAAGCCGGGCATTTATTTTAGTAGGCATTCAGAGCTAATATTTTTTAAGTACATTTAGTGATAGTAGTAGATACAAAAACTTTTATGTAGACAGAACTTCCCCATTTATTTGCATAGTTCTTTTTAAAAGATTGAGTTTAGCGTGGTGGCGCAGGCTTGTAATCCCTGCGCTTGGGAGGCTGAGACAGGAGGATTGCATTGGTTCGAAGCCAGCCTCAGCTGGCTTAAGAGACCCTGTTTCCAAATAAAATATAAAAAATAGGTCTGGAAATGTAGCCCGGAGGTAGAAGGCCCCTGGGTTCCATCCCCAGTACTACCAAAAAATAAATAAATAAATAAATAAATAAATAAATAAATAAATAAATAAAATAAAAGATTGAGTTTAGTAGACTGAACACTGACCTCATGCAGTCTCAAAAGTATTTGCAATATTTTTGTGTTCCATCTAAGTATTACCATAACGTTAAAATTTAGGTTAATATTTGCTGAAGTTCAATTCATAAGCAAAATCATATTTGAAAGGGTAGAACAATATTTGGAATGCTTCAAATTGTTATAATCATTGAGTACCATCACTTTTTTGCACATAATATTCTCACACTGCTTTTAGAAGAAAAAAAATGGTCCCCATTGATCCTTCAACTCGTCATCCCATGATATGTAACCAATATTGTTCTCCTGGTGGAATAAAGAATTTTGTGGTCATACCCAAAATTCTACACTCTTTCTTTATTTAGAGATGTTTAAAAAGGCAAAGCCAAGCAGCTTGTTGCTGGCCAACGAGAAAATGGGAAATGTTTTACTTGCTTTTCTCACATGGCTGTCTGTGGATGTCAGTCACCTCTACCACCAATTATTACATGTGCATCTTTTACATTTTCTGGTGAACCCTAAGCTTTGGGAGATTTCAGTGGCAATAAAAGGTTGAGGAATTTTCCACAAAATAATATTTTTCAAATATTACATCTTACCTTCTTTTTGTTTGTATTTATGTGCACCAGTTTTAATATAAAAGTAAATTGGTTTGATATCTGGGCCAAGATGGTATATTTTGAGAGCTCCCTCTTCTTGTATAAATGCACAAATTATAAATAAAATATCTTTAAGTATCCGTAAATACCTATTGTGCTTGAAAAGAACAAAACAATCTCTGTAGTTTAAGAGGAGTATGTCTGTCTTTATTTTTCTTTCTTCTTTTTTTCAATACTTCTTTTGGCACATTGCACTGATAAATCATAGTAAAATTCTAAGTGTGGTACCTGTTTTTATTCATAACTCTTTTATAAAGAATATGAATGTTAGGACAGAAGAAAAAGGAAAAAAAGGAAAAAGAAGAGTGAGAATTTTAGAAGAAGAAAGCAAAAGAAAGGAAAGCAAATAATTATACTGCATCATCCAGAGACTGTCCCCATTCAAGGTGCTTAAAGAAGAAATATTTGAAAGTTAAACTCATAAAATATACTAATGAAGTTTATGAAAACACCTTTATTATGAAAACTGGTACCCATAATCTGCAAATAAAATTTGTTTTCATCTAAGAAAATAGAAATTAAAAAATATGCAAAAATCTTTTATGTAAATATCTTTGAAAATCATAGTAAATGTACAAGTTTAAAACACACTATAAAATAAATTGAAAAGTTATGATAGGCAAAGAAATTATTAAATATAGAGTCAAATATTTAAAAGGCACAATTGGAGATTTTAAAATAAGCATTCATTGTAATTAATATTTTTAAATTTTTGTGAAAGGACATTCACAGTAACATTCTTTCACTGGAGTGAAAACATTAGCTCTTACGTGTTTTCCTATATTTAAATGTGTTTATTGGTTCATTTTAATTGCACATGGTAAAGAGATTCACAGTGATAGGTTCATATCTGCACATAACATTATTTTGTCTGTTCCCTTCTCTGTACCTTCCCTTTCTTTATCTTTGTATCTCGTTGTTTTTTTTTAAAAAGCATAGATGAGCTATAGCAGAATTGACTAATTCAAGCAGCAAACCAATGCATAGAAACTAAAACTGAAAATATATGTAATGGCTTGGTTTAGGATATTCCTCTAGCTCTCTTGGAAACAAGATAGCAGGGCTTGGTTGCTAAGGAGGGATTCATGAGAGTGTGTCCTTGAGGATTATATAGTGCCTTCTTCTCCTTTTCTTGTTCTGGCCTAAGTGGTATGAGAGTGGAGCGCTCTCTCTCTCTCTCTCTCTCTCTCTCTCTCTCTCTCTCTCTCTCTCTCTTCTCTCTCTCCCTCCCTCCCTCCCTCCCTCTCCCCCATTCTGGACTCCACAATGTGAGAGCAGAGCATTCTCTCTCTCTCTCCTTTCCATCACCATGCTGAGCTCCATAGACCCAGCCTGATATGGACTAATCTATAAAGCTCCAAAAACTCTAAGCAAATAAATCTTCCTTCCTCTAAGTTGGGTGGTCAATCATTTTGGATTATAGCAGTGAGAATATTGACTGAGACAGAAATAAGTACCAGAGGAGTGAGATCACTTCTAAGTCTAACCATGTAGATTGTGAGCTCTTGAAACCATTCTGTGAGAAGTTGGAAGAGTCAGAATATGGATAGAAAGCTAGATGGTAGAGATTGTGCTCAGGAGATTTCAGAGGGCAAAAAGGGCTGGAAAGAAAAACAGTAGAGGCCACAAGTGTTACATTTTAGCAAATAACTTACTGGCATTTTGCCTGTGTTCTGAAACTTTGTGTGAAGCTGTATTAAAGATAACAGGCTGATTAAGCTGGAGGAAGAAATCTCAAAACAGCAAAATGTCAAACTACATTATGGATATTGATGTTCACATTCAGCAAAATGTACACTGAACTTCAGAATCAGAGTAAAGCACAGAGATTTTATGAATTTGCAATTTGGCAAAAAAAAAAAAACATGTGTAAAGCTGTGGCCCAAAGAAAATGTTGTGGAAGAAAGTAAGATGGTTGAAAAGGAGGAAGAAGAAAGGGTGGCCATGATGGAGGCAAGGTCAGTAATGGACAGGATGGAAGCAGGGCCATAAGCATACTGGTAATTTTAAAGGGTCAAGTCGCCTGACTATCTTTCATGATGGCTGTCAATCCCATTTATATAATGCTTCCTTTGCTGGAAAAAAGTGTTCATAGAGTCCCCCTTCCCTTCCCAGATTTCAAAGAAAGGACTGGAAAGCCAGGAAATGTGTGGCAGGGTCAGAGTTCCTGTAAGCAGGCCCACATGTGGCAATTTGTGAAGCTGTGAGTGTAAAAGTAAGGTTAAAAAAAATTCTGAGATTTAGAAATTATAGAACTGTGGAATGACTGTGGGGAATGGCTGCAAGTTGTGAGCCCAGAGCCAAGGTGGACGAGAAAGTATTCCACAAATTCCATTCAAGGAGGCTGATGGGCAGAGCTGCCAAGTGCCCTTGGAAATCACATCTCACCACCAGGTTCCTCAGATACAGAAGAGGAGCTGCAGGATCAAATGCTCTCTTGCTCTGCTGGATTTCAGTAGTGTTTGATTCCATTCCTCCTTCTATGGCCTCCTAAATGCTGGGATTACAAGTATGTGCCACAACACCTGGCTATAGGATTTCTACTTAAATTAACGCTTAAGTACTTCATTAATATAAATTATATTATTGCCAATTCAGATAAAAATAAATGCTTCCCAATTTCTATGTAGCTTTCAGATATGAGAGAATACATAAAACTATTTGCTTTCTGAGACTGGCTAGTCTTGCTTGATAGCATAATATTTTCAAATTCCATTCACTTTTCTACAAATGGCATAATTTTGTTCTTTTTATGGCTGAGTAAAATTCTGTTATGTTTATATACCATAGTTCTGTAATCCATTCATTTGTTGATAAACATGTTGACTGGTTCCATAATTTGGCTTCTATAAACATGCATGTATTGCTCTAATATTCTGACTTCAATTCCTTTGGAAAGAAGCCAGCAGACCTCAGAGAGAAGAGCTGAGACTCCAATGGAATGATGGAAGTAGTAGGGGAGGAAAGAGTGGGGATAGAGACAAAAAAGAAGGTAGCAGTTTAATTAATGCAATGTGTGTTTATGGAATTAACAATGCTGACCTTAATGACACGAGGAGGGAAGAGAAGAGAGTTTGGGGTCCAAAGAGAAATACACCAAATGTTGTATGTATCCATATTCCTATCATTTTATGCCTCAATGTGATGTAGAATTAAAACACACCAATAAAATTATCTTAAAAAATAAAAATAGGTCCTCTGGATGAGCATCCATTGCTACCAATTGTTATAAAATTCAGGATGATTTTACTCTGGAATAAGGAAGTCAAATTTTCAACATTCTATGACCTTGCTAGTTTAATAATCCTATTTCCAAGGATTGATGGGCCTCTACTTTGTATTTTTAGCCTTTATCATAATTTCATCTAATAGTGGGTATGAAACTTACTTTCAATGAATAGAGTTCCCATTGCATTGTTAAATCTGAATGATGAACTGTGAAAGCCATTTCTTGTTTTCTGAGTACTTTACAAACACAGGAACTAACTGCTTTTCTCAATACAGCATGAAGGATACCAGCTGATAAATTAAGTGCTCTGACAGGCAAGAAGCTAGAGATGCCAATCTCTACCTGTCTGAGGTAATGATGCAAGAAGTATTATCCACTGTTGTTCCACCTGCCACGTGGTGTTAAAGCACCTGGGCCGAGGCAGGTCCTTAAGCTTATGAGATACATGAAATTCAGCCAGGCAATGGAAAATAAGAGAAATTATAAGGTAAAAGTCTGAAATACTTTCACTACATAGAAGCTGACCAATATTTGAACATTCTAGTTACCATGGTTTGATTTTTTATTATTTGTTATCTGTGTTATATTATTTGTAACCCCTAACATTTAATAATAATTAAAGAAATTAAATAAGAGAAATTCATAAACTTACATACACATATTTTAAAATCAGAAGAGCTTAAAAGCTTAAAATGTTTAAGCCAAATAAATTAGAAAAGAAATAATAAAGAGGAAAGTCTTAATTAAAACAGAGACTTATAAAATATTAGACTAATAAAACATGCAAACCTCTGGTAAAATTAGTCAAAGAAAAAAGTGAGAAGGTATACACACAAATAATATATACATATAAAATATAGAGTTTTTAAATAATTGTACTCATGGTTTATGATATTAAATTCAAAACACTGGAAAAAACAGATACTATTCTATAAATTATAATCCACTAAAACTAACATAAGAAACTAATATCTCAATAAATTTGTACATTACACAAAAAATGAAGTATGTAGTTAAAATTCTATATGTATGTACACATACATGCACAATATACTATACCCAGATCATTTTAAAGAAAATTAATGCAAATTATTTAAGAAAATTAAAAATAATGTCTTAAAGAATCTAATATAGAGAATGAAAAAATTAAGCTAATTTGGTATAGTTAATGTAACTGAGAAAAACAGCTAAAAATGATACCAAAAGAAAACTTTTAGAGCCTAATTATTTAGAAATATAAAGTCAAATCTAGTAATGTGTATATAAAACATCAATTATAATGCCCAGCATAGCAGTGCATGCCTGTAATCCCAGTACTTGGGAGTCTGAGACAGGAGGATCACAGATTTGCCACCAGTTTTAGCAACTTGTAAGGCCCTCTGTAAGTTACTGAAACCTTATTTCAAAATAAAGAATTAAAAATATGCCTGGGAATGTAGCTCAGAGGTAAAATGCCTCTGGGGTTCAATCCCTAGCACTGCAAAATAAATAAATAAAATAAATAAATAAATAAAAAATCAATTATGATAAGATGGGGTTAATCCAAGAAACAGTTGGATAATATAATTTATTTAAAAAATTAAACCCATAAAACAATGTCATTTATGTACATGCACACACATAGTTAAGATATATAAATTTGTAATCACATATATTATAGGTCATATATAATATTTAATAATACAGGACCATCTCAGGAACATGTTGACACTGGAGTAAAAGGGAGATACTGCAAATGAAGAATTGAGATGCTACTTTATTTACGTTTTTCTTTCTTAAAGAGGAGAGTTTGAAGCATATATGGCAAATGTTAACATCATCTTAAGTTTTGGTAGTAAACTCATGAATATGTGTTATTTTGTGCTTCTCAGCTCAAATGTGAACAACTGCAAATAAACATTTTGCATTTTTACATACTAGAAACGGTGAGAACTACTGAGCTTCACTGCTATATGATTACATAGGGAGCAGCAAATATATCTATTTGAATATCTTTGAGAAGATTCGGTTTCTCCAACCTGCTCATCTTCTATCTGAATATTCATCTGGCTGCCGATATTCCCTGGAACCAAACACCTATTTTCAACACTGCACTCCAGCCTCTCCTTACAATGTACTTGGTGTCTCATAGCCAAAGTAAAACTGCTACAAAAGAAATAGCCAGTTTTACCAAAGGCAAGGTTGGGCTAATAATTTTACTGTGTGTGGAATAGAAATAAGTATCCAGGGATTCTAACTGGACCTTTGTGTTTTCCAAGTACCTGTCTATCTGTTGTCTTCATATCTTGAACTTCTATTTTTCCAGTGACATGTTTCTTTGAATAACTAGATTATTCTGTGGCTTCGGCAGGTGCCATTTGTTAGTTCTCCTCTGTATGTTCTTACACTCCACTCTTGTCCACTCAGTAACTTCTCCCCCCTCACTGTCCATTTCCCATCTTCAAAAATATGTTGAGACCCTGCCCACACTCCCCCACTATTACCTGACCCCTCAATTCCTTTTGCCCAAATAGATGTCTACTTTATTATTTTTAAGTTTGTATTAGTGCATTATAGTCATGCATCTTAATGGAGAGCAAGATTGTAGGGGCATACAGGCATACTTTACCCGATTAGCCCCTACCCAATTACCCCGCCTCCCTCCTTCTCATGTTTGACTTAGTGATTGGTTTTGATATGTTTGTTAATGTGAATCATGAACATTAGGGAATTTCCCTCTTCCCCCCTCCCATCCCCTCAGTTAGGTTGCCTTATTTGTTCATCTATAGTATCTTCTTCATCTAGATTTTTTCCTATGGCCCATTTTCTCCCTAGCTTCCACATATTAGGGAGTTTGTCTGATTTCTTATTTTTTCTGAACATTTAGCATAATGTTCTTCAGTTCCATCCATTTCCCTGTAATGACATATTTGTGTTTTTCTGTATGGCTGAATAAAATTCCATTGTGTACATACCCCACAGTTTTGTAATCCATTCATCTATTGATGGACATCTTGACTGGCTGCATAGTTTGTCAATAGTGAATTGTGCAGTAATGAACATAGACATGCATGCATTAGTTTGGTAGTTTGGTTTGCATTATTTTGGGTAGATACCCAGAAGTGGTATTGCTGGGTCATATGGTAAGTTTGTTCCCATTCTTGTGAGGATCCTCCATACTGATTTCCAAATGGTTGCACTAATTTGCAATCCCACCAACAATGTATTAGTGTTCCCACTTCACATTCTCACCAGTATTTGTTGTTCTTTGTGTTTTGAATGATTGCCATTCTAGTTAGAATTAGGTGAAATCTAAGGGTAGTTTTGATTTGCATCTCTCTGTTAATGATGTTGAGCATTTTTTCAAGCATTTTTTGGCCATTTGAATTTCTTCTTTCATGAAGTGTCTATTTAGTTCATTTGCCTATTTATTTTTATTGTATTACTAGTTTTCTTAGTGCTGAGTTTCTTGAGTTCTCTAAGTAACCTAGATATTTTTCCTCAATCAGAGGAGTAGATGGCAAAAATCTTCTCCCATTGTTTTGTTTCTCAATTGAGGTTCTTGATAGTTTCCTTTGCTATACAGAAGCTCTTCAGTTTAATGGAATCCTATATATTAATTCACCTTTTAGTTTCTTGTGCCTTTAGGATTTTGTTGAGAAAGTTTTTAACCTATGCCTATGTGTTGCAATGTTGGACCTATGCCCTCTTCAAGGAGCCACAAGGTCTCTGGTCTAATTTCCAAGTCTTTGATCCATCTTGAATTGACTCTTGTGCAGGGTGAGAAAGTGGAATTTATTTCCATTTTTCTACATATGGTTAACCAGTTTTGCCAACACCATTTGTTGAACAGGCTATCTTTTATCCAGTGTATATTTTTGGCCCCATTGTAAAAAAAATCAATTGGCTGTAAGTGTGCAGATTGTTTCTAAGTCTTCTATTCTGCTATATTGGTCTATGTATCAGTTTTTGTGCCAGTACCATGCTGTTTTATTACTATGACTTTGTAGTATAGTTTAAAGTCAGATAATGTGATACCTCCCTACATGGCTTTTGTTGCTCAGAACTACTTTGACTATTCTGGGTTTTTGTTGTTTCAAGTAAATTTAGGACTGATTTTTTTATGTCTATAAGGGATGTTATTGGTAATTTAATGAGTATTGTATTGAATCTGTAAATCCTTTTGGAAGTATGGCCATATTGATTATATTTATTCTGCCTATCCATGAACATTAAAGATGTTTCCATCTTCTAAGCTCTTCCTCGATTTTTTTCAATGTTTTATAGTTTTTTGTGGAGGTCATCTACCTCCTTGTTTAAGTTTATTCCTAAGCATTTTATTATTTAATGAGATATCCTGAGTGGAAGTGTTTTCTGAATTTCTTTTTTGGTAGATTTATTGTTGGTATATATAAAATCTTTCAATATTTTAAGATTGATATTCCTTTTTTGGAGAACTGGATATGGAAGCCAGGGGCATTCTAACTCTGAGCCAGAGCTACAGCCCTATTTTTTGTTCTTTATTTGAAACAAGGTCTCACTGAGTTGGAAAGTGCCTCACTAAGTAGCTGAGGCTATCTGTGAACCAAGATCCTTCTGTCTCAGTCTCCCAAATTCTGGGATTACAAGTGTACGCCACCACACCCAGCTTAAGATTGATTTTGTATCCACATAACTTTGCTGAATTTGTTGATCAGATCTATTAGCCTTTTGGTTGAGTTTGTTGGGTCTTCTTAGTATCATGTCATCTGCAAATAGTAAAATTTTTAGTTCTTCTTTTCCTATTTGTACTCTTTTAATTTCCTTTTCTTGCCTTATTGCTCTAGCTAGAAGCTCAAGTACTGTATGTAAAAGAGGTGGTAATAATGGACATCCTTGTCTTGTTCCTGTTTTTAGAAGGAATTCTAGCAGTTTTTACCCATTTAATATGATGTTGGCTGCAGGCCTATTGTTGATTGCCTTTATGACATTGAGGTATATTTCTTTTATTCCAATTCTATACAGTGCTTTTAGCATAAATGAATGTTGTCACACATAAGTCCCCATACAATAATACTGGGAGACTTCAACATCCTTTTCATAGTGTGAGACCGATCTTCTAGACAAAAGGTCAGTAAAGATGCCTTAGACGTCAAGAATACCTTCAACCAAATGCGCCTATTAGATATATATAGAATATTCCTCCCCCCCTACAGCAGAGTTCATTTTTTACTTGGCTGCTCATGAAACCTTCTACAAAATAGATCAAATCCTGGGTCACAAAGTGAGCATTAGCAAATTCAAAAAAATGTGACATACTTCCTTGTGTCTTTTCAGACCATAATTAAATGAAACTAGAAATAAATTATAAGACCCAGAGAAACCACATAAACATGTGGAGACTAAACATCATACTGCTAAATGAAGAATGGGTGATAGAAGAGGTAAGG
This sequence comes from Muscardinus avellanarius, assembly GCF_963383645.1. Classification (NCBI taxonomy): domain Eukaryota; kingdom Metazoa; phylum Chordata; class Mammalia; order Rodentia; family Gliridae; genus Muscardinus; species Muscardinus avellanarius. The sequence goes on from NC_137790.1 coordinate 113,332,794, forward strand.
GGTAAAATCAAGAAATTTCTAGATGTCTACTTTATAAAATGTAATTATTGTTACAAAAAACTTCCCAGGGGGCAAAGGAACATGTTTCTTTGCCCTATTTAACCAAGTCAGTGTTTATTCCATAAAATAATATCAAATATTAGTATGTCAATTATATAATATATTATATTATTAATATGCATCTTTCATTTTAATATAAAAATTTTACCACCTAGTATTATTAGATGCAAAGTTAAAAGTGTCCTGAAATAATCCTACTAATAGGGTGTTCCATCCCCCAACATATTTGAGATCTTCGGATAAGACTTCCAGCCAAACAATGCTTCTAAATTATATAGCTATACCTCTTTTGAGGTAAAGAGATAGGCAAATAATTCAATCTCTTACAAGAATTTTTTTTTCCAAACCAGCTTACTTCTAACTATCTGATATCCTCACACACACTACATGGCTATGTTAATGAAGGATATCAGAGTATTATTTCAACCATTAGATCAGTAATTTCAAACCTGTAGACTATAGAACTAGCCAGTATTTTGTTTGGTTGTCTATTTAAAATAAAATTGAATATGCATTTAAATGAGGCATGTACTGGTCTGTACACACACACACACACACACACACACACACACACACACACACACAATCTCACTCTCCTCATTGCCCCAGTCCTCTATTTGATTTAAATAGTTATGTTCTGTTCCTGGGCCCCACAGGTAATTCAGGTTTACAACTCTGTATAAAATTCTCAGAAAACTGAAGCCAGAGCTTTTCAAACAAATACAGCCCTCAACAATGAGAAAAGAGTGACCTTCCATCTACATTATAAAGAAGTCTTAAGTGATACCTTCCTTTTACAGACACTAGTAAAACATAAAAGAAAATATGGGTCCAATAAGTCACAAGGCAGCTGCTGTTTTTGTGAGTACTCTGGACATTTTCAGGAGAACAGAGATTTCCTTTGTTCCTAGTCCAGAATGGATGATGAATCAACTTCAGATATTTAGATGTAAGAAAAAATGTTCTATTTTGTTGGAGAAGTCTAAGAGTTTCAGCTAGAATTGATGCATTCACCTTGAGATGTCTGCCACCTCCGCCTGCAGCAGCTGAGGGCCCGGTGCTCAGAGGAAAAGCCCGGCTGACAGAGCACAGCCCAGAAAAACCCATCTCAAGTTTTATGAGTTCTTAATAGTTTGAATCACTTGTAGGTATTTTAGGTGTTTTTAATACCTGCTGTCAGTTTGGAAGTGTTTCTTACTCCGCAACTGGATAAGGACAATAAACTTGTCATGCAGGCAAATAACTATTCAATCTATTATTAAAACATACAATCCTAATAAATGGGAAGCTATTTAGGTCAATAGCCCTTCTCTAATACTAATACTTTCAACAATAATATGTCCTGAAAAGTGTGTGTTATATGTTTATTTGTATATTTATTTAATTTTGGGTACTGGGATTGAACTCACAGGTATTCTACCTCTGAGATATATCCTCAGTCCTATTTTTTATTTTATTTTATTTTATTTTATTTTATTTTATTTTTTGCAATACTAGGAATCAAACTCAAGGACATCCTACATCTGAGCTACATCCACAGCCCTATTTTTATTTTTTATTTTTTAAACAGGGTCTTAACTAAATTGCAGAGGTCCTCACTAAGAGCTGAGGCTCACCACTAACCTGTTCTCCTCCTATCTCAGACTCCCAAGTACTAGGATTACAAGTGTGTGCCACCACACCTAGCTTTATTTTTTTATTTTGAAACAGAATCTTTCTAGGTTTCTGAGGTTCTCACCTCAGAAAGTCAGCCAAGGCTGACTTCAAACCTGTGATCCTCCTGTCTCTGCTTCATAAGTACTGGGATTACAAGCGTCTGCCGTCAAGTTTATACTCTTATTAAGTGAATTATCAGAACATAAATTGTGTGGTAATATTCTAGTACTCTTTCTAAACAACCAAAGGGAACAATAAAATATGGAAAGAGATTTATACTATAAGCTTTTAATACTGTTAGTATATATAGACATATTAATGAAAAAACAACTTTACAGAAATCAGTTACGATAAAAAACTGGCTAACTCCTTCCTTCCAGGAAAAAAGTAAATATAAATCCAAATGTTGTGTTCATGGGAAAATATGGTAATGGAACACACAATTTTCATTTTCAAACTCAGAATTTTATTTAGACATCCAACTCTCATTTTACGTACTGAAATATATTTGTTAAAATAATTGATATCTATTAAGTATCAAAATGGTGCCAGATAATGTTGTAAGCATTACAAATAGTAAGACCTCTTCATTATAATTCAGGCATAGAGCTAAGGTTTTTTCAAGACATTAACTCAGCCTAGCTAAGTACCCTTGAATATTAAATAAGACCTAGCACTCCGAATTAACTCATATGTAACTGGTATCTGTGAAGATTGGAAGAGGTTTGATCTGAACTATGTTTTAAATTAAGTTAATTTTATTTTTTAATTTTAATTTTATTTATATTGTTGGGGGTGGGGTTGGGGATAGAGCCCAGGGCATTTGACTTCCAAGCTACACCGTCTGCCCTATTTTTTATTCTTTATTTTTTGAAACATAATCTCACTAAGTTGCAGAGGGCCTCAACTAAGTAGCTGAGGCTGTTCACAAACCACAATCCTCTGGTCTCCGCCTCCCGAATCCGCGGGTTACAAATGTGCACCACCATGCCTGGCTTCCAATTTATATTTTAATGGTGCTTTTTTATTTTTACTTTTTTATTTTATTTTATTTTATTTTATTTAGTACTGGTTATCAAACCCAGAGGCATTTTATCTCCAAGTTGTAGACCCAGCCTTATTTTCATTTTTTTAAAATTTGAAACAAAATCTCACCAGTAGCCAGATTTCCTCCTGCATCCCACCAATTCATCTCTTCTTTCTCCCATACTTATCAATGAGACTGGTAATGATACCTTCACATTTGCACATATTCTTTGATTGTTTTCTTCCTCAACCTTCATTCTTCCCCTTTCCACATCCCTCTCCAATCCTCTTCCACTATTCTATTCATACTGAAGGCATCACAATACCTGATCTCAAATTATACTATAGAGTTCTAGTAACAAAAGAGCATGGTATTGGCACAAAAACAGACACATGACCCAAAGAATAGAACAGAAAATATACAGACAAATTTTTCTACTTAGAACCAGTTGAATTTTGATGAAAGAGCCAAAAACATACACTGAAGATACAATAATATTTGGAACAAATTACTTTGAGAAAACTGGATATTCATATCTAGAAGGATGAATTTAGACCCCTATCTCTTACCTAACACAAAATTCAACTCAAGAATGTTTACAGATCCAGAATGTAAACCAAAAACTTATTTACTAGAACAAAACAGAATCAGCTCTTCAGCATCTAGGTACTAAGAGATTTCTTCAATAAGACCCCAAATTTAAATGTCTAATTTTATACTCATTTACACAACCCAGTACAAGAAGTAGCTATGCTTGTCTCCCTTGATATCTGTGGGAGGATTCTTAGGGAATATGTATGAAAGGACTTATCTGTATGTTCTCAGATGTCCTTCAATTTCAGGGAACCCAGATTTGTTTCTCACAAAACCAAGGAGTAGCATCACATTTAGACTACAAATACATATAAAGACATATATATGTGTTTTTTTTTTTTTGAGGTATTAGGAACTAAACCCAGAAGCATTCTACCTCCGGGCTATACTTCCAGCCAATCCTATCATTTATTTTTATTTTTGGTCAAACAGGGTTTCACTAATTTTCAGAGGACCTCACTAAATAGCTGAGGCCAGCTGTGAACCTGTGATCCTCCTGTCTCGGTCTCCCAATTACTGGGATTAATAACCATGCACCACCACGCCCAGCTTAGACTACATAAATTTTAACTCAGTATTTATCTAGCCAGAGAATGAAAAGACAGTTTTCTTTGTAAGCTCTCCATACACTCACAATCTGTAGTAGAATTCTGTGAGCTCTGTCTATTCTGCCACATAAGACAACTCACCAGCCTCCAGAAATGACATGACCTCCCAGCTGCACCATTCTACTCCCCTTGAGTTGCCTTCTTCTTGCTCCACCGTCCCCCACCTTCCCTTTAGATAGACTGGGAAATATATTTTAAGTGGTGGGGAGTAGGTATGCATGTGTGAAATGAGAAATAATACAGGTCCTAGGACAAAAGAAAGCCAGCTGGGGTAGAGTATGGACTCAAGTACTGTATATTAATGGTACTTTACTTAGAATTCAGAGTGCAAGCGATTTTTTCCCTCAAACTCAAGCTTTAAGTCTCATAAAATTTCCCATTTTATAGTTAATTTTTTCAAACCACTAAAATCAGCTACTTGCAAAGAAAATTTTAAAGCTTTAAAATCCAGCAGTATCTGTACTCTATTTTTTACTTTTCTTCCCAAATAAAATATGCTTACTTGTTATTGACAATAGATCAGTCTGCCAAGAAATTTTTATCAGTTTTTCCCTCCTACTGACTTAGAATAAATGGAAAAAAAATAGAAGAAATCCACACTCTAATTTAGGTTCTCCACATAGTGCAATTTAGCCAACTGGACAAAAACTCATTCAGAGAAATCAAAGCTCACTTCAACTAACTATATATCACCGTATCTCCAGAATCACTCATCTCCTGTTTATGGTCACTTGTAGAAAAGTCTAAAGCTTTAAGATCAATTCTCCAGTTAAAAACAAAACAAAAACATTAAAACTCAAAGCTTGCTAGGGTGGTGATGTGCAGCTCTAATTACAGCATTTGGGAGGCTGAAAGCAGATTCTTACAGGTTGAAGGACAGCATTAGAAACCTAGCAAATTCTCAGAAACCTATTTAGAACCTGTTTCACAATAAAAATATAAAACGATTGGGAGTTTAGCTCAGAGGTAGGATATATCTGAGTTCAATTCCCAGTGCCACAACAGACAAAAAAACACCACCAAAAAACTCTAAAAATCTTTACATCCACTCAGGAAAGCACACACACACTCACACACACACACTCACACACACACACTCACACACACACACACACACACACATGCACGCGTGCACACACGTGTGTGTATGTGTATGTTGCCATTTTAAATACTAAATTTTATAGAAACACATATATATCTATGCCTATAAGTAGCACGATTTACAATAGCCAAGTTATAGAACCACCTAGGTGTCCACCACTAGATGAATGAATAAAGAAAAATTTTCTCAGCTGTGAAAAACAAAGTCATGTTACTTGCAGAAAAATTAATGGAACTAGAGATTATGTAAAGTGAGATCAGCCAGTTGTAAAAATCTTTGGTTATATGTTTTCTCTCTTATGTGAAAGCTGGAGAGAAAAATGTAAACAAAAGGGGCTTTATATAATTAAGGAGAATGACAAGTAGTAGTAGAGTGGAAGAGGACAGGTGGAGAAAGGGAGAGAGAAAGAAATAAAGAACTGATAAATAAAACAATTCAAACTATGCCATTCCCATAGAGTAAGGTCTCTCTATCATTTCACTAATGTGTGTGAGGTGGTGGGTGATGGGGGGATCTGAAGGGAATATACCAAGCCCTGTTTACATGTTTGTTTGTTTGTGTGACTTTGAACCTTACTATGATATATATTTGTAGTGTACCAAAAATGCATATAACTTTGACTTGATTATAACACATTGCACATTTGTACTAAATTATCATGATGCACCCCATAAAGATGTACAAATATTATGTCTCTCTTTTCTGAAAGGCAAATTTTTACTTTTTGCCAAAAGAGGATGCCACCCACAGAAGTCTGGTAAGCAAGTACCACTTTAAAAATAGTGTTAGGATAGAAATTTCTATTGTGAAATGGAAAAATGAGAAAAAAAGGAAAGTGTGATGGGTCCAAAGGAAGTCTGAAACTTAGATAGGCAAATTTCATGAGTTATTAAAGTTTGAAAAGGTCTTCCTTGGCTCCATACCCTACCTCCAGGGCTACAAAGGCAGAAGCCCTACTCTCTAGACCTTCTAATTATACCGAGGTGGCAACATCATCCTCACAACTCAGCAGGACTCTGTGCATATGGTGAGTTTACATAAAAGACTCACTTATGCTAAGAATTTTTGGGGACAGAAATTGTGCTCCCAGATTTCTTCCAGTCAGCCAAATCCCTATGGCTCATTGGGTATTGGTCTCACCCTTCAAAATACAGGGAAAATGAATACACAGACCATTGCACTCTGGACCTATGGTGGGAGAAGTAGCCCTGAGGATCTCCAAATCACATGCACAGTCCTTCTTCCCTAGTCTTAAAGTAATGTGTTCTCAAATAGACTCTACCCTTATGTAATGGATTAGATTTGAGGTGTCCCCAGCCTTCATGGAAGCAGGGTGGCAATGTTGAATGCAGAGCTTGGTTGTAACCTCAGCAGTGGACAAATCCATTGCATTTATCTGGGTGGTGGCCCAGGCTGGTAGGCTGTGGCTGGAGAAGGTGAAGCTCCGGAGCTGCGGCCGTGGGTGTTATATATGGTTCCTCTTCTCCTCGCTGCTCTCTTGCTTCTTCTCCATGATGTGAGAACAAATCCTTGTTCTGTCCCTCTCGCTGCTTCCTGTTACCACCATGCCTTAGGTCCCCGTCCCCCAGCCTCACATGGACTGAACCCCAACGTTTCCAAGGAAAACTGTGAACAAAAAAATCTCCCTTCCTCCATGTTATGTGGTCACGCTTTTAGATTATAGCTGTGAAAATTCTGATAAATACACTTAAGTGGAGACTCTAAAATTTCCAGCAGTCTTTCATTTTTGTCTTACTGTTTTCTTTAGTCTCATCTCCGTTCCTGGGTTTTGTTGAAATAGTTGATTAAATTCATATGTCACATCCCTATCAATCTCCTCATCAAACAGTCACTTGGCCACAGCTTGACTGCTCTGTTCCAAATATGCCTTTTCATTGTTTACAATATGAATAAGCTGAGAAATGTCTCAATCTCTAGATGTAGAATAATTTTTTGCTGAATTGTTTATTGAGTTTTTATCTTTTTTCTCACACATTTTATAATAAGAAATCTGGAGAAACCAAGTAGCTTTCTCAAAATTTTTGCTTAGCAATCTCCTCAGCTACAATTTCAATATCATTGCTCCAGGGTAGATGTTCCATAAAACACCAAAATAGGAATACAAATCATTCAAATGACTTGCCATTATAAATGAAGATTGTCTCTTTATTGTCCAATAACATATCCCTTATTTCCAGATGAACCCTCATCAGAATGGCCCTTACCATCTGTATCTATACCAAAATTTTCTTTATGATTACTAGGTATTCTCTAAGACAGAGCTTACATCTTTCCTATTTCTACAGTTTCATTGAAATAGCCTTTAAAAATAAACTCCCAGAGCCAAAAATGGTAGCACACACCTATAATCCTAGTACTTAGGAGGCAGAGACAGGAAGATCACAGATTTGAGGATAGCCTCAGCACTGTAGCAAGACTCTCAGTAAACTAGCAAGAACTGTTTAAAAACAAAAAATTAAAAGGACTTCGCATATAACCCAAAGGTAGAATGTCCTGGGATTTAATCCCAGTACCAGACAATAATAATAATAATAATAATAATAATAATAATAATAATAATATAATCAATTCCCAGCCAGATGTGGTGATGCACACCTGGAATTCCAATAAGAGGCTATGACAAGAGGATTTCAGCTTAGAGACCATCCTCAGCAATTTAGAGAAATCCTCTTTAAAAATAAAATGGATGGGGGCTGAAGAGTTAGTTCAAAGGTAGAATTTCCCTTGATTTAATCCTCAGTATCAAAAAAAAAAAAAGAAAGAAATCAATTCCCAGAAATCTAGGCATTTACTAGCTAGTGTGAAACCCAAAGCTCTTCTAGCATTTACCCATTACTCAATTCGTAAGTCATTTCTGTTTTTAGCCACAAGAACACTTCATTTTATTGTGCTTTTCTCTAATGAACTTCACAGATATCCTGGGTTTTTTAAATTGAAGGTTTATGAGAAACCTATGTCAAACAAGTATATTGAAACTATATTCTTTTCTTTGTTTGTTTGTGTGTGTGTGTGTGTGTGTGTGTGTGTGTGTGTGTGTGTGTGTGTGTTACTGGGATTTGAACCTAGGAGTGTTCTACCTCTGAGCTATACCCTAGCCCAGTTTTATTTTTCTATTTTAAACAAGGTCTCACTGCATTGATGAGAGCCTTGCTAAATTGCTCAGGTTGGCTACAAATCTGCAATCCCCCTGTCTCAGCCTCCTGAGTACTAGGATTAGAGGGTTGTGCTGCCACACTCAGCCTAAAACTATTTTTAATTGTTCCAATGATTGTTAGTATTTTTAGCAATAAATTTCTTTTAAATTAAGATATATATATATATATATATGTGTGTGTGTGTGTGTGTGTGTGTGTGTGTGTGTGTGTGTATGTGTGATTACAAGCTTAATAGACCATACTTCAGTGTAAATATATCTTTTATGGAAATATATCTTTTATGGAAAACAGAATATATAACTTGCTTTATTATAACCTTTATTGTGATGGTCTATAACTGAACTCATAATAATGCTTAATTATGTCTGTATTTGTTACAATAGCACTCATGCTTTTTGGTACCAGTTTCTGTCTTAGTTACTTTGGACTAATATATTAAAATATTACAGTCTGTGTAGCATTTAGAAAATAGCAATTAATTTCTCGCACTTTGAAGTATTGAAATCTAAGATCAGGGTGCTAGCATGGTTGGGTTTTGGTAAGGGACCTCTTTTGGGTGGCAGACTATAGTCATGTATCATGACATGGTGGAAAAAGAGCTGGAGTGCTTTCTAGCATTCCTTGGACAAGGGCACTGAACCTACTCATGTAGGCTTTGAATTAGTCATCTCCAAAAGGCCCCACCTTTTGACATATCATATTGGAGATTAGAATTTTGACTTACGCATTTGTAGGGACACAAGCATTGGGTCCATAACATGTGGTATATCTTTATCCATCCCTTTATTTTCATGTGTCTTTTAAAAATAGCATGTAGTTGAATCTTGTTTATTGATCTTCTGTGACAAACACTGTCTTTTAATTGGTAATTTTAGACTAGTGATTGGCAATAAAGTATTTAACAACATACTTAGATAAAAATCTACCTTATTTGTTACTAATTTCCATTTGTTGACTTTTTTCTTTCTTCCAATTTTTGTCTTTCTAATCTTTTTCTGTTATTTATGGATTTAATATGGGAATATTGTGATTCTATTTAATCTCCTTTTTAAAAAGTCATATTGGTCATATTTTTAGAAATATTTTAGTGATTGACATAGAGATTATAATATGTATTTACAAGTGATCCAAATTCACTTTCAAATAACACTATACTGCTTCATGGGTAGTGAAAATAATTGTCTTAGAGTAGAACAATTCTTCTCTTCCTCCCTCTTATAACTTATATCATTGTTGCCATTCACTTTACTGTATTTAAACATATGCAAGCATATGAATATGGCCATTGATAGTTAAATAGATTATTTCTTTTTTTTTTTTTTTTGGTGGTACTGGGGTTCCTAGAAGCCCTTCTACCTCTGGCTACACTCCCACGGGCTACACCCCCAGACCTATTTTTATACTTTTTTATGTGGAAACGGGGTCTCTTAAGCCAGCACGGCTGGCTTTGAACCTGCGTGATCCTCCTGTCTCTGCCTCCCAAGCGCGGGGATTACAAGTGTGCGCCACCACGCCTGGCCTTATATAGATTATTTCAATCATTATTTTTAACAAATTGTTGTCTATTAGATCAAGAGAAATAATTTTAAAAACTTGATTGTCCTTATCCAGTGCCATTTATGTATATAGACTTAGGTTTTCAACCTGTGTCATTTTTCTTTTCTCTGAAGAGCTTTTTCTAATGTTGCTTTTAAATACAGATTCCTGGAAATAAATGTCCTTAACTTGGCCTAAGAATGTCTTGATTTCTTTACTTTTGAAGGAAGGTTCTGCAGGGCTCAGCATTCTTAGATGGTGCTTTTTGTTTCTCTTCTCTCAATGCTTTGAATATTCCATCCCTTTCTCCTCAGGCTTGTGTGGTTTCTGAGAAGTGGGACGGTATTCTTACTATTTATTTTCTCTAAATAAGTTGGGTTTTTTCCCAACCAATTTTTTAATCTGATTTTCTGAAGTTTGAGTTGCATGGTTTAACAAGGAACGTGTGTGTGTGTGTGTGTGTGTGTGTGTGTGTGTGTGTGTCTTCTTATCCCATTTGTTATTCTCTAAGATATCTGATTCTGTGTGGTTTGATGTCTGACATTAATTTCTAGAAATTCTCATTATTATTATTTCAAATCCTGCTTTTCCTAGTATGACATTTACATTGTGCATATGTAACACCTTCTGTAGTTGTTCCATAGTCCTTGGATATTCTGTGGTTATTGTTTTCTCCAGGCTTTTTACCTTTGTTTTTCAGGTTCATAGTTTCTATTATGGCTTCAAGATCAGAGATCCTATCTTCAGATGTGTCTAGCCTCTTAAGAAGCCTAGGCATTTTTCCTTTGGATTACACTGTACTATAGTACAACTTTTTAATTTTTTCTTAGGATTTCCATCTCTCTGCTCACATTATTCATCTGTTCCTGAATTATGTTAACTTTTTTCATTACATCTCTTAGCCTATTAATTTTAATTCTTGGTCTAGCAATTTTTTTTTTTTTTTTTTTGGTGGTACTGGGGTTCCTGGAAGCCCTTCTATCTCCGGGCTACACTCCCAGACCTATTTTTACATTTTTATTTGGAAACAGGGTCTCCTAAGCCAGCGCGCGAGGCTAGCTTTGAACCTGCACGATCCTCCTGTCTCTGCCTCCCAAGCGCGGGGATTACAAGCGTGCGCCACCACGCCCGGCTTGGTCTAGCAATTTTAACAGACATTTCTGTTATACCTGACTCTGGTTCTGGGACTTTTTCAGCCGCTTCAAGCTGTTTCCAGCTTGTCTTGTAATGTTTTGTTGAAAGGCGGACATGATGTTGTAGGATCCATGTTATTTCAATTACAGCTCAGATTTTTCTGTCCATGAAGTAAAAACAAACACAGTAAAAGAGTGTTTTACCAACGTTGCAGTGAGGTGCTGGAGGAGGGGCAGTCAGCTCTTTGCACTCCTGTGATGAGCTCTGGGCTTTACATGAGTTTCTCCTGAACCTCCTCAGTGCTTCCTAGTTCTTTCCCCACTTCCACTTAGGTTGGATAGGATGGCTGAAAGCAGCTGGGTATTTTCTGATTCCCAGATCAGTTATGCTCTAGTAAATGTTTCTCTTGAAGACAGACTTTCTTTAGAAAAATAGAATACTCTGATGGGTTTCAAAATGGTTCATTTTCCTATCCCCTTGCCAGAAGCACGCAGGGAATTTTCTTCTACCAGTGCCTAAAAAGATCCTGCAGGTAAAATGCAAAACAGTGAGGGCCTTCTTCTTGCTGGATTCCTTGGAGTTTTAAACTCACACTTGCTCGCCCCCAACTTCCAACAATTTATTAATTATCGTTAAAAGTTTTCCCACCCAGGCACTTCAGAGGTTTTGGTTCACGAGTCTGTGTTCTGGTAAGTTCTGATTTGCTGTCCTGTGACCTCACTTCTCTCACAGATCTAAGAAGAGATGCTGATTTTTTGTTTGTTTACCTTGTATTTGCTGTTAGAATTGAGTGGAGAATTCCAAGCTCCTTAAATGCTTGAATGGGAACCAGAAATCTCTCTCAAGTCCTTGTTGTAACCACTTCATATGCAAGTCTAGTCTCAACAGTAAGAAAAATATCACATCAATACTCTATCCACTGCCTTCTTTTGGATTCTGTGTTTGTTCCTTGTCACCAAAAGACCCAAACCGGACATTGCTTGTCATGGTTTGGATCTTAAATGTCCTGGTCACTAGCCTATGCCTCTAATACCTAATATCTAATATCTAATGCCTTTAGTGTGTGAGGCCTAGTGGGAGGAAGTTATATGCCACTGAGGTCCTGCCTACTGAGATGCTGAGACCCCACTCTCTTCTCTCTCTCTCTCTCTCTCTCTCTCTCTCTCTCTCTCTCTCTCTCTCTCTCTCTCTACTATTTCTATAATCTCCATCTCTCTCCCCTTCCTAGCTACCATGAGGTGAGCAGCTTTTTTCTCAACCACATTCCCCACCATTTTGTTCTGCTTTGCGACTGGCCCAAAAATAATTGAGCCAAGTGACCAGAACTGAAACCACTCATCCCATTATTCAAAATAAAACTTTACTCCGTTTAAGTTGATTAGGTATTTTACCACCATGACAGACAGTAACTAACACACTGATTAATGTAGCTTTAAAATATTTATTGTGATGGGCTCCATATTTTTCTAAAAGTGCATTACTTTCTATTCTCTTTCTATGTCTCTTTCTGTCTTTGGTCTCTCCTTGTTTCAGTGTATCCTGCTATCCTGTTTTTCTCTTAAATGGACAGCCCTAATGATATCAAATTTCAATTCTCTACAGTACCTAATCTAGTTTGTGTTTGATAATCAGGGCTTTCTATAACACTAGCCTAAACTATCTTACCATAACTTCTTAACCTCTTACAATATCTCTAAAGTTTTCAGTTCTCTTTGTATGGACTTAATCCTATTCTCCAAATACCTCTTTTCTTCTCCCAACTAGTCACATATAATGTTCCTTTGACTTTTAAATATCATAAAACATATTTCATTTATTGAGGCCAATATCAAGCCTTTCTCAATGTCCCCAATACAATGTCCTCAATCTCTCCCTTGTCTAACACTTACAGCAGTAAATCTGTGTGATGAATGACACTTACTGACAACACAGTATGGACAAATGTTTCTCTACCTTTTTCCCAAACGTAATGCAAGTTTATCAATGCTCCTAATGAACCTTTATTATTTATTTTCTCTCCCATGCATATCTAGAACACATTTGGAATAGGATAGGCATAAAACAGTCTGTACACCAGTAAAAATTATGGAAGCCTAATTTTTAAAAGTAAAAATGCTCTTTTACCTTTGAAGCTTAATAACCCAAATATGTGGTTCAATAAATATGTATACATGAACTAAAAATGGGTATTCTTCAAACTAACAATCAGAAAATCGATGATTAAAGTTAAACATCTCCAAAAATAAGTGACATTTCTGCTAAGTACATAATTATATACATATTACTTAAAATCTAAAAGTTAACAAAATAATTTATTGTAATTACTATTCATTTTTTAAATTTTATATTATCTCATAGAATAAATAACTACCAAGTAAATAAACTAAAAAAATAGACATTATAATGTCTAATACTTCACCTTTGTGAAGTATACCTTTAGTGTCACAGTAATAAAACTAATTCTGAATATAGAATATAGCTCATATGATGAGCCTTCTAACCATTTTGGAAACCAATTTTGAACCAACCTTGATACCATGTAACAAAGTGAGTCACATTCATTTTTTTAAACTAAAATAGGATTTATTAGATCATTCTCTGCTTCTTTTAAAGTACCTATCTTTCTGGTATTTTTTCTGACAACTTTCTAAAGAAAAATTTAGCCTCCAATGATAAAGACATAACCTTCTGATGTGTCATAGAAAGAAAATGCATTTGCTACAATCAGAAAAAAAAATTTCAAAAGCAAAGTTTCCAAACCTTTCTTATTCTACTGGTTGAAATAGTAGTCTACAAAATGAGTGCTTGCAAAATGGGTAGGACTGGAAAGCGTTATGTTAAGTAAAATAAGCCAGACAAAGAAAGACAAGTGCCACTTGATCGTACTCATTTGTGGAAACAACAAAAAAAAGTTACTAAAGATTGGAAAAGATGTGCATGTGAAGATATAAAATGGTAGTTAAATTTGACTAGTGCATGCTGTATGCATGTATAAAAATATCACACTGAAACTTCATTAATATGAACAAGTAATGCATGCTAATAAATAAGACAACTACTTTAAACATGCACCTAATATGTAAATTAGGTTCAGTATGTTGAATAATTTAGATAATTGTGATCATGAACCATATATAATGTCATGGGAGGGTGCTATATCAAAATGTTTATAACATTGAAAACAAAATATTTCATACAATATTGTACAGAATAAATGGATGGATTTCAATTCTGTGCAAAGAGCAATATATGAGAGTAAAAATATTCTGATGTGATTTGTTTCCTCAACACTTTACTAAAAGACACATTTTATATTCACATAGAACATATAGAGCTAGGTGAAACCTAACATTATTTATGTGTATATTCAAGGAATGTCAGTTTATTTCCACCAACTAAAAGCCATTAGAATTGTTGTTGTTTAAGGAATAAGCCCCCCAGGTAGTCATATTTTAATATTATGGGAATACTTTCAGCTATAGCAATTTGAGCTAAGAGATTTTCATGCAGATGTTACTAATATATGATCAGAATTTCTGATCTAACCTTGGTGGGGTTTTTTTGTTTTTTTTTTGTTTGTTTGTTTGTTTTTTACTCTTGAGACCAGACTTTTACAAAGCAGCTTACAAAATTAGACCAGAATTGTAGTAATGATAATGGTAACTTATTTATAGGTACTTTTTTCAAGGCATTTAAATTGTGACAGTTCAATAAATAAAACTACATTTAAGACTACATTACTGCAATGGCAAAACAAAGATGAATAACACAAAGACTAAAATTTTCTCAAGCAATGACCTTCACCTTTGTGATTCCTCTGTTGTTACTGATTTAGCTAAGTATCTTTACATTCTGAAATAAATGGTTTATCATCTGTTGTTTAAGGTAGCATTTTCACAGGTTTTATATCATTATAGTAATTTTATCCTAGGTATTTACACAAGTTCTGTCGACATTTCAAAAAATTACTTGGAACTCTTGTTTCAAGTTCTAGGTACTGTTCATTCCCTATAATTGGAGAATTTTCTCCCAGATATCACCATAGCACTTAATTGTCCTCAGAACTCACTGCTTCAGCCACAGAAGGAGCTTTTTCAATGGACAACTTGTTTGTTTGTTTGTTTGTTTGTTTGTTTGTTTGTTTGTTTGCAGTACTGGGGATGGTACCCAGGGACATTCTACCTCCATGCTATACCCCAGCCCTGTTTGTTACTGTTTATTTTGAAACAGGGTCTCACTGAGTTGTAAAAGGCCTAACTAAGTAGCTGATGCTGTCCACAAACTATGATCCTCCTATGTCAGCCTCCCAAATTCTGGGTTAACAAGCATGAGCCACCATGCCTAGCTTTATACAACTTTGTTTGTTTGTTTGTTTGTTTGTTTGTTTGTGATACTGAGAATTGAATTCAGGGGCATTCTGCCTCTAAGCTACACTGTCAGCCTGCTTTTACTTTTATTTTGAAACAGGGTATACTAGGTTGATGAGAGTCTTATTCCTTGTTTAGGCTGTTCTTGATCCTGAGATCTTGCTATCTCAGCCTTGAGTACTGGACTTAAAGGCATGAGCCACCACACCTCGCTTAGAAAGCCTTATTAAAATCTCAACCTGAGAGACCAACTTCATCAAATAAGAGGCAGAATTGTGTCTAGCTAATGACTGCAGAAAACCATCATTAAAAGTAATCACGTCATTCTCCTCAGGCTCAAATACCTCAAGATTGTAACCCCCAGACCACCCAAAATACCTAATGCGTGTGACTACAGCTGAATGTAAAGGAATCAAGACAGAACATGATTTCACACAATATTGTACAGAATATTGTGGGGTCATTTCCTGCATGGACCCCACTGGACACATCTCACCTTGTCAAGATCACTGATCACCTATAAATTAACCAGCCAAATTGATCAGCAAACTCCTGTGGCTGTAGCTGAATTAATCTCTTCTTTTAGGAATTTGAGTGGAACTCATCAAGTCCATGAGTCTCTGACTGTGCTGAGACTGGGCCTAAAGAGTATCGTGGCCTACAGTCATAGACACTTTTTTGCCTGTACTGACTAAGAACTGTACATATCTAAGGAGGTTCCAGGAGACAAAGACAAAAGTCTGATTATATGAGACAGGTTAAATAAATCAGATCGATACATCTAGCATATGCCTTATTACAAAATGACAGCAGAAGATCAAAGAAAAACTTCTCCACATCACATACTAATCAAAATGACTAACTCAGAGTCAAAGAAAAGAATCTAACACATATTTATAACAACAAAAAAGGATGACATTCTGGTAAAATACAATAAGCATCACTCCACACTTTTCAACCCAAGTCATGAAAGACTGGTATGATGTACTTCAAACCTTGGAAGAAAACAATTTCCAACCAAGACTGCAAAGATAATTCAAGGTTGACAGAAATAAAAAAAACTGTCAAGACCATTGGGAATTAAAAAAATTCATGACTACCAAGCTGACGCTAGTAAAAATGCTTAAAGAAATAAAACACAAAGGAGAAACAAGAAATAAATACTAGAACCAGAGGAGGTGTGAATTCCACTGAATACACAACTAAACAAAGGAAAAATAACAGTATATCAAGCAGAAAATATAACTCAAAATAACACAAAATATAAAAATCATCTCTCAATAATAACATTGAATGTTAAAGGTCTAAACTCCCCAATTAAAAGGCAGAGACTGGCAATGTGGATTAAGGAACATAATCCAACTATATGATGCTTGCAAGAAACTCATTTTACAGGCAAAGATATCTATAAAGGTGAAAGGATAGAAAAATATATACTATGCAAATTAAAACCGAAAACAATCAAGGTACCAATGCTCATATCTAATAAAACAGACTTTAAAACTCATCAAAAAAGATAAAGGAAGTCACTTATTACTAATAAATGAAACAATCCAATGAAAAGATGTAATGCTAGTAAACATACCCCAAATGAGGACTTTTATGTACTAACTTGTATAAAACAAACTCTTTGAGACATTAGGTCTCAACTAGACCCAAATAAAATAATATTGGGAAACCTCAATAAAAGATGGTGGAGACATAAACACACACACACACACACACACACACACACACACACACACACACAATCACCCAATTATCCCTTACCCAATTCTTGCTCTATTCCCTTTCATTTTCCTCCTTCCCATGTTTGGCTTAGTGATTAATACATCATGTGCTTTGAGAGTTTCCCTCTTCTCCTTCCCATCCCCTCAGTTAGGTCACCTTATTTGCTCATCTATACAATGCTTTTCATACATAAAGCACACTATAAACCAAATGGCTAATAGACATATACAGAATATTCCAACCAACAATAGCTGAACATTTCTCTCAGCTGTTCATGGAACTTTCTCCAGATTAGACTATATTCTGGGCCATCAATCATGAACCAGCAAATATTTCTTTAAAAATGTAATATTATTCCTTGCATTTTTTTAGATCATAATGAAAAGAAAAATAGAAATCAACAAAAGGAAAACCAAAGAAATTACATAAATACAAGAATCCAAATGATACACTTTTAAATGATGTCTGGATCATAGAAGATATAAGGGTTAAAATTTTTGAAATCCTATAATGAAATGAAAATAGAAATACAAAATATCAAAATATGTGGGATACTTTGAAGGCAGTTTTAAGAAGAAAATATAAAGCACTGAGTACCTACATAAGAAAAACAGAAAGTCACCAAATTAACAACCTAAGGACACACTCCATGGCACTCAAAAACTGCTGCCTATAGTAGAAGGCAGGAGATAATTAAAACCAGAACAGAAACAAACAAAACAGAGAACAATTTAAAATAAATAAATAAATAAGCTAGTCCTTTGAAGAAATTAACAAGATTAATAAACTTTAGCCAACCTAACCAAAAGAAAGAATCTACCAAAATTATTAAAATTAGAAATGAAAAATTAAACCACCACAAACAATGGGGAGATCCAGAGAGTCATCAGAAACTATCTTGAAAATCAATACTCTAAAAACTGGAAAATACAGAAGGAATTAACAGATTTCTAGACACATGCAACCTACCTAATCTGAACCAAGAAGACAGAGAAAACCTAAATTGATCAATAGCAAGCAAAGAAATAGAAACAGCAATAAAAAGACTCCCACCAAAGAAAAGCCCAGGTCCACATGAATTCCCAGCTGAATTTAACAAAACTATTATAGAATAAATAACCCAATGCTTCCACAATTACTTCATGAAATTAAAAGATATGGAATTCTTATAGACTTTTTTTATGAGTCCAATATCACCTTATTAAAAAACCAAATTAAAATTCTTTAAGAAAAGAAAATCACAGAACAATATTCTTGATAAACATATATAGAAAAATTCAAATTAAAATAACTCAAAACCATTAAAAAATGTACACCATAACCAAGTTGGTTTCATTCCAGGGATGTAAGGCTGGTTCAACACATGCAAATCAATACCATTCACAATATCAATAGGACCAATAACAAAAATCACATGATATTCTCAAAAGATGTTAAAAAGGCATTTGACAAAATCCAATATGTATTCATTTAAAAAATACTTGAGAATATCAAAATAGAAGGAACTTGCCTCAGTATTATGAAGACAAAATGCAATAAATCTAAAGCCAACATTGTATTGAATGTGGAAAACCTGTAGGAATTTTCTTTAAGATCAGGAGCAAGACAAGGATGCCCCCTATTATCATTCCTATTCAATATACTATTCAAGGCTCTTGTCAGAGCAATGAGGCAAGAAAATAATATAAAAGAATTTAAATTTTAAAAGGAACTGAAATTTTTTCTATTTGCTGATGACATTTTTTTTTTTTTTTTTGGCGGGTCTGAGGGTGAAAACCAGGGGCATTTAATCTCCGAGCTACACCCCCTGCCCTATTTTTTTATTCTTTAATTTGAAACAGGGTCTCACTGAGTTGCAGAGGGCCTTACTACGTAGCTGAGGCTGTCCGCGAATCGCGATGCTCTGGTATCGGCCTCACGAATTCTGGGATTACAAGCGTGCACCACCACGCCTGGCTGATATGGTCCAATATTTAAAAAAAAAATAAACAAAACCATATTTAAAAGACCCCAAATTCAACCAAATGACTTCTAGAGATCGTTACAGTGGGACAGCAAAGCTGTACCATTGTGAGATGTAGCCGCCGTTTCTTGTTCCGACCTATTTTAGAAAAAGTATAGTCCGAACTCTTTTTTGCTGTAAGCTTTAGCAATTTTATTATTACAAAGGCCGAAAGAAGAAACAGAGATTAGAATAAAGAACTATGTCATAAAGAGTGTGACATAGTGAAGTGACTTGAAAATAAGTCACTGAAGTTTTTGGATATAAAACAATTTTTATAAAGAATTTTATCTTGCATCTTTGCTTAACCAATCATCTTTCTGACCCGACTAGATCCACTTCTCCAAGCAAGCCTTTTGATGTGGGGATTCACTATCTTACAACTGACCAAAAGTCTTCTTCCTGTAGGTGTAAACTCAAATCATTTATTTTTATATTTATTTATTTATTTATTTATTTATTTATTTACTTACTTATTTTGGTGGTACTGGGATTCCTGGAAGCCCTTCTACCTCCAGGCTACACTCCCAGACCTATTTTATACTTTTTTTTTTATATTTGGAAACAGGGTCTCTTAAGCCAGAGTGGCAGACTTGGAACCTGCGTGATCCTCCTGTCTCAGTCTCCCAAGCGCAGGGATTATAAGTGTGCGCCACCACGCCCAGCCTTAATTTTTTAACATTTATTTATAAAATTTTTTATTGGTGCATTGTAATCATACATCTTAATGGGATAAAAGACTTGTGTAGACATGCATGCACACATCACCCAATTAGCCCTTACCCATTTATTTTCATTGCCCTCTACCCATGCCAAATTTTCCACTAGATGTTAATCTCTAAAGACATTTTTGGTTAATTTATTAGTAAAATGTATTTAGTATACTTAGTAGACACTCAATATTTTTTGAATCAGATTTGTTTATGTATAATACTTGTGTTTGATATAACAAGTTATTCATCTAATTTCTGTTTTCAGTTTCTGGCAAGAAATTCAAGCCCCTTGAAATTTCCTGAGCGATCGAGTATCTTTGTTTTAAGAAGAAGATGCCTAATCTGAGCCCCTGAATAGCTTCAAGGTGGAGGTATTCACCACAGAGGCCAACCATATAATTAGAGGGTTGAGCCCATTAGTCCTGTCAACTTATGAGAAAGGGAGAGAAGCTGAAGACTAAGTTCATTCAAGTAGCTAAAGATTTCATCAATCCTACCTATGTAATGAATTCTCAAAAAAATAAAAAATGAAAATCCTTTAGACATGGTTACTAAGTGTGACTTTCTAGTTGATTAACACACAATGTGCGCCAGGAAAATAAATCACCCCAACTCCATGGGAAAGGGCAAGGGAGCTCAGTACTCAAGATTTTTCCAGACCTTCTTCTATCTGCATTCTACACAATAAAACTGTAATCATAATTATAGCAACTTCCTGAGTCTTGTGAGTCAAGTAGTTCTGGTGAAGTGTCAAGCCTACAGGGGACTGTGAGAAGGTCCTCTCTGATGGTCAGTTTGACAGAATTGCAGGTGGCCTTAGACCTCCAGAATCTGTGGCTATTGTCTAAAGTGAGGGCAGCCCTGTTGGAGATTGTGTTTTTCACTCTGGGGAGCCTGATATTAGCTCTGGGAGGTCAGCATCAGAGCTGCAATAAATTGTAGCACCTCAGTTGGAATTGAAACAAAATACTGTGGGTTAAAAAACAATTTAATTGCATTTACAAAAGGGTGTACATTTTACTTTTATGGCGTCTGCATCCAAGGCCCAGTTTCTCAATTCAACTAGTATGGCTCACAATTAATGCACTGCATAGTTTTTAAGCTAACACTTTAATAAAGTGACAGAGAAATTCAATACATGTATTTCTTTTTTCTGTACTGCTGAACATTTGCCCTTATTTATTTTAAGCCAATGATATATACATATATTTATTTCTCTGAGTAAGTAAAAAAGGAAAGGACATATGAATTAAAAAGATATCAGAAAGTAAAATTTTGAAAGGCATTGTTTAAGGGTAATTCATCCATCATTAATAGTGGATGAAATATATTGCCGCTCCATGGATGCACAATGGGACTCATTAATTTTATGTATTCCATGAAGAGTTTATTTTAGTAGTTTATGGGTTAGCAAGGATAAGCAAATTAAGCAAAACTGTAGGCAGAGAGAATGTAGGTGACTCCTAGTACACTTTGTTTTCATAAGCTGAGATAAGAATCCACAATAGAGGCAATCGATTATTTCAAAAGAAATTCAAATTCAGAAATCAATAGCGGCCTTTCCTTGCACAAAGGGAATTTCTCATAGCAGCAATCAGTAACTAGGGCAACTTCTAACCTGATGCATTTAGCCAAAATGATTTCAATTTCTATCTCCAAGTATACTTTAGTGCTTCTTTTCCATCTTATTACATTGAAAATTTTTCATTAGAGATTCAAGGCTTTTTAGAAGTGAAAGCCACCATAGAAATCACTAGGAGAGAGAACATCTGCTGGAGACACCTTATGAAGTTAAATTTGAATTCAGGTTTAAACATATAACAAGGGCGATTGTTATACTAAGAGAATAAATATAGGTGTTGAGCTTTGTTTTCTTAAGGGCTCTAAGTATTTATTACATTTTAGAAGTGCTGGGCAGATTTTGTCCTTATGCCACTATAATATAAAATATATTTGTTAGCAAATCGATAGTGCAAAGGAAGAAAATGCTGCTTCTACTGAACAATAAAGGACAGGACAACTGCTGTTTCAATCTCCACTTTAGCTGCACTGTTTGCATTCAAACAATGAACTGCTAATTACAAGTGATTGCCATGTATGCATAAAAACAAGTTTTAAAAATATACATTCTACCTTGTCCTTCCGGAATTGCATCAACAAAATAGTTTCATGCCCTTGAACATAATGTAACTGAATTATATGTTTAAAATACATTTGCTGCTTCTTAACGTCAGATTAACCTCTTAGCCGGTACAAATTAGTAAAGTATTTCAGTGTGTGAAAAAAAGCAGCAACTGGCTGGAAATCTTATCTTCATCACTATTTTTTTTTGGAGGGGTGGGAGAATTAATTTGAAATCTGAGATAATGTTATTTAAAGGAATCCAGATATAAACCCAAAGTAATTAACTCCAATTCCGATATCATATTTACAGGTCTACATCTTTCAACCTTTATAGAGACGAACCTTTAAAATGACTTTTGAAAATGAATAAATAAAATAACTGAGCAAATGCCCAAGATATAGTATACCTTCTAGGAAAGCAGATTTGTGTGCACGTGGAGGGGCATGGGTGGTAGTGGAGAATGAGCCAGAGGCGCTCAACTTCTGAGCTACTTCCCAGTCCTGTTTTATTTTTTTATTTTGAAACAGGGCCTTGCTAAGTTTCCGTGTTTGCTTTGAACCTGCACTCCTCCTGTCTCAGCCCTCCAAGTATAGAAAAGCGGATTTTTAAAACATCATATGCATTACAAAATTTCTCAAGGTGAGCACTATTGCTATTTTGAGCTGGATAATTCTTTGTCATGAGGAGAAGTGCTGCCCTATACATTAATGATGCTGAACAGCATCTATGGCCTCACCCCACAACTCATCAGTGGCCACTTCCTGCTTCAGACGAGCCACTGAGACAGCCAAAAATGTCTACAGACACTGCCAAATGTCCCTTACGGATGGGGACAAAAAGCATCCCCAGTTAAGATCAGTGAATGGTTGTGTGTGTGTGTGTGTGTGTGTGTGTGTGTGTTTTAATTACAAAGCACCAAATTCAATCTCCAGAGAGTCCAATTCAGTAAATCTGAAATGATTTCTTGTTTTATAAACATTCCTAATATTCTCATGTATGTAATCCCTGGACTTTATTTTGGGAACCACTAAATTTTTGTTTGTTTGTTTGTTTGCAAATTACATCGATGAGGAAGGAAAAGACATCCACATGAGTCTGACTGAGTAGGCAGCCATCTGACCTTGACAGACTTACTAGCTACCCAAAGCTAAGGAAACAGCAGGAGAGTCGGAAATGGCCTGCTACCAACCAGAAAACCTTGTATTTCAAGCATCACAGTGTACAGAATGCTTCCATGAGTTTTCCCAACAATCCTCAAAGAGAGGTAGGAAAGATATTTTACAAAGCGGCTTCCATAACCATTCTTTTTTTTTTAATTTTCATTAATTGGTTTATTAGAGAGTTTGTACATTTTATAAAATGTGTTTTGTTGGACATTTATACAATTTTAGGGATTACCTACAGGTATCTGTTTATTTTTTAAATTTGATGTTTATTTTTATTTTACTAATTTTTAAAATATAAAATGTTTATATCTTTACATCTCCCATACCCATTCTACTTCATTAGGGTTTATATTTCTAGTGTCTATGATGATGAAAAACAACACAGCAAAACTAACGGGCTCTTACAACTAAACGGCATCCCTAGAAGAAACAGCAGCAGACATTGGCTGCCTCACTTATAATTTCACAATCAAAATCAGGCCAAATTCAAAGCCTAAACAGTTTTATATGTAAATAGAATTTTTTCTATGATTTCTATGCCTCTTTTCTCTAGCAGGTATAAGTAAATCAGTTCACTACAAATGGGCATTAAGGAGTTATAAACTCAACTACAAATGTCATAGAATTACAGATATAATGAATAGATATAAACAAAGTTTTAGAAACAAATGTTGAGCTTTATCCTCTATCAAATAACTTTGGATTACAGCACTCATTTCAGTTAATATATCACCTTCTTTTCAGGTTAAGCTATATTTATTGTTGCTATTGTTATCTCTCGATAGTCACGTTACTCCTTATCTAGTTTATGGTCAAATAAATTCTTATTTTCCATGATCTACTGTCAGATCTATGCTGCACTATGAAGCTGACTTTTATAAACTAAATACAGGACTATATGTTTGTTCCTGTCAAATTTATCTTCTTGGTCAGACCCAAATACCCATTCTATATATAAACCAAATAGCCAAATTGGTGACAAGGTTGGATGTAAATTCTCCTAAAGCTTGATATAACCCCTATCTTTCCTTTTTATCTTCTTCCAAATCATTATTAAGAGTTATTTATACTTCTGAGATCCTCTGAGCAAGATGGAATCATAAGGACATGTCAGACAAATGGAGCAGCATCGTAAATAACCAAGTGGATCAGCCTAGAGTATCCTGGCTTTCAACAGCCCTCTAAATAATGTCAGAGAAAATGTATTCATGTACTTCACCACCAGCTTCCAGCTCATCATCTTTCCAGACTTACTTCACATCACTTCTTATCCTCTACTCTGTGTGGTCCATCTCCAGTTATTTAACAGGATATTCCTACCTCAAGTCTTTTATTCATTCCTTTGATTCATATATGCATAACCTTCCCAGTCTAACAGGTTGATAACAGGTGAGACCCTACTGACCTTTCAGTGTCCGACAAACCCAGCCATGTGCCGCATAATGCTTGCCATCACTACCTCCTTCACTGCCCACCCTTTCTGGAAAAAGCTCTCTCCTTCTACTAAAGTCACATAGCGATAGATGAATATATCACTTTCCAGTCATCATTTAAAATTACTTATTTGTACATCACATCCACCAAAAATCTAGCATAAAACTTCTTATTTATGGATTCTTTTGTTGATTTAAATTATGAATTGAAATGGCACCTCAAATTCAAAACATTTAAAAAGTAGAAAAAAGTTACCGCTACGGCTAGTACAAACTGAACTGCGAGCTTAACAGTAAAAATTAGTGACATAATAAAAAAAAGTATCTCATGAACAATACTGCATTGACAAGAAAAAGAAGTTTAAATATGTCTCTTCTAACTCAAAGTTTATACGTGAGATCAGTTGATCTCACTTTATTTTAACCATCTCTTCCTTCTTGGAATCTGCATTACTAGTTTCACTCTTTCAAATACAGGACATCACTAGAGGAAATAGAGTTTTCAGAAAAAGTACTTCAGTAATGATGCAAAGCCTGTAGTGGTTAAGAGGTAGAAAAGAGGGTTTGGGCCAAAACAGCAAGTTTTCAACCAGTCCTCAGGTCACTAATGCATTTCAGAGCCATTTGACCTGGAATAAGCCTGGTGATTCCAACTCCACCTACACAGAGATAAAACCATTTAAAGGGACTAAGCAACCTTTTCCCTGAAGTACTCCAATACACAAGAATCAATCACTTAAGTCACTTAAGTTAGATGAAAGATAAAAAGAAGCTCAGAACTTGAGCCAGAAATTATTACTCTCTTTCCATGCTAAAATACAATTTAAGCTAGAAGAAGCTTCTCATGAAAATCTAGAGCCAAAGTGATAAGTTTATCTGAATTCATCAAGTTTACCTAGTAAAATAATAGTCAAACACATTTTAACAAATACTATTATTGCAAAAATAACTATGTCACAAAAATATAGTCTATGTAACTCAAATGCATGTTCTTTTTATATTAAAAAATACTAAAATGGGAATATTTCTGTCTGAATAAGAATTTGAAAAGACTTCTACATTCATTACAATGAGGTAATCTTTATTATATTATCAAAATAAATCAACATGAATTAAAAATTGGTATCAAATATAAATATAGTAACAGGTCTATGAAAATATAATTTATATTTTTACAAAACTGGGGATTCAACCCAGGAGTATTCTATCTCCAAGCTATACCCTCACTGCTATTTTTTATTCTTCGTTTTGAAACAGGATCTCACTAAGTGGCAGAGGGCCTCACTAAATAGCTGAGGCTGGCCATGAACCCGTGATCCCCCTTTCTTAGCCTCCCAAGTACTGTGATTACAAGTATATGCCACAAAACCCAACTGAAAACATAGTTTACTATTGTATTCATTGAAATATATACATATATCATAGGTCCATATCAATGTAGCTCATATTACATGTATCTGAAATACACACATGCAAACGTTCGCGCGGGTATGCGGGTGTGCGCGAGCACACACACACACACACACACACACACACACACTACTGTGATGTGATACAAGTAACAGATGCTAAGAGCCCACAGTTCTCTATATTAAATTCACCATTCACCACGCCTGGCTCTAACTCACTGTATGCCTTCTGATCACTCTACCTCTAGTTCGTTTTCACCAGGGCTGGAGTCCAGATCAGTGGCAGAGCACTTGCCTAACATGCTGAGTTCTATTCCCAGCACCATGAACAAATAAAAATAAAAAGAAGGAAAGAAAGGACATAATTTTGTTTTTAAGTAGAAAAGAGACATGGCTAGACTACATGAACTTTGGACAAGGTGGGCTTCAAATGCGAATGATCTATGTCTCTAAATATAGACAAATACATCTTATAAAAAAAGGTTTACAGAGATAAGATGATTTACATCTTAATCATAAGATTGCTAAGTGTTTTCTTCTTATCACTAACATTTAAATCATAAAATATGTAGATAAATAAGAAATTAAAAGAAAACCTTAACCTAGACCCCAGCTCCCACCAATTGATTAATTCTTGTCTTCATTTTTTCCTTACATACAAAAGTATAGAAAATTAAACATTAGTCCATTGAACACATTATTTATGATCATCAGTTTGATGCCAGACACCATTATTAGGCAGCTGGAAATGAAATGATAATATCGATAGACCATCATAAATATTATAGATCTTGTAACTAGTGAAGAACACAGATAATAAAAACAAAGCACGACAGATACAGAATATGGGCAGAGTTCTGGAGGAGACTAATAGCGAGAGTGAGAAGAATATCTTTGAATACTTGGAATATTGAAAACAGGCTGAGCCAACAATGGTAAATGGTGATAGGACACACCCAGCAGAGGGATTAGCAGGAACAGAGGACCTGGGAAGGGGAGGGAATTAGTGTGTTGGTCATCTGTATCTATTTATTTACTATATAGGGGCATGGAGGAATGTATTATAACTTCTACAAATTGTATTATGAAGTAGTTCCTTTTATATTATAATAAGAAAGACTAGCAATGGAGCCACCATATGACCCAACTTTATCACTCCTTGGTATCTTCTTCAAAGAATTAAAGTCAGAATAATATAGTGATACATGCATACCCATGTTTATAACAAAATTAACAATAGCCATGTTATGGAACCAACCAACTGAGTCGTACATCAATAGGTAAATAAATAAAGAAATTTGTGATAGATTTACACAATAAAGTTTTACTCAGCCAAAAGAAGAAAGAAGTTATGTCATTTGTATGAAAACAGATAGAACTGAAGAACATCATGCCAAGTGAGATAAGACAGGCTCAGACAACCCAAGGCTGCATGTTTGCTCTCATATGTGGAAGACAGAGACAAAGAAGAAAGAAAAAGGACTCCATGGAAATTAGAAGAAAGACAATTAGAGTAGTGAAAGGGGAATGCAGAACGGGGGAGAAGAGAAAGAAGGTATAGGGAATGTCAAGCAGTGCTACGTGAATATATGTATCATTATGCATCTCACTATCATGTACAACTACAATTCACCCACAAAAACTTTAAAAGAAAACCGTATGGATTGGGAGTAGCTCCTGCCACTTATCTCAACTCCACTGGCCACACCCTTTGATTACTAAATCTTATTAATTTAAAGCACATTAACTGATGTTCACTAAATGATTAAAAGGTGGCAGCTAATCTTCTAAGGATATCTTGATTATTGATGGATTTAATCTTTACAACCTTCCTCTATTCAGGCATGAAAGTCTTATTACTATAATATTATATTTAACCCAAAGAGGTTATATACAGACTGAGCAACTTGCAAAGAAACACAGTAAAAATTCTAAGCAGCACTGTGGATCTAGGGCTGAGGTACTTCTCCACTGCTCCCCAAACATCTGTTAACTCCATCTTCTTGATTAATATTAAAAAAGTAAAGTATCTCATTAATAATTTAACATTGATATGCTCAAATCACATTATTTCTGATATATTGAGTTAAGCAAAACACTCTTTTTTTGGTACTGAGGATTGAACCCAGG
Organism: Muscardinus avellanarius; assembly: GCF_963383645.1. Lineage (NCBI taxonomy): Eukaryota > Metazoa > Chordata > Mammalia > Rodentia > Gliridae > Muscardinus > Muscardinus avellanarius. Next base: position 113,360,763 of record NC_137790.1, read on the forward strand.
GGCTTTCTACCTCTGAGCTACACTACCAGCCCTATTGTTTATTTTTTATTTTGAAACAGGGTCTTACTATGTTGGGGAGGGCCTCACTAAGTAGCTGAGGCTGGCTGAGAACCTGCGATCCTCTTGACTCAGCCTCCCAAGTACTGGGACTACAAGCGTGCGTCAGCATGCCTGGATCAAAATACAGTTTTGAAAGTTGACTTCATCTGTGTAATAGAAATAGAGGAAAGAAAAGGAGGAGGTAATACACCCTTGATGAAGAGCAAAGTAGTGAAATAAGATTAACATGTAGAAATAACCTTTGTTTCCTAATTAGAATTAAGAAATAACAGAGTAAGTCCATAGAGCATGAAAAGCCAACCCTTGATAATATCTGTTTTTCAGTGTAATGTAGAATCTATATCTAAAAAAATGAAATGAAATTACTGTTAATTTTTATCTCATTTAGTGAGTTTTATAACCAAAAGTATCCTGTACTATTAAGATGAACTAAGATTCTATTAATTTGGCAAGGATGATTTTAAAAATATCAATGGCTTAACAAAGTTTCCTTCACATTTAATTGTCATAGCATGATTATAAATATGAGTCCATTTCTTAGATGTATTCAATGGCTCTATTAATTTTCCCAAGGTATTGTTTTACAAATTTTTTAAAGTCAAATAATTCTTTTTAGAAATAATTGTATTGTTCTTATTCTAGTCAATTTTCATTTTCCTTCTTGTTATCTGGTTTAATTTCCATATACATTTTGTCAATGACTTTTTCTAGAGTTAAGTATCTTGCCAGTACACATTTTTGTGCTTTATACTATAAGTGTTATAAAAATATTATTTTTTACTTTATAATCATTTACTTTCTATGTGTTGTATATTGTCCTAGATTTTAACTAGATTGATCCTCAAAGATGTTAGAATAATGACCCACAGATGCTAACACTGAGAAAAGAGGGGCATTTGAGTAAGGGCTATTATTCATGAGTCATTAGCCATTTCCTAAATAATTGAACTCTAGATGAAGAAGGCGAAACCAACCATAGATGAGCAAATAAGGTGACCTGAAGGGGATGGGAGGGGGGAAGAGTGAAATTCCCTAATGTGTATGATGTATATTCAAACACAATTGCTAAGCCAAACATGAGAATTGGGGAAGGGCTAAATGTGTAATGTGTGCATGTATGCCTCTACCATCTTGTACCTCATTAAGATGTATAACAACCATGTACCAATAAAATAAATAAATAATTTTCACTTACAGTACCCATTGCTTTCCCATAAAATGTAATTTCAAAAAATGAAGACAATTAAAATGTGAGTAAAGAAAACCCTTGTTTTTACAGGGGTGAAATTATAGTCAAGACAATATGCCATTTTAAAGAAAAAAATAATAATATATTACATGTAAAACATAATAGTTTATTAAATATAATAATATATGAAATATATTAAACATAATATAGTACCTAATTGTTGTAGACAAATTCTACATTTAGCAATTAGGAAAATTACCCCTCAAACCTATAAAGCAGGACATTCTGAGGAGAAAGACGTTTCTGAGAAGGTGAGGAGGGGCCAGAGAGAAGGAGGTAGAAGGAGGTGTGTTTCTGCTGTGAAAAAAAGGTACAATGCAGAGCTTTGCTGCACAATAAACCAGATTCTCTAAGCAACTGAGTCAAAACCAAGCCATCATTCTACAAGATATACAGAAGAAAAACTCAAAGCTGCAAATTATGTGCAAGACCTGGAGCTGAGATAAATGCTTCTATTTTAGAACTATCCAATATCCTAATTCTGCAAATTGTTTGGGAGGAGCAACTAGACACATGGTTCCCAGGTGTCTAAATGAACACCAAGCTCATTATTGCTGGTTTTTCCTTCCACAGATGCGTTCTCTGCTTCAGGCTAAGCAGATTCCTAGCCCAACATAACACTGACATGGATGGAGAAGACCACTGTAATTAAAGAACTTTGAAGAATTTTCTGTTGAAGTTGACATTGTCACAATAAGTAACATCTCTGTCGAGTTATCAATAGCTAAAACTCTTGGTGATACAAGTCTGTCATCACAGTACTTTGGAGGCTTAGATAGGAAGATTACAGGTTTGAGGCAAACCTCAGCGAGTTAGCATGGTTCTCAGAGACTTACTGAGATAGTGTTTCAAGATAAAAAATAAAATAGGTATATCTCAAAGGTACAATGCTCCTGGTTTTGATCATTAGCACCAAAAAATAAAATAAAAATACGTAACTAAAAATTAAATTGTAGTGGTCCTCTAGAATAATACATAGCTCATTATATGAAAAGTGTAAAAAACAAAGATTTTTAATGAAATATCAGTACTGGAGTATCTGAGCAAACTAACTATAAATGCATCATATGCCCACTTCTATTTGAGTCCAACTTGAGGCACTTGCCAAATGTTGCCTCTGAGCCTTTCTGAGTATTAGGCACTGTGATCAGAGTCAGGCGTCACAGATGAAAAGGGTTCCATTGTCTCCTTCATACAACTCAACATATGTATGGACCAGGTAAGCAGATTGTTAAACTAGGAGAGCACATTGTTGGATTACTGTTGCACTGATTTGGAACTGCTTCTATATTGATTTAGCAGACACATTTTGTGTATGGACTGCATGATTCACAGTCACATATGCTCTATCTTGGCTTGTTCAATCACTCAATCCCTATTTATACACCGAGCTGTCTCCTAATACTTGAGATAAATAAAGGGTCCAGCTAAATTGAATCTCTCAAATTAGCCATGCCTTCAATTGTGCCCTGGCTTTACTAATACACTGTCTGATAAGGTTTGTTCTCCCTAGATTTTCTCCCTCATTTCTCCTTTAGCTCCCTATGATGTATTGTTTTCTAACACTGAATTAACTGGAAGGGCCACCAAATACCATAACCCATAAACTTTCGACTACTCAATATTTGAAAAAGTGTGGTTTGTGAACACCTTCACTCGAATCACTTGATTCCTACACCAGTATAATCAAAGTGTGTGTGTGTGTGTGTGTGTGTGTGTGTGTGTGTGTGTGCGTGTGTGTGTTGTAAGAGATACAGATGGGGAAATAGTGTATTCTTGGTGGAATGAGGGCCCTTAAGGCGATTTTTATACCTTCCAGGATTCCACACTCTCCATGATTTATCCTACTTCAATGGTTGTTTCTCTCTGAGGCTTGCTTGCTGGTTCTTTCTCATCCACTAACCACTGAAGCATTGTGAACATCACAGAGCCATTTAAATTTCTCTCTTTTCAGTGAATCATTTCTTATATTCTCCTGGTTTAAAATGTCATCTGGTCACTCTGAAATCTAAGGTTCCAGCTTGAATATTTTCCTTGAAATTCTGTTGCCTACTAGACATCTCTTCCGAATGTCTGATGTCCTTCCAATTCAGGGCACATTCAAATTTGAGCTTCTGATCTTCCTCTCCAAATATATGACTCCTTCAATCTTTTCCTATCCGAACCATGGCAATTTACCAACCCAGTCACTCAAGCCCAAAGTAGGCCCTGTCCTTCCTCCCCTTCACTGCCTATATTTTCTGATTTGTTCACTTCATAGTTCTTATTATGTTAACCATTTAGATCTGGACTGTCTCCAAAAGGCTCATGTGTTGAAGGCATGGTCCCCAACACAGCAATATTCAGAGGTAGGGTTTGGGGGAGGCAATTGTATTATAAGGGCTATATCCTTATCAGTGAATTAATGCACTGATAAATTCATAATTTGATGGCATTATTGGGAGGAGATGGAAACTCCAAAAGGAGGAGCCTAGTTGGATGAACTGGGTCCCTAGGAGTTTTCCTGCAAGGGCTTATTTGGACTCACAGTTTCAGAGGTTTTAGAGGTTCAGTTTGTGGTCAAATGGCTCCAAGAAAAAACATGGGCGCATGGAGGAGGGATACTGTTTTCTGCTCATGGCTTCTGGAAGCAGAGAGAGGGAGAGAGAGGGAGAGGAAGAGGGAGAGAGAGAGAAAGAGAGAGGAAGAGAAAGAGAGAGAGAGAGAGAGAGAGAGAGAGAGAGAGAGAGAGAGAGGAGAGCCATGTCAGAATTATTTCTTGCTATGCACTGAGTCTAGAATATCCCCTAAAAGGTTTACATGTTGAAAGGCAATATAATATTCAGATGTAAAAAGATGTAAAACAATCTAATCAGTACTCTAATCTCATCAGTTGATAAATACACTGAAGAATTAATCATTTGAATATGTCTCCCAAGTGGTAATTTAGATAGGTAAGGCATGGCTGAAGGATTTACTAACAAGAATTGATCGCTAGGGTGTGGCCTTAGAAACTATCTTTCCCTGGTTGCTTCCTATATCTCTGCTTCTTGCCAACCTTAAATTGAGAGCAGCTTTCCTCTGCCAGGCTGTGCTGCATGATATCTGCCTTGGAGTTGGCTGACTATGGACTATACCTTTGAAACCATGAGCCCAAGTGAACATTTCCTCCTCTGTGTTATTTATGTCAGTAATAGAAAAGCTACCTAACGTAGTTTTCAAGGTCAGGCTTCTAGTGACCCATCTCTGCCAGCCATCTTCCACTTCTGAACCTGTTGTACGGGACACATGCTTTCAACACAGGAGATTCGGGGGTAACATTTCAAATCCAAACCATAACGTTTAGACCACACTCTCACTGCCATGATGCTCTACCTGACTACAGACCTCACAGCAACAGATCCAGCTGACCATGGACTGAAACCTCTAGAAATGTGAACCAAAACAAGCTTTCCCTCCTTTAAGTTGTTTTCATCAGGTATTTAGTCCCTGTGACAAAAGGCTTTAAACAAGCTTTCCCTCCTTTAAGTTGTTTTTATCAGGTATTTAGTCCCTGTAACAAAAAGCTAACTAACACAATAACAGACTATGTTTACTTTGGTAAATATTTGTCACTGACAACCCAACTGGGACAATTATTACCTGACTTTTTTCTCACCAATAAATCTTTTGTTCCTGGATTAATGCTTTGTACCCAATAGGCATTCAATAATTAGTCACTGGACAAATAAATGGATCAGTGCTTAATGTATAGTAGGCATTTATAAATATATGGTGGAAAAATTATTTTTACCTAATCATCTTCAAGATAATAGATTGATTAGCAGTCTCCTAAATTCCTAAGGAGTGTTTCTACCCTGTATTTCCAGGATTACTTCCAACCTATCTTGTTTATCCATCTTCCAACTCCACATTATATTCCAATGTGGAAATCTATGAGAGAATAAATGTAAATTCAACTTCAGTAACTAATATCCAAGCGATAAGAGAAAGGCTAACATCATTAGCATCATCACTACCATCATTTTCAAGTTATTGATAAGACAAAATCAAACTGGAAAATTCTTGCTATAACAAGTAATCTGTGTATGTTCCCAGGGCAGAATATCTTATTAACTCTGAAAGATCTGTTGGAATTGGGCTGCGGCTTCTAAACTGCATATGTATTTGTTTGGCTCACACGGTCTTCTCAATTTCTAAAATGCAATGCTAATATTTAAACAGCAAGAGAAAGCATATAAAAAGTCAAAATGCCTTTCTATTCTAAAGGACTAATAGGTCCAGCAGTGTTGGGCCTGTGTCTTAGCACAGCAGTCATTGGTGGATGATCGATTAGCTGCCCCCCTCCTGATAGACAATTCTCTCTCCAGGTCGCCACAATTCAATTCAATTGCTATCCTGCCACATTCTCTAATTCACATTACTTCCCGAGTCCCTGTGGGCACAAAAGTTGGCAACTATGACTTGAGATCCCATATTCTTGCAAACAAAACTAATACTCAAGATTCAGTCTGCTTAGTCCTGTAAAACAAAGAATAAAATCTATAGGCTAAAATATTACCTCTCCAGGGGAAATCAAAGAGCTAAATGCTTTCTCAGATTTGGAGCTAATAATTTTGTAAAACAAACCAAGCAGAAGTGTTATGTTATATGCTAATGTTCTCTCATTTATGATATTCTGCAAGCAAAAAACAAAATATATTTTTTGTTGTTTTATCCAAATCAATGATAAGGATCCAGAAGGTGGGGAGCACATCCTATTACTTTCAAAGGAGTTCACTTTGAAAAATCCTTTTCCTCTTATATTCATCACACAGCATGCATTTGGTGACAGATGGTCATCCCAAGTGCTGTGGTCTGTCTCAATATATAATGAAAAATATATAAGCCTTCTGTTGCACAGCATAGGCGTAGGGCTTAAACACCTGTTTTAAATTGCTTTGATACCATAAACATTCTTGGAAATTGGAAAGCCCTCTGTTTTAAGAAAGTGAGAGGTGCCGCAGCCAACTACACTAAATTGAGTAGGCTTGATCCAATGAACAGTAAAAGAGAAAATTATGCCAGTAGGTATTGGCAAACAGGTAATGGTGGTAATGATATTGCTGAGTGAGAATGCAGTTACAATCTACTATTGAAGAAAACTTGTATGTCCTCAGAGTGTACCTAAAGTGATGCTGTATATTTTTTTCACCTTTCTCAAGTTTTCTTTTAACTGTAATTCCTCTGGAATGTTCCTTAGGAGGAAATGTGAGTAATGATGTTTTATATCTATTTAACAGAAACCTTAGTGACATTCCTTAATATTATTTATTTCTATTTTCATCAAATGATTATCATTATTGCACTCAAGAACCAAACCACTGCCAGGGGTGTGGTGGCGCACGCTTGTAATCCCCACGCTTGGGAGGCTGAGACAGGAGGATCGTGCAGGTTTGAAGCCAGCCTCAGCTACTTAGTGAGGCTCTCAGCAACTTTGTGAGACCCTGTTTACAGATAAAGTATAAAAAAAGGTCTGGAAGTATAGCCCAGAGGTAGAAAAGCCCCTGGGTTCTACCTCCAGTACCACAAAAACATTTAAAAAAATAAATAAATAAGAACCAAAACCACTAACATTTCTGCTCATTCCACCGTTCTGTAAGAAGAAGAGATCTTATTCCTTGTTCAGTCTGCAGCGAAGCTGTCACTGCACTTTCCTGATTCCTTCAAGGAAACATCTGCCTAGTTGACGCTCTCGTAAGGAAGATCTGTCAAATTACCGAAGAGCTGCACGTCATCCAGTAATTAACCTGGAAAGATTGTCTAGCAATGTCGGCGTGCCATCACAAGCAGATGCTGTTACCTTTACGTCTCTGAAAAAGAGGTCAAATGTTCTGAGACATAGTTTGCCTTTTGTCCCCTTTCATTTTGTACTGTATAAAAAATTTGAGATGGTTTTCAGTTACTGATTGACTGATTAGATCGTTTAAAGGCAGGCTTATCTTTAGTGTAATTATGCGATTGAGGCTGACTTCGAGATTGGAGAGCTGCAAATAGCTCTGTGGAATGCACGTCAGTTGACATCGCCTTGTGCATTCACGACAGATTTATATGAGCACTATAATCAGAGACCTGCCAAATACACGAAAATAAGTTCAATATTAACAAGCAAACTTTGGAAACTGATCTCATTTTCCACATACAAGCACTCAGTGTTAAAGAATCACATAGATCAGGCAGAATCAATTATAATATCTTGTGCCCCTGGGAAATATCTGAAGGACTGATGCTGGACCAATGACAATTTTAAGGAAATAGAAGAGCATATACTGAAATCAACAGGATCAAACACTACTCTTTATTTTTGGACCATCAATACACTTTCTGCCCTTACATAAATTACTTCTCAGCAAATCTAGGAATTATATTTAGGACTCAAACCTCTTTAGGCTCTTAGCTGTTAAACTTTAAGCCTATTAGAGTAAATGTTTACTGCAATTAAGAAATAAACTCTTGGTTTTTTTTTACTTAGAAATAATTTATGTGCTGGCTTTTTTTTTTAAAAAAAAAAAAGGTCTGAAATGAAATAGCAGCACCCCCTCGAATCTATATTCTCTCTCAAAAAAGAGATAAGCAGCAAACATTTTGTGCATATTTCCAGAATTGTCAATGTGTGAACTAGAGATTATAATGCACTCTGTTCTGCACGTTGCTACTTTTATTTAACCATATATGTAGGAGAGCATTTTTTACTACCATACAAAAGTTGACCTTCATTCTGTTTAATAGATATATACTATCCCACTGCTAAATGGCTATGCTGTAATTTATTTAGATAGTTTCTTACTGATGATTGTTTTGTTTGCCCCCCATTTGTGGTTGTTAAAACAATGCTGCGATAAAAAAGGAAGGGCTGTCAAACAGCGTTTCTTAAAATGGAATAAATTTCTTTGAGAAATCGTGGGAAATTACTCACATTTCTGCAACTGAGCAGAGCCAGGAAACATCTAGTGAGGAAGGCTAAAGAAGAAATGCTATTCCTGTGACTGCTTCAACGGCTTTTCGTTTATTGTCAGTTCAAGCACAAATTGTTTCCAAATATTCATTTAATGCTCTGTCTTTGAGGATCTTATCAGTCAGTTGCTATCATAAGCTAAGGAATCCCACTAACACTCAAAGCAAGACCATATGAAGTTTCTAAAGCTTCTTTTGGGGTGTGTGTGTGTGTGTGTGTGTGTGTGTGTGTGTGTGTCTGTCTCTGTGTTTTTCTGTCTATAAACCTACTCTCTATTTTTCTAAATAGACACTTCACAAAAGAAGAAATTCAAATGGCCAATAAATGCATGAAAAAATGCTCAACATCACTGGCAATCAGAGAGATGCAAATCAAAACTACCCTGAGATTTCACCTAACTCCAACTAGAATGGCCATCACTCAAAACACAAACAACAACAGATGCTGGCGAGGATGTGGAGAAGTGGGAACTCTAAGACATTGTTGGTGGGATTGCAAATTAGTGCAACCACTTTGGAAAATAGTATGGAGAATCCTCAGAAGAATGGGAACAAATCTTCCATTTGATCCAGCAATACCACTGTTGGGTATCTACCCAAAAGAAAAGAAACCAAACTACCAAACTAATGCATGTGTATCTATGTTCATAGCTGCACAATTCACCATAGCCAAACTATGGAACCAGCCAAGATGTCCATCAACAGATGAATGGATTATAAAACTGTGGGATATGTACACAATGGAATTTTACTCAGCCATCAAAAAAACTCAATTACATCATTTTCAGGGAAATGGATGGAACTGGAGGACATTATGCTAAGTGAGATTAGTCAGGCACAAAAAATAAGAAATCAGATGCTTTCCCTAATATGTGAGAGTTAGGGAGAAATGGGTCATAGGAGGAACTCTTGGAAGAGGATCAGTAACTTTTAACTCTGTTTACATTGTCTTTGGATATACAATATTTTTCTTATTTTTTAGGGAGTTTATTTACTCTTTTGTTGCCTGTGCCATTGAAATCATATCCAAGAAATCACTTCCAATTTCAATGTTGTGAGGTTTTATGACCCAGATTTTCTTCTAAAAGCTTATAGTATTAAGATTTATATTTAGGTCTTTTATCTATTTTGAGTTAATATTTGTATATGTGTTAGGTAAGGGTCCAATTTTATTCTTTTTCATTTATTATTATTTTTCAACAATATTTAGTTAAAAGACTAGTATTTCTTCCACCAAAAGTTCATGGAAACCTTGTCAAAAATAACTTGACAATGTATGGAAGAATTTATCTCTAGGCTTTTATTTAGCTCCAATGGTTTATATATCTGCCTTTAGAACAGTACTACACTGTTTCAATTATTGTAGCTTTATATGGTTTGAAATCAGAAAATATACATCTTCTAGCTTTGTTCTTCTTTGAGACTGTTTTGGGTATCTAGAGTCCATATTCCATATCAGGATAGATTTTTTCTGAAAAATAAATAAATAAATGTATGATAGTTTCACCTAAAAAAAAAAAGAAAAAAATATTCTCTGGTAAGAAAGAAAGCAAAAAGAAATATTGAAATGTTATCTTTAAGTCATCAAAAGTTTGGTACCAGACAAATGAAACTGTTATGTGAGATTATCAATGTTAATATTGTATAAATTGCTATAATACTAGATGTCAACCAGTAAGCCAAGCGTGGGAAGGAGGGATGGGGAGGGAATGGGGTGGGGATCGTGGTAGGAGCTAACTGGGCGAGATGTGCATGTATGTCTACAAAAGTATTTTCTTTATACCACTATGATGTATGAATACATTGCACCCATAAAAAATAAATTTAAAAAATAAATAAATAAATAAATAAATAAAAACTATATATAGAGCTGGAGATACACGTCAGTAGTACAGTACTTGCCTAAGGAGTGAGGCCCAGGTTTAATCTCAAATACTACATGCACACACACACACTCCATATATATACACACATATTTAAAGTTGACTTACAGAATATTACTATTATAATTTATTATATATAATACAATGAATATATAAACATATTAGATATGTCAATCCCCAAGTCAATATTTCTGCTAATATGTCAGTGATTTACTCATAGAAATTTTTAATGAGCACACAGCCTTTTAAAAGTATTTAATTAAGAAAATAATATAACGCCAGGCGTGGAGGCGTGCTTGGGATCCCCAAGCTTGGGAGGCGGAGACAGGAGGATTTCACAGTTTCGAAGTCAGCCTTGCTGGCTTAATAGACCCTGTTTCCAAATAAAAATATAAAATAGATTTGGGAGTGTAGCCCAGAGGCAGAAGGGTTTCCAGGAACCACAGTACCACCAAAAAAAGAGAAAAGAATTATTAAAATAGCACACACACACACACACACACACACACACACACATATATACTCAATTTGAATAGATTTGACGATCATTATTATTATTATTCTTTTATTACTTTTTGTAGTCCCCAAACTTCTATTATATACCTTTGGTATTGTAATTTATAAGTAGTTTGGTTCACAGAATCTTACAAAAGAGTGAAGAACTAATGATATGTAAATGAGAATGTGGACATACTCTGCCTATCTAAATAAACATTGAAGTGAAAATCAAAAAATATTCCTTCGATTTTTCAATGCCTCTTCAATTTATAAACCTGTTTTTCACCAAAATTTTCTGGTGTTTTTAAAGAAAATATTGGAAAGAGTTTGGGAGAAATTAGCTTGTAATTGTGATATTCATTTGTAAGTCAATAACATTTGTCTTGAAAGGTCCTCTTTTGTCTTCTTAGGATGGAACCCAGGGGCATTTGACCTCCAAGCTACACCCCCTGTCCTAATTTTTTTTTTATTCTTTGTTTTTAAAACAGGGTCTCACTAAGTTGCGGAAGGCCTCACTAAGTAGCTGAGGCTGTCTGCGAACGGTGATCCTCCAGGTCTCAGCCTCCCAAATGCCGGGTTCAGGTATCTTACAAACCTTGACCTTACCTTCTCCCAGCATCCAAGATCAACCATTCAGACAAATTCAGAGAGAGAAGGAGCTCTCCTTCTACCAAGCATTCTCGCTCCATCAGAGGCACTCTATGGAGTCAATTGTTTACTATGAATCTTCAAGTCAATATATCTGCTCATATGTCAGTGACTTACTCAGTTATAGAAATTTTTTAACAAGCATACAGCCTTTTAAAAGTATTTAACTAGAAAAAATAAATAAGCTTTTCAATATGCCTCTGGATGGTCAGCAGTTCATTGTTTTGGGCCACTGTATTTCCATTTTAGATCTGTACATTTATTTTCTGTGTGTGTGTACCTTGTGCTATAACGAGCATGCTTCTTTTACCACATACTTGATGATTTTCAAAGAAAGACATCAATTGTGACTTATTTGTAATAATCTCTTAACCCTAACTTTTCATTTGTTTTGCTTTCTAATTTTCCTCTTCCGCAAATCTCCAATTGTTTTACTTAGATATAAAATGTTCCCTGAAGAGCTAATTTATTAATGTTCGGAGCTGATATAATTGAGTCCTGAGGATTATTATCTCAGTGGTAACCCAGGCCAGTAGGAGGTGGCTAGAAGTGGGGCCCTGGGGCTGTGGCCTTGGAGGTGATCTCTAGTTTCTCCTCCCTATGCTCTCTCTTGCTTCTGGCCTCCATGATGTGAGGGTCCAGGAGCACAGCTCCTGTGCTCTCCTTCTTTCTGCCTCCCACCACCATGCTTTGAGATCTGTGGTCGCTGGCCTCATGTGGGTTGAACTTGAAACCATAAGAAAACAAAATTTTCCTCTATGTCAGATTATGGCTGTGAAAGGGCTGATCAGAACACCAGTGTTGATTAATCTCCTTCTGCTATATCTGTCTGTTATCTGAAGATCTGTGTAACCTTTGCTTTCAGTGTAACACACTGCCTGCCCTATGCACTGAATAGAATATAACACTTGTGTCTCTGAACTTCCCCCAACAACAACAGAACCCCTTTCTTTACCTCCTGACCTTTGGTTAAAGAGGACCTGAGTGGGAACACTGGGAGAAGTTATGACTCAAAGAAAGAAGGAAAATATCATGATCCTTTCAATGCACAATTTTTGAATGAAAAAAGAATATATATATATATATATATATATATATATATATATATATAGCCGGGCGTGGTGGCGCACGCTTTTAATCCCCGCGCTTGGGAGGCAGAGACAGGAGGATCGCGCAGGTTCAAAGCCAGCCATGCACGCTGGCTTAGGAGACCCTGTTTCCAAATAAAAATGTAAAAATAGGTCTGGGAGTGTAGCCCAGAGGTAGAAGGGCTTCCAGGAACCCCAGTACCACCAATAAAAAGTTTAAAAAGGAATATACATATATATATGTATATTCTTTTTATGTAATATATATTATTTATATATTATATATATTGTTTATATATAATATATATATTGTTTATATATAATATATATATATATATATATATATATATATATATATTTGTTTATAAACAGGATACCCTCTCTTACCATTTTTTCAGGATTCCTCTCATCAACCTGGGCTACATACTAGAACTACATGGTGAGGTTTTAAGATTCATCTGATTACAACACACCTCAGAATGATTAAATCATATTCCTGATAGGAAGGGTCCAGGCATCAGTAGCTTCTAAAACTACCCAGATGATTTCATTGTCATGCTGCCTTTGAGAAACAATGTTTGGAGTACAGTAAAACCATCATTAAATATAAAAATAAGGATTTTTGAGAGGAAAGCTATGCTCATTGGTAATAAATAGTCTAGAGATTTTAGTTAGAAAGGTGACATTTCATTAGCATTAGCTGAATGTCTGTGATATAAAAGTATAAAGATATATTGCATGATTGGAGATTAACTTTGATTCAGTGATACAAGATTAAATAAATATTTGGTCTCTGTTCCTCCTTCCTGACATAGAGCTCCTTAAATTCCTTGTAGACAGAAGCATTAGAAGAATCTTCTGTTCCAATATTGGTTTTTGACCCTGGTTTCTAATAGAGAGCTCTTAAGACTTTTTATAATTCCCTGTGTATAGGAGCTTTTGACATGGAGCTGCTAAATCCCTTGGAATTTCCTGGGTGATAGAAGATTGTTTTTTCTAAAGATGTGACTCTTAGTGGGTTTTTGGAGAGCCTTAGGATGGTGGCTGGCTGCCAAGAGAGTCAGTCATGTGATCAGAGAATTGGGACTTTTAGTCCCAATCCCAAACCTCTAGGGAAGGGAGAGGACTAAAGGTTGAGTTGATCACCAGTGAAAAATAATTTAATCAACCATACCAATGGACTCAAACCTTAAAAACCTAGAGATGGGGTTTGGATAGCTGAACCTGTGGGGAAGACTGACAGGTGGCTAGAAGAAGGCATGGGCCTCTGGGTCTGGGTACCTATCTGTTCCATCAAGCTTGCTCATCTTTATTTCTTTTATTCTGTATTTGTAATTCTTTATTACAAGTGGACACACATAGGTGAAGTGTTTCTATGAGTTCTGTGAGTTGCTCTAACAAAGTAAATTCAAGAAGGTGCTTATAGGAGCCCCAAGTTTACAGCCAGTTGGTCAGCAATGCAGATCACAATTCGAGACCTGCTACTGATCCTTAACGTGAAATTCGTCCTGTGGGACTGAGTCCTTTGCTCATGGGATCTGATGCTACATCCCAACAGTGTTACAACTGAATTGGGTTGAATAAGACACCAAGTGGCATGCACTGGAGAATGTCTTGGTGTGTAGGAGGCACCCCCCACATAACACACATACACACGTACACTTACATCCAGTATCAGAAGTACTGTGTTCAGTGGTAGAGCATAAGAAGGGAAAAAAGTTTTTCTTTTGTCAGATTTACATAAATCCTTGCTATATATTAGATATTAGGTGTGTATACCATAGATTAAAAAGAAATTAAGGCTCAGGTTACTTGACTAAAGCTAAAAAAATTAAGGTCAAACTCCAGGACAACAAAGCCCAGAGTTCGTAGTCTTTTGTGCTGTACTAGAATTCTATCATATTGCTGGCACAGGGTGGATGCTCATGACTACTACAAATATTATCTCATTTCAAGCTTCCTACGGGTGCCTGTCATTGGATTGCATATCTGGCTCCTGCAAATTCTCTCAGAAGGAAAATGAAGAAGGGAAGGAGTCCTGAACATCCACAGAATTCTATTTTCCTCAGATCATCCATTCAATCAACAAGGCTCTGTGTCTTCGACATTCTGATAACAGAAAACAATTCCTTCCTTTTGCAGGCTCCCTCTCACATCACTACTAAGTCTCTCAAGTCACGTCCACTTCAATTTCAATTTTACCCTAGGACACAAGCACCTCAGCATGGACATTTCAGCAGCATATCAATGATAGAAAATTTAACATCCTTTAAAAGAGAGCTGGATGAAAACGATAACTAAATGCTTTTCAGCACATCCATGAATCATCTGCTTTCAATGGAGTGATATTTTAGAATTGCCCACTCGAGTTGACACCAAGTCTGAATGGTGAGGTCTCACCCATTCTATGAAGATAAGTTCCAATGCCATCAGTCTCTTTATTGCAGGCTTAGCACTAATGAAATTATTTCTGCTGCTCCCTGGCATGGACAGATAGAAGAATGTTTTCCTTGAAAAATACCAGAAATTACTTAAAAGCATTAACTCCGTACTTTAACAAAGCCTAATAAGCTGCATACCCTAACTGTATCACTGTGGCTTCTCAGAGAACTGCAAAGATATGGGACTTAACATTATATTTTCAATATTCAGTAAAAGCCAGTAAGCTTTACTTGGAATTCTTTACAAACTCATCATTACCAATACATTGGGAAGATAATAGTGCACACTTTATGGATCTGTTGTAAAGATTAAATGAGCAACAAAGAAATTAAAGATGACTCAACAAATTATGTGGCACTTAAAAAAATTAAATTAGATTTTAGCATTTTCCCCAACTTTCTAATAACTTACTAAAATGTCCTTAGTTTAAAAACCTGAGATCAAATTTCACTTGTGAAAAAGATTCAAATAAAACTTCTCATCTTTATAAACAAAAAAATTCACTTCTTCCAAGCAATGAAAATTATAAAATCCATTGCATTTTCTCTCTTTACACTGAGTATATCTTTTCAAAGCAATATGAAGCAGTATATTAAAGAAGTATAAGGTTAATAGAATAGAAATAAAATAATCTCTAAAAAAGTAGAAAAATAGACATTTCTTGTTCTTGAACTCTGAGAGAAAAATAATCCATGTGTTAATACAAGATAAACTGAATGATCTTGACTACTCTGCTTTTAAATATATACATGACGGGGCGGGCGTGAGCGGGGCTCCCTTAGGCATGCTCCCCCCACCGGGAAGGCCCCAGAGGTCCTGGCGGGATGGCCCCGACCCCAGGCAGGTGGGCAGGCGCGGGCAGGGCACCCTTAGGCGACCCCCACCCACCCAGAAGGCCCTGGAGGTCCGGGCCGCATGGCCCCAACCCACGCTGGTCGGCGGGCACAGGCAGGGCACCCTCAGGTGACCCCACCCCCACCCCAACCCCACCAGGAAGACCCCGGAGGTCCCGGGCTGCAAAGCCCCTACCCAGGGCAGGTGGGCAGGTGTGGGCAGGGCACCCTTAGTAGACCCCCCTCCCACCCAGAAAGAAAAAAAAAAGTCATCGCTACCAAGTGCCTGATCCCCCATCCTCCCCAAACCACACATACTCTCTTCTCTTATTTTTTTTTTAAAAAAGGGAAATGATAAAAGAAAAATATTCGAGAGGGGTTAAGATGGCCCTGGCGGCAGCTAGAATATTGGAGATGAAGACAAAACATGTCCATCTGAACATTTGGAAAAATTCCCTGCGAAGGAGGACTGCTGCTTCTCTACATCTTTAAGAATCCTGGACATCGCCTGTAAGGAAAGAGTCTAGCGGAGACCTAGGAGGAAGGCGCTAGCGGCAGCAGTGGCCGAGATGGCAGTGAAGACTTGTATTTGGGAGAGGCAGACATCTGATCCAAACCACCCTGATCCTCTGAAGAAATTATCCCAAAGGTCAAATGCTACTGACGCGCATGCTTAGGAACACTGGACATTATGTGATATGGGAAAAGAGCTTGGGAAAGATTTGAAATAGTGGAGGTAGTCGCTTTGGCAGCAGCAAGTAGTCAGGGGAGGCAGAGATCTGACGTAATACACCTGGAACTTTTGAAGAAATTACCTCAGAGGCAGAATACTACCACCACACACCCTTGGGAAAGTGGGTCAACCCGCTGGGTGAAGAGGGTGCTCAGATCGGAGGCTGCCGAGGGGTGAGGCCGGTGCCGAGGCCAGGGAGGCTGGGATCAGAGCATGCTGTGAGGCAAGGCTGCTACTGAGTCCTTCGAGGCCAGGATTGGAGCCTGCTGAGGGGTTAGGCTGGTCCTGGGGTCAGCGAGGGCAGGATCAGAGCCTGCTGTGAGGCAAGGCTGGTGCTGGGGCCTCCAAGGCCGGGATTGGAGCCTGCCGAGGGGTTAGGCCAGTGCCGGGGTCAGCGAGACCAGGATCGGAGCCAGCTGTGAGGCAAGGCCAGTGTTGGGGCCTCCAAGTTCGGGATCGGAGCCAGCTGATGCATTAGGCCAGTGCCAGAGGCAGCGAGGCTAGGATCGGAACCTGCCACAAGGCAAGGCCAGTGCTGAGACCTCCGAGGCCTGGATTGGAGCCTGCTGAGGGGTTAAGCCAGTGCTGGGGCCATCAAGGCCAAGATCGGAGCCTGCTGTGAGGCAAGGCCAGTGCTGGGGCCTCCGAGGTCTGCATAGGAGCCTGCCAAGGGATTAGGCCGGTGCCGGGGCCAGCAAGGCCAGGATTAGAGCCTGCCTTGAGGTATGGCTGGTGCTGTGGTTTCCGACGCAGGGATCGGCACCAGCCGAGGGGTTAGGCTGGTGCCGGGGCCAGCAAGGTTGGGATTGGAGCCTGCTGTAAGGCAAGACCAGTGCTGGGACCTACAATGCTGGGATTGGAAACTGCTGTGAGGCAAGGACGGAGCTGGGACTTGCAAAATCCAGGATAGGAGCCTGCCGAGGGGTTAAACCGGTGCCAGGGTCAGCGAGGCCAGGATCGGAGCCTGTCATTAGACTAGGCCGGTGCTGGGGCCTCTGAGGCCAGGAAAGGAGCCAGCGAGGGTTAGTTTGGTGAGGGGGCCAGCGAGGCCAGGATCGGTCCCTCCCATGAGGCAAGGCCAGTGCTAGAGCCAGCGAGGTCGGGATCAGAGTCCTCCGGGTGGCCAGGCCACTATTGGGGCCATCAAGAGTGGGATCGGAACTTGCAATGCGGCATGCACAGAGAAATAGCACAGAAAATAAAATACAGATGCTTCCCCTAATTAGCAAGAACTAGGAGGAAAGGGGTAACAGGAGGAGGTCGAGTAGTAGAAAGGGCCCTATTAAGAAGCAATTAATGTGACCAATCAGAGGGGAGGGGATGGGGGAGGATGGAATCTCTTTAAAACTCATGAGGTGCATAAACAATTTTATTAAAGATAATCACCAATTAAGCATGGAATTGAAGGAGAGGGAGGGAATGGGATGGGGATTGGATGAGGGCTTATTGGATGATATGTGATTGTATATCCTCTCAAGTCTTGTATTCCAGAGTGATGTATGATTAAAAAATAATAATAATAAATAATTGCCACAAAAAATAAAAAATAAATATATACATGAAGAAAAAACAGGTAGACTATTAAATATATAGAACATCAGATAGATAGATGATAGATAGATAGATAAACATTTCTCATCCTGCTTCCCCTTTTGCTACTTGACATTTGTCCTTCATTTAAAAATAAGTATTATTGACATTATAATGTCAATAAATTTATTGTAAGCTGCCTCAATCTTCTTGAAAACTGGAATATAAATAGGTGCATAGATATATGCACAAAACTGTTCTCTTTATTCCTTATGTTTGTTTCAACTTCAGAAAATAAAAATTAAAACTAATTCTATACAGTAGACAGTAAGGTTATAATAGCAAAGAAGATAAGCAAATTATCCTGAGGATGACATTCTTGAGCATATCTTTTCTTTCCAGTTGGGCAACAACAGTAAGCCACTATTGTGTTTGCTTGGCCCCTTGGACATCTTGAGTGTGCCTGAAGATGCAGGAGCACTGAATGGTAGAGTCATTTATTCTTTTATATGATACTAGACATCTATACTTTCTGTTTAGTAGATAGAAGCGCTACTAGTCCAATACCTCCTATGTGCTGCACAAATACAGTTAATTTCATCATTCACTATCTCTGTATTTGCCAATTGACCAATGGTTAAAATTGATTCATAAGTATTTTTTAAGAAGTTTAAGAATATGAAAATTATGAACAGCAAAATAATAAAGTATTAATTAAATAAATTGAAAAAAAACAAATAAATGAAAAGATATCTTATGTTCATGAGCTAGAAGAAGTAAGATAGTTAAAATGCCCTAATAACCAAAGCCGCTTGCAGGTTCAATGCAAGGAAAAAAAATCCCGGTATTATTCTTCACAGAAAAAAAAAATATAAAATTTCTATGAAATCACAAGACCCCAAAAGCTCAAATAATCTTGAACAAAAAAAAAACAAAGGTGGAGGTATCATACTACCTGACTTCAAAATATATTACAAAGTTGTGGGGACTTTAAAAAGTATGATATTAGTATAAGAGAGAAAGAGATAGAGATAGAGATAGAGATAGAGATAGAGATAGAGATAGAGAGAGAGAGAGAGAGAGAGAGAGAGAGAGAGAGAGAGTTCCATGGGATAGAGTAGACAACTTGGAAATTATTCAGTGCATTTATAGCCAACTGATTTTTGACAAAAGATCAAAGAATACACTTTAGGGAAAGAATAAACTCTTCAATAAATGGCACTTGGAAAATTAGACATCCATATGTGAAAGAGTAATATTAGATTCTAATTTCATCTTAGATATAAAAATCAATGTAAAATGAATCAATGCTTTAGATGTAAAACCTGAAACTGTTACATTACTAGCAGAAAACAAAGGAGAAATATTTAGGATACATACCTGAACAAAAAACAAATTGGATATGACATCATATGAATAAACAACAAAAGCAAAGCAAAAATAGGCAAATGGAATTACATCAAATTAAAATGTTCTGAATAGGAAAGAAAGTAACTAGAATAAAAGTCAACCTAGAGAACAGGAGAAAATATTTGCAAAATATACATCTGACAAGGAGTTAATATCCAGAATTTATAAGGAACTCATTATCAAAAAAATCAGCTTAAAATGGGTTAACAACTTGATTGGACATTTCTTAAGAGAAGATAAACAAATAGTCAATAGGTATATGGAAAAATGCTTGAAATCACTAACCAACAAAAATGCAAATCAATGAGATCCCATCTAGCCCCATTTGGAATTACCATTATCAAAATGACAATCAATCAATCAATCAATCAATCAATAAATGCTGCCAAGGATGTAGGAAAAAACGAAACTCTTATATACACTTGATGGGAATGTAAATTAATATAGCAATTATGGGAAACTGTGTGAAGTTCTTCAAAACAATAAAATTAACCCTACTGTATGGTCCAACTATCTCAATACTCTAAGGAAATGGAATCAATATATTAAAGAGACCTGATAGGGGCCCATGATGGGGGCCCTGACAATGTCCATCAACTTTGTAACATGGATAACTTTGTAACATGTAACTTTGTAACATGGATAACATATCCATGTTATCCATGTGAATATGTTATATTCACAATAAAATCTTATTCAAAAATTAAAAAGATGAAACTTTGTAAACACTGAAATAACATGGTTGAACCTCAAGGACATTATTTTAAGTTAAATAATCCAGCCTGCATTGTCTCACTCATATGTAGAACCTAATGATGTTACAGACGTTATGAGTAGAACGGTGATTACCTGAGACTGGGGAGAGAAGGAGAGATCAGAAGGGAAGAGGTTAGTCGATTGGTCCAGTGTTACAGTTCGATAGGAGAAATAAGTGTTCTCTTCCAAAGTGGATGAACATGGTTAACAATAATACATTGCATGCTGCAAAACAACTAGAAAAGAGAATTCTGAGTGTACTCACCATAAAGAAATGATGAAAATTTAAGGTGTTGAATATGATAATTACTGATCTGATTGTTTTCTAATGTATTCATAAATCAAAACACTACATTATACCCATAAATAGTGTAATTATTGTGCAATCAAATATTAAAATAAATATTTGTAACACCCAAATTAGTACTCAGTGTTTTCATAGGGGTGAAGACATGCATAGTTTGTGACATGCTACTTTTGAGTAACCAGACACGCTTTCAAGGTTATGGTTGAAAAATGTGGCAGCCTGCTTTTTTATTTCACTCCCATATTGTAAACAAGTGTTCTTGCTTTGGCATACCTCACGTCTCTCAGTTTTGTGCTTATTGTTGGTGATTTTATTGTTTAAGATAATTTACAAGCACTGTGCCAAAGTTCTGTGTAATATTTATAACTGCAAGAAGGCTATCGTGTGCCTTAGGATTAACAACAACATCAAAACTTGTGTCAGAAAAGTTGGGTTCAAGGATGAGTTGTAGATGTAGAAGGTGTCTATGAGTTGCCTGTGAGTTCAGGATTCGTGAATTACTAACATAAATAAGATATCTTTAGACAGAGACAGGTAACAAAGAGTGGCATACTGATGATTCTTCAGAGTACTGGACCAGAGGTTTGTTGGAATTTAGCTGTTTCTTGCTGGAGCAACAGGACAATTTTTGCTAATTTGATGTTCATGATGACTTTTTAGAACATAATTACCCCAAATAATAAGAATAAATGTTATTGTCATTTCCTAGATATACTCATGCAAAAAAATGTTTGTGATAAATAATCTTATATGAGAAAAGACAAAAAAACATATATATATACATTAATAAACAGGATGGATTTCAATATTAATTTATTTGAAGAAAATTAAATGTAATAAAGAAAAGAGAGTTTGAAGAATGGGACAACTTGAGGTGAAAGTGTTGAAGAAATACAAGTAGAGGATGCAGTGTTTGTGTCACCTCCTGAATATATATTGTTCAATAGTATAGTAAGAGCTGGAAGTATGAATTTAGGTATTATTGGCAAATAGTTGTCATTTAAAGGTTAGACATTGAAGAATGTGGTTACCCAGCAAAAGGGGTACAGAACTGACAGCAGAGTCCTGGATAGAACAACATTAAGGACAAATATAAGAAAAAAGAAGGCAGAAAAGAAAATCCAGAAGGAATCTCCAGTTGAAGTACAATAGAAAAAGCAGGCAGCTATTCCAATGTAAATTAACCTAGCTAAAAGCAATTAAGCAGTCAATAGGAGAGGAGAACTAGGTCTGTCTCTCTCTATCTAAAGACAGATCTTAGTTGAGGAGAACTAGGCCTTTATCTAAAGATGATCTACAAGATTGGATAAGCTAGCTAAGATGGTAGGAGGGGGTCACTTTCATGAAAGGAGACACCCTGCCACCCCTTGCTGGGGGAGGTACCTTACAGGGTTAAGGGGAGGTACCTTACAGGGAAGTTCACCACCTCAGAATTACATAAACAAGATGGAAGTCATGGGTATAAAAATTCCGGTCCACGTATAAGCCCTTTGGTGTATTCATTTCGAGTCACCCCTCATGCCATTTTGGCATGGGGCTGTATTTCTATTTTCTGTATTTCTATCTTTCTAATAAACTTCTTTAAATCTTAAAAAAAGAAAAAAAAATAGGACGTAAAAATATCTTAATTCTCCCATAATATTAGAAGAAGGATGTAAAATTTGTCTACATCACAATAGTTTTTATCATTGCATACTTAGTCAATCACTACTGGTTTTAAATATTTGCCTCTATGAATGTGATTATTTGCTCTTGGAATTTTATACTGAAATAATTTTTATAATTTTATTAAGCCAACAAGTGTATTATAAAATAAATGAATGTTCTTTTGCTGCAAGTAAATTATTCACTGCTGTAAGTTGCTGAGGCCTTTAATTCTTGGGCAGTGCAAAGGAGTGTGGCCATTCCAGCCACTGCCACCAGCAGGTGGCATAGCCACAGCCCAGATGCCAGATGTGGCCTCCCAGCCCTTGACATTCTCAGTTGTTTTTGGCAGATGAGGTTACCTATTCCTAAATTAAGCAATGAAATGCTGATATATGGCCACAGTTACAGATGGGCAAGTACAATAAACGTAATGATAATTTTGTTTGTTTTCTATGCCTCTTATTATTCCCATTACACAACAGAACTTAGGGAAATTTTATTCATTTTAAATCATTTGTAGCTATAAACAATGGAAAGCTAGGCTTACTGCCATCCACTGCAGGCGTAGCTCAGAGCTCTAAAGATGAATGCAGTACCCTCACTCCATGCAGTGTTAGTTCTTGTGGAAAACAGAGGCTGGGCTGACGAACTTCTGAAAGGAAAATGTCTCCTACCTCTGCTAGAATCATCATGTAATCTTTGCTCTGCAACCCATCCCTAACCCACACAAGCTCAGTTACATGTTTAGAAGCTTTCTTCTATTTTCTCCTTCATATCAAGGACTGTGTAAAATGTATCTCTCTCTCCTCAGCAACTCAGCACAGTGGCCAGTAAATTGCAGATTCTCAATAAATGTTGAAAAAAAATTGCGCCATCAATTTAACTGCCCTGCGTTCTAAATATTGTGTGATTTAATGAGCTGTCCTGCCTTCTAAAGTGTTCTGCGTGTCATCCAGAAACTCTTATTCTATGAGTTTAATTAATTAATTAGACTTTGTGCTTTTGTTCATTTTTTTAAAGGTCAATACCTATTTTGCATCACCTAATATAGACAGGATTCCTAAGTCTGGAAGAGGAGCTATGGTAAAGATCTTGCCCATGAGGAAATGACAGACTAGTGGTTTGATGAATAATCAAGACAATTAAAAATATCAAAATAAGAACATAAGTGCCAAACATATGGGACACATTAAAAGTACAAAGCAGTTCAAAAGAATGAAAAATTGACAGGCGCATTAATCACTAGGAAAGGTTTATTTAAAAAGGCAGAATTTAGGCTAAATCTCAAAGAAAAGACATGGAAGATCATGGTGAAGTAACAAGTCAGAGCAAGGGTCCAGACCTGGCAGTGCACAGAATACACAATAACTGCCAAGGACTAATGACTAGAATAAATTGCTGAAGCAAAAGATCAATGTCTAAAAAAGAATGGCAAAGTGAGAAAGACAAGTTGGAGCCAGTTCTATAAAATTTCTTTTTCATGCCCCAACTCAGAGTTTCTTTTAAAGTGGCAGAATGACTGAGCGTTTTATAATTATTGAATTTGGAACAAAATGTCTTAAGATAGCTTGCAATAAAGGAGATGTTACTGAAGGCAATGCATCTAGTAAGAATATTGTTAACACAATCTAGGAATTAGGAATGGTTATGCAAATGGATAGAGTGTCTTGGCTGATTAAGCAGGGCTGAAAGAGGAAGACCTAGAAGATGGCCTGGAGGTTTGGATGAGGAGAGCTAGAGCAATAATGATTGACAGATATAATGGAGTCAGCATAGATCAAAAGGAAGCTGTTCGGAAAGGAAAGAAATTTTGGTAGACCCATAGACTCCGGTGTTATCAAAGCAGCTGGTACCAAGAAAGCCGGCATGTAGGATGCAGATCAGAACAGAAATTTTTCTGACCTTCTTGAAATAATATGGGCAACTGGATCTAGCTTCATGCTGTATGTATGTTTTGAGTAAAGCTGTGCTTTGAGGCATTTAATACATTTTGTTAATATTTTGAACTAATGTTTAAGAGGAATCTATATGTGTCCTTTTGAATCAAAGAAAAAAGGGCCAGTTTAGAAGCTTTAAAAAATTCTAAGCATCATCATTTCCCTGCATATTTACCCAGCAGAAACAATGAAAACAGCTACCGATAGAGAAGAAAATGTGGTTCCCAAGAGAAAACCAGGCTGCAGAGACCAGGGTATTTACTGCAGTGCTATACAGATCTGTCCTCTCGGGAGGCTCACAAGTTGCCTCTGTTCCCTCTTGGTTAAAGGCACTAATAGGCCAAACAATCTATAAATGTCTTCCTAGCTCTAATTCTTGTTTCTACCTAACTCTTCTCTACTGAAGCAACAGTATCATAGCTTTCAAGTTTCAGATAAAAGGACACAGAGCAAGAGATGAAAAGCTCTTGACATTAAGAGCTCCCTGTCCATCAGGTAAGCTGCCTCCTTAGACTTGTTTAACAAGCATTTCTATACCTCTGATGACAAAGAAAGTTACTAGATGGCTGTTTAACACATAATAGCATCAATGGAAAAGAGAATTCTACGGAAAATTGGTAATAACCTCTTCCGTATTTTAATTTTTTTCTTATTGTGACAAATTCTTCTGGGGAGAAGTAAATCCATATTGTATTATTACTATATTAATCAAAGAAAGGGGAACAATATACTATTGTGCTATCTTATTCCTGATTTTTTATATACATAATATACAAAATCTTACTGAATCCTCAAACATTGCCATGAAAAATAATTTTTTTTCTTTTAAATGAAGAAGCTGAAGGCTAAAATACTCGAGTAACTTTGTCAACTGTCATTTGGTTAGTATATGCTAGAACTGAGCTTTGAATGCAGATTTTATTCCAAATTCCTTTCCTTGCTGTATCTCTCTTATTCTTCCAATTTAATGAAATAATATTATTATAATATCAAAAATAAGTATTGGTCTTTGTCCCTAGTTTCTGTGCCTAGCTCTTAAAGCCCTTGTAATTTCTGAGGTGGCACGAGTACCTTTCGTATGGTAGTGATATGGCAGGTACCTAGGGAACTTGATATAGTTTAACAATGGAAGCTGATTGCCAAAATAAAAGTCAGGAATGATTAGAAGTCTGGAACTTTCAGCCCCACCCCTGACCTGTGGGGATGTGGGGAACAGAAGGAGCTGGAGATCGATTTAATCACCAGTGGCCTTGGGTTTAATCAAAGAAGACTTTTTAATGAAACCTCTGGGTAGTTCTCTAAATAGTAAGGCCCCCAGGATTCCAGACTGGTGAGCACACTGAAGTAGAGCACACACAGAGAAAGTGTAGAAGTTCTGTGAGGCTCCCAGGCCAGACCTTCCCCCGCACATCTCTGCCACATGGCTGTTTTTTAGTTGTTCTCCCTTTTAGAATGTTTCTACTTACTCTTAGACACTGTATGTTGAAAGTATGTAATTTGTTTTTCTGTTTTGTTTGTTTGTTTTAATAAGAACTTATATCTAAACTTTTGCCTTAAATCTCAGAGAAGACTTTGGACTTTTGAGCAAAGCTGGGACTCTTAAGATTATGGACACACTTGGAGATAGACTAAATGTATTTTTTTTGGGGGGGGGTGTCTGGGGATGGAACCCAGGGACATTCGACCTCCGAGTTAAACCCCCTACCCTATTTTTTACTCTTTATTTTGAAACCGGTCTCACTGAGTTGCAGAGGGCCTCACTGAGTAGCTGAGGCTGTCCACAAACTGCGATCCTCCGGTCTCAGCCTCCCGAATGCTGGGATCACAAGCGTGCGCCACCGCGCCCGGCTTGACTAAATGTATTTTGCACTATGAGATAGCCATGAGTTTGGGAAACAAAGTGTAGAATGTTATAGTTTAGATTTGAAATGTTCCCAAAGTCCGTTATGTTAAACAATGCAGTGAGGTCAGGAAGTAGAACATAGCTGGGGGAAGTAGCTCCCTAGGAGCATAGTTTTGGAAACTATATCTGTCTGTTACCATCCTCCCCTCTCTTCATTTCTCACTACCATAACTGAGAGTGGCTTTCCTCTGCCACATGTCCTGTGTCCACAGTTTCTGCCTTCAATACAACTGACTATGGACTCGGCCTCTGAAACTGTGAATGAAATAAGACTTTCCTCCTCTCAGTTGTGTTCATCAGGTATTTTGGTCATAGCAATTAAAAAGCTGACTAAAACAGGGCACTCCCTCCTAAGTCTTTTTTTTTTTTTTAATTGTGAAGCATTGAAATATTCATAAATAGTGTGGTTAGAGTGTTCAAGAATAAAGAAGCTTATGACAAGTATTTTAAAATTTTTCACAAATGTGACTTTTTTCCTTAAGCATATCATATTTTCCTATATATTTAAATAACTATATTGTGTGCACATAAATATTTTTAAAAAGCCTAGAGACATAGAGACACAAAACTTTAAAGAGAGCAGCTGAAGGACATGCCAATTCAATTAAAGATAAAATATTGTTTTACTACATGTAAAAATATTTTAAATACCATGTTTTGAAATATTCATGCTTTTATTCTTTTTTCCTAGAAATATTTCACTTTCTTTTTTTAAGATATAAAGCTTCAAAGCATTTAAAAATAAAAGTATATCTAGGGCATCAAAGCATTTTATGCAAAATACATTTTTAAATTATACAAGCCTTAATGAATAAGAAAGATATGAATTCAATCTTTGCTAAATTATATGTTACCTCAAAAATTATGGTGATAGTGCTAAATAAATATTTCTAAAAATAAAGTATTCAATACCCAATGAATTCTAAGTTTATGGTTCATCTTTGGGATTAATCACAGGTCAGAATTTTTTTACTTTCTTTTCACTCAAACATAAAAGTTGAGTTTATGAGTTTTTATGTTTGTGCCAAGGGATTTACATTTTGAGAATTTCTTTTTACTGTGTGGAGAATCTTGTCTTAAACTATCATTATATACCACTTGTCACTACCAACACTAGATGCAGTGGTGCCAGCTGTTCCTCAGATAAAAATCTCAGCTTCAGAATTTAAATGCTGACCATCCTAAAATTTCTGCACTGCTTATTAGGCTGTCAATTTGATTAGTAATGAGAATCTCTAGTGGGAAATAACTTTACCTCTATATATTGTATGCACTGGCATAACAGCCTTGTAAGTTTGGCAGGGACTGTCCCCCATCCCCGCCAGGCCTCTCTCTTACTTCCTTAGGTAAAGGCTCCATTCTCTCGGTTTGATTCCAGAACTCCAGATACCATATCATTGTCCCAGGTCTTAGTTGTTCTGTTTCTTTCCTTTAAGTAGATTTTTTTAAGTATTATTTTTAACATAATACTTCCATTTACAACTCATTGGCCAAAAATTTCCCATATAGCTGTCCAATATGTAACCATAAAGATAGAACAATAACATCTAGTTGGGTTTTGAGACACATGCCTGTAATCCCAGTATTTGGGAGGCTGATTCAGGAGGATAGCAGGCTTAAGACCAGCCTCAGAAAAGTAGGGAGGGCTTCAGAAACTTAGTGAGACCCTGTTTCCAAATAAAGAATAAAATAAGGCTGGAGGTGTAGCTCAGTTCAGTTCTCAGTACAAAGAAAGGAGGGAAGGAAGGGAGGGAAGGAGGGAGAAAAAAAGGGGAAGGAGGGAGATGATATCTATTGAGTTATTAGTCAGCAAAGCCACAGATAAGTGTAGGTTATCCATCTCCAATGGCAGTGAATCCAATTTTTAAATTTCATGTTCCATCCGACTCAGCCTTGACCCACATGACCGAGTACTTTGTCCTGTGAAGATAGCTAATGCTTGGTGGTGTGTCAGACGTGGAGGTTGGCCCGCACATCCAGCATCTCTCTTTTCTCCTGCTGCCTCTCTAAAAGTCTGGAAGCTGACACTTAATTTAGCTTTCACTCAAGGAGTCACTCACATGACAGCCCTGGACAGTTCTATAAGAGATTGTTTTTGAAAAAGTGCTTCCCTTTCTGAATAAAAAGATACGATCTCAGCAGGAGAATAACTTTGGCTTTTGTACAGTCTACTCTTTCAGAGCATCAATGTGAAATCTGCAACAGCCATCTTGAATCATAAGGGGAAAAAACACAACAAAGAATGTCAAGGTGGTAAAATGGAAAATGCCTAGTTCCCTGGTGACATTTTGAATCCATGCACCCGCCCCTGATTGCCCATTTTGTAATTATCATGTGAAAAATATTCAGTATGTAAGTTTTTCCACACCATTTTTCCATTACCTCAAATGTTTTCTTAAATATGTAGGTGGCTTAAAAATTTTCCTGATTCTAACCTTAGATATAATTTTAATACCAAGACCCACTAAAATCATTGTATTCTGTCCCATAGACTTCTTCCATTCCATCATCTCCTTCCTCAGTTCCCTCCAGAGGTCCTGCTGTCTCCCCACTGCTAAGCTTATCACAGTGACCACCATCACTGGCCACTGCTGGGCTTATTGCTTCTGTCACTTTTTGTGTGGGTCGGGTACCAAGACAAACCAAATAGGAGGTGCATCCTTCCCTTCCTCACCATCCCGAAGTGGCTGGCACTCCTTTGGAAATTGATACACGCACACACACACAGACACACACACAGAATGAGAGATGGCATCTCCATTGTTTTATGGTCCTCTTAGTCTTTGCAATTCATCATTTCATTTCACCATAATCTTTAGGATTCAAATTATCATTCCAGCTTTGAAAAAAAATTGCTTAAATTCAAGCAGCTGATGATCAGCCAAAGCAGAATTAAACACCAAATATGTCCCTATACCCTATATTTTTTCACTTACTTTATTTTCTTTACTGAAAAGTACACCATTTCTAATTCTAAGTTGATTACAAGTGAGATGAAAGAAAGACAAAATAGGAGAAGTTTAATGATTTTTAAAGCAGCAGGTAAGTAGCAAAAAAAGAAGACTAGACAAATTAGCCTAAGAACTCAGAGGAAGAATAAATGCCAAAAGGAAGATTAAAAATCACCAATAAGATAAGTCATAATTACTTTCCTAATAAGGTTCCAACTGTTTGTCACAGCTCATGTTGTTCTTTGAGTAGTTTTCTAGCAAGCACTACAGCCACGGAATGAACAGACGACTCAACCCTTTTCAGTCTGAGACTGATTTGCAGGAGAGATAATGTAAGTTGCAGGAACCTGAGGGAGAAAGCGAAAATTGTTGCAGAGCATTGGAGATAATGCTGATTGAATACCATTCATTCCAATATGACCTGTCTTTCATCTTAATAAAGAACTCTACAATTTATGGTAGCATGTTTCACAGAAGGAGGTACAGTTATTAAATAAATGTAGCTAATTAAGAATTCCATTTACTCGGGAGACAGTATTTTCCAGTGCAAAGGGTTTTGGACATGGGACTAGATTAATTTGTCCCTTCATTCAATAAACATTGAGTGTTCTTTTAACGTGAGGAACTGTGCTAGGATTTGAGCATTTGATATAAATGAGATCTTGTCTACTAAAATAAAAGAATAAAATCAGTAGGGAGAGTAAGAAGGGAAGGAAGGCAGGAAGGCAAGAAGGAAAGAACCTGACATAAATTTGATTAAATTACCAATTCTATTAGGTCCTATATTATGGTATAGAAAGAATTACCTTGTTTATTTATTTATTCAAGAGAGTATTAAAAATCAGGCCTGGAGGTAATACTATATTGAAAAAGTTACGTAAGATTTCTATCCTAACATATACCTTATGGTCTAGAAGAAGCAAGGAAGAGTAAATAATGTTTTAAAGGTGATGTGATTCCTGCCCTGATTTTGTTACATTATCATAAGTAGGTCACGTAATTACTAATTATGTGGGCTTCACTTTCTTGATATGTAAAATGAAGTACCTGTCCCTGTCTTTCCTAACTTTCTAGGTTGTTGAAAACATTACAGGAGATGTTTCTAAAATAGTTCTCTTTCAGGAGCTTATAAACCATTTTACAAATGCAAACAAAAGTTTTTCTGCCTGGTCATCCTCCACCCAAAGGAATTTAGTAATTGAACAGGAAAAGTATAGGCTAGCAAGGCGAGTTCTATATTACAACATGAACTTAGCATCAACAAACACTAAGAAACAGGGAGCAAATGTGAAAATAAACTTTCCCAGTTTTTGTCTGATGGCTGTTTGAATTGAAAGCCTTTGTTATAACATGTCATAACAAAAATATTCCTATCATAACATCCATATAAAAGACCATCTTCATGGATGACTCTGTGCAGGTTTAGCCCTGAACCTTCTTAAAAAACAATACCCCATTCAGCTTAAAATGTGGTTGTTGTGCTAAAGGACATAGATAGGATGACTAGATGGCACGTTTCCTGTGATTAGACTCACACACTTTCTATAAAATTTACTATCCACCACAAGGAAGACTCATGATCTTCAGATCAAACCCAGTTTCTTGAAGAACACAATGACATTTTGAAATTTACCAAAAAAAAATCATGGTGCATATTATGCTATTAATTTATCCTGAGTAGATCACTAAAACAGGATTCCTTGTCTCTCTCCTGGAGAGTTTATATTCCTTGAACATTGCTGGGAAGGCAGGGAAAGAGTTTAAGTGGTCTCAGTGCCTTTTTTAGACTTCTTAGCTGAAGACAACATGATTGTCACAAATACTCATATAGGAACTTGAAAAATTCAGTAACTTAGTTAACATTCTTGAATTAAAATTATTTCTATGTATTGAGTGGTAAAGAATTTAACAAAATATTTCTCTGCCTAATTAATAATGGTAAGGGGGCTCAGCTAATGGTTGTAATATTTGAGGGCCATTGGTCAAGCTACTAAAACTCTGAGCCTCAGGGATAATATCTGTGAAGTGAGATTCTGGGTGTAGCTGCAATTTTTCTGACTTATTTATTCCTTTCTTATTCCTCATCCTTGCTTTTCACCCTCTCCCCTGATTTCCTTGAATCACAGGCACCACTGATTGACTTGGCAAATAAGGGAAGAGTCATACGGACTATGTAGAAGGGAATGGCAGAAGCTCAACTCACAGCCTGGGAGCCAGTGACTTTCTGTTCTCAAGGGAGAGGTAAAGACTAGTCATGTTGATCAAGGTGGAAAGGAGTGATAGAAATTAAATGTAAAAAAAAAGCTGGAGTCAGAAATGCAGATATATAAGTAGCTTAAAGTACAGGACAGCATGTAGAAAAATCCTAGTCAATCCTGATCCTAAGACAGTGGCTTCTTGCCCTTGACCTTTTTCATACTTTTTCCTTAAAGTGAGAAGCCTGGGAGAAAGGGGAGGTTACTGCAAGAGGATGCAGATAAGTGCCCAGGTAGCTGATTCAAGAAAGAGTGCAAACTTGTTTTGTAATAACCTGTTTTGTCCTCAAAGCACTCTTACTGTTTTGTTTTTGATCAGTTTGAGGGGCTTATTGCTGGATTACACATAGTCTTGAAAACACTATATTGTTTTTTGAAGATTTAAAGAAGTTTATTAGAAAGATAGAAATACAGAAAATACAAATACAACTCCATACCAGACTAGCGTGGAGGGTGACTCGAAATGAATACACCAACAATAACTATATTGTATTCAAATATAAGTTGACACAGGGGAGGAAGAAAATTGCTGAATGAATTCAGATGAAAAAGAGTTTATATCCCAAGTAAAACACCAAGCAGGTGTCCCAGGAGGGCAGAACTCCAGGGTAGGGCTTCAGTAGGTAGAGATGAAGGAAAAGATGGATAAAAAGGAACGTAAAAGAGTAAAGAAAGTAAAAACCTCAAGAAGCAAGATTTTTGTTTGGTTTTGTGCAGAGTTTTATTTGCTTGTTTTGTTAGATTTTTGTTCTTGTTGGTTTGGGGGGGCTAGAGAGCAGGCGTACAGAAGAACCAGAGCTCCAAAGAGGAAAAATTGGAAGATGGGACTGAAAACCATTACTTACTAAAACTTAGTTAAAATGAAAGGTCTCGTTCTGATTGAGAGAATGAGGAGCTTAGCATAGACCTAAAGGTGAGTCAGTGCAGATCAATCCCTTAATTCCATTATAATCACAACATCTTTGGAGTTTATTAAACACAAGCCATTGAATGGATATTGGGCTAGATATTTAGAGAAACCAAGTATTTGCAGTACAGAGAAACCTCATTGCTTTAAACTAAACACTTTCACACAGAAACACAACTCGCTCCTGCAATGCAGTGCGCATGTGTCTCAAAGAGTATATTATATAGCTCAGAGAGCAGAAGTGGGAGGATCTCCCGCAACACATTAGTTGACAACTGGTTCCTTTCTATTTTTCTATTAGTCACATACAAAAATTCAAAATGGCTTGAAGATTTGGCATTCTTTGTTGTCTGGTTTTCATAAACTGGATGTTTTTTTTTTTTTTCTTTTTTTTGCGGTACTGGGGATGGAACCTAGGGGCATTCTACCTCCAAGCTATACCTCCGGCCCTATTTTTTATTCTGTCTTTTGAAACAGAGGCTCACTAACTTGCAGAGGTCCTCACTAAATAGCTGAGGCTGGCCACAAACCTGTGATCCTCTTTTCTCAGCCTCCCAGGTACTGGGATCACAAATGTGGGCCGCCACACTCGGCTATAAATTTCTGGTTTTTGAAAAGGAATTTTTGTAAACATGTAGTACGATTTTGAAGTTTTGAAAGCAAGCTTGGTAAAAATAGAGAAAGCTGAATTCAAATCTATCTCAGATGAGCAAAGACCAATGAAACTACTCTGACAAAACCAGAATGTTTTGTCCTATCATATTTGCATGAAATTACGAAGAATTAAAACCAGAAAAATTTATGCTATAAGGAGAACCTTAGCGATCCTTTTGTGCAAAGCTAGAAAGCCTAACAAAAATAAGAATTAAAATTACCCATAAATTTAAAATGATTTAGTTTTTCTTCCCACATTCTAAGCATTGAAATATTCTAATTTTCTTGAGTAATGATAACACACAGAGACACAGTCAGTAATATAGAGTAATAATTATTCCTTACCATTTTATGGTGATAGAAAGAAATTGTGTCCCATGAACAAGATAAATATGAGACCATGCCGATACATAGCAGTCTGAAAACAGTTGAACTCTTAAATTTTACCTCCATGTAGAAAGGTATCTTAACATTAACAGAATCTAATTGTTTTGATAATTTGGATATCATTAACTTGTATCATATTTAAAAATGAATTTGACATCTTTCTTTGCTATAGCATCACTAATACTTTGGATTCATTTATTTTTTATTTTTTATGCTTCCGTTGGTGCATTACAGTCTCACATCATATTATAGTTCCTAGTGATAGACACACA
This sequence comes from Muscardinus avellanarius, assembly GCF_963383645.1. Lineage (NCBI taxonomy): Eukaryota > Metazoa > Chordata > Mammalia > Rodentia > Gliridae > Muscardinus > Muscardinus avellanarius. The sequence continues at coordinate 113,394,085 of NC_137790.1, forward strand.
TGCCCACAGAACATGATGAGTTTTCCCCCAAGCTCTTTCCCCACTCCCCCTTTTTCTGTACAAAATATAGATATCAGCATGGGTATTCTTAAGTATATGCATAATGTCAGTGAAAGTGTTTCCTTCATTCTTTGTTACAAAGTATTTCCTGAATCATATGAAATTTTTTTTGGTTTTGGTGGTACTGGGGTTCCTGGAAACCCTTCTACCTTCGGGCTACACTCCCAGACCCATTTTTATACTTTTTTATTTGGAAACAGGGTCTCTTAAGCCAGCGGGGCTGGCTTCGAACCAGCGCAATCCTTCTGTCTCTGCCTCCCAAGCGCAGGGATTATAAGCGTGCGACACCACTCCCGGCTGAATCATAGGAAATTTTAAAAGTTACAATAGAGCCGGGTGTGGTGGCGCATTCTTGTAATCCCAGCATTTGGGAGGCTGAGACCAGAGAATCGCAGTTCGCGGACAGCCTCAGCTACTAAGTGAGGCCCTCTGCAACTCAGTGAGACCCGGTTTAAAAAAAAAAAAAAATAGGGCAGGGGGTGTAGCTCGGAGGTCAAATGCCCCTGGGTTCCATCCCCAGACCCGCAAAAAAAAAAAAAAAAAAAGAAAAAGAAAATAAAAATAAAAATAAAAGTTACAATGGGAAGATTATTGAGTTATTATTTGTGGTTAATTCTTACTTTTGTTTTATCTTAAAAATTTAGTTGGGTTAGCCGGGCGTTGTGGCGCACGCTTGTAAACCCCCCCGCGCTTGGGAGCCAGAGACAGGAGGATCGTGCAGGTTCGAAGCCAGCCTCGCTGGTTTAAGAGACCCTGTTTCCAAATAAAAATATAAAAAAATAGGTGTCTGGGAGTGTAGCCCGGAGGTAGAAGGGTTTCCAGGAACCCCAGTACCATAAAAAAAAAAAATGTAGTTGGGTTAGAAATCCAAACTTGCTTGAGAAGTCAGATGTGGTGGTGCACACTTGTAATCCCAGTACTTGAGAGGCTGAGACAGGAGGATCTACTGCAGGAAAGATGGAAAAAGGCTCAGAAACATAACTAAATATGTTCTAATGGGAAAAATGGAAATAAAAGCAATTTTTAAGAAAGCACAAAACATAACTAAATATATTCTAATTGGAAAAATTAGAAATAAAACAAATTTTAGGGGAAAATTGATTTTTATTTTACCTTAACATTTTTATTTCAAATTGTTAAACAAGAAATATAAGCCAAAGTACTTTCTTTTCAATTAGTAAAATAGCTCATTTGCGCCACAGGATACATTTGTTCAATAGCAGATATAAATTGTACTCAAAATTAGGTTTGCAAGAAATGTCATGATACATTTTGCACTTAAAACTGAATCTGACTATAAGCACAATCCATGTAATTCACCGCATAAGTAGAATCAAAGACAAAATCACACGATCATTTCAAGATGCTGAAAAAGCATTTGACAAAATCCAATTTGACCCATTTATGCTAAAAGCACTGCAGAGAATCAGAATTGAAGGAACATAACTCAGTATCATAAAGGCAATCTACAATAGGCCCACAGCCAATATCATATTAAATGGGAAAAAACTGTGAGAATTCCTCCTAAAAACAGGAGCAAGACAAGGATGTTCCTTATCACTACTTCTTTTGAATATACTACTTGAGACTTTAGCCAGAGCAATAAGGCAAGTAAAGAAAATTAAAGGAGTACAAATAGGAAAAGAACTCAAACTTTCACTATTTGCAGATGACATGATACTATACCTATAAGACCCAACAAACTCAACCAAAAGGCTTATAGAACTGATCAGCAAATTCAGCAGTGTCTGAATACAAAATCAATCTTAAAAAATAGGAAGCTTTTCTGTTTATAAACCATAAATCCACTGAAAAAGAAATCCAGAAAATACTTCCACTCAGGATTTCCCACAAAAAAAGATAAAATACTCAGGAATAAACCAAGGATGTAAAAGACCTCCACAAAGAAAATTATAAAACATTGAAAAAAGAAATCAAAGAAGACCTTAGAAGATGGAAAGATATTCCATGTTCATATATAGGGAAAATAAATATCATCAAAATGGCCATACTTCCAAAAGTAATCTATAGATTCAATTCAATACCCATTAAATTACCAAGATCATTCATCACAGACATGGAAAAATCAGTCTTTAAGTTCATTTGGAAGAACAAAAAACTCAGAATAGCCAAAATATTTCTCAGCAACAAAACCCATGCAGGAGGAATCACAATACCTGACTTTAAACTATACTACAAAGTCATATTAATAAAAACACATGGTATTGACACAAAAACACATATATAGACCAATGGAGCAGAATAGAAGACTCAGAAACAAGACCACACACTTACAGCCAATTGATTTTTTTTTAATTTAAATTGATTTTATAATTTAAAGGATAAAATTAAGTTAATATCTTATTATTTGTTTTCACTGATAGTGACATAGAACAATCAGATTATCTTTTTAATATGAATTTTTTTAACAATTTTTTTTTATTGAACATAAATAGTATACATTTACACTATATTTGGTGCCCTCTCCCCCCCGCCCCCATTTTCTCCCCCCCCCACCAATGGTTGGCCAGGTTAACCATGTCTTATTCATAATTTTACACATGTTCAGGTGAAGATGCTCCTTAATCAAGATCGGCCTTTCTCCTCTCCTATCTTTCCATTAAAACTTAGCTAGTATTTCCCCTCTAATATCTGGGGTCCTACTGGTATCCTTTGTGTTTTCTAGTTTGGGCATATTAGAGGAAACATGTGTATCTTCTCCTTCTGTCCTTGGCTAATCTCACTTAACATGATGCTTTCCAGGGCTTTCCATCTTCTTGCAAATGATAAAATTTTGTTCTTCTTTATGGCTGAATAGAATTCCATTGTGTGTATTTCCCACAGTTTTGCTATCCATTCATCTGTTGATGGTGATCTGGGTTGGATCCATATTTTGGCTATTACAAACTGTGCTGCTATGAACATAGGTATGCATATGTTGCTGTATTTCTCTGAATTCAACCCTTTTGGAAAGATACCCAGGAGTGGTATAGCTGGATCATATGGTGGATCTATTCCCACCTTTCTTAGGAATCTCCACACAGATCTCCATAGTGGCTGAACTAGTTTGCACTCCCACCAACAGTGTAAAAGAGTTCCTCTTTCCCCACATCCTCGCCAGCATTTGTTGTTGTTTGATTTCTTTATGCTTGCTACTCTCACTGGGGTTAGATGGAATCTCAGTGTAGTTTTGATTTGCATCTCCCTGATGGCCAGTGATGAAGAACATCTTTTCATGTATCTATTAGCCCTTTGTATCTCTTCTTTTGTGAAGTGTCTATTTAGTTCATTTGCCCATTTCTTGATTGGGTTGTTTGTTTTGTTGGTGTAGAGCCTTTTGAGCTCTTTGTATACTCTGGATATTAGCCCCCTATCAGAATGGTGGCTGGTAAAGATCCTTTCCCATTCTGTAGGCTTCCTCTTTAGGTTATTGATAGTTTCCTTTGATGAGAAGAAACTTTTTAGTTTAATGTTATCCCACTTGTTTATTCTTGCTTTAATTTCCTGAGCTTTGGAGGTTTTGTTGAGAAAGTTACTGCCTGTGCCAATATGTTGTAGTGTTGAACCTATGTTCTCCTCTACTAACTTCACCGTCTCAGGTCTAATTTCTAAGTCTTTGATCCATCTTGAGTTGATTCCTGTGTTAGGTGAGATATAGGGGTTTAGATTCATCTTTTTACAAATGGTTAGCCAGTTCTCCCAGCAGCACTTGTTGAAAAGGCTGTCTTTTCTCCAGCGTATGTGTTTGGCCCCTTTGTCAAAGATTAATTGACTAAAGATGTGTGGGTTTGTTTCTGTATCTTCTATTCTAATCCACTGGTCAGTATATCTGTTTTTGTGCCAGTACCATGCTGTTTTTACTACTATTGCTCTATAGTATAGTTTGGAGTCTGGGATTTTTGACAAATGGACCAAATATACACTGGAAAAAAGATAGCCTGTTCAACAAATGGTGTTGGCAAAACTGGTAACCACATGCAGAAAAATGGAAATAAATCCCACTATCTCACCCTGCACAGGACTCAATTCAAGATGGATCAAAGACTTGGAAATTACACCAGAGACCTTGAGGCTCCTTATGAAAGCATATGCCCAACAGTGCAACACATAGGCACATCTAAAAAAAATTTCTCAACAAGACCCCATAGGCACAAGAAACTAAAAGGTGAATCAGTGCATGCTATTGCATGAAACTAAAGAGCTCCTGTACAGCAAAGCAAACTATCAAGTACCTCAACCAAGAGTCAACAGGATGGGAGATTTTTGCCAACTACTCCTCCGATAAAGGACTAATATCTAGAATATACTCAAGAAACTCAGAACTAAGAAAACAAATAATCTAATCAAAAAATGGGCAAGGGAACTAAATAGACACTTCAGGAAGGAAGAAATTCAAATGGCCAATAAATCCATAAAAAAATGCTCAACATCATTAGCAATCAGAGAGATGCAAATCAAAACTACCCTGAGATTTCACCTCACTCCAACTTTAATAGCAATAATTTAAAACACAAACATCAACAAATGCTGGTAAGGATGTGGCAAAGTGGGAACTCTAATACATTGTTGATGGTATTAAAAATTAGTGGAACCACTTTGGAAAACAGTATGGCAGATTCTCAGAAAAATGGGAACAAACTTACCATATGATCTAGCAATACCACTTTTGGGTATCTACCTAAAAGAATGGAAACCAAACTACCAAACAAATGCATGCGTATCTATGTTCATAGCTGCACAATTCACCTTTATCAACTATAAAGCCAGCCAAGATGTCCATCAACAGATGAATGGATTACAAAACTATGGAATATATACACAATAAAATTTTACTCAGCCATAAAGAAAAACACAATTACATCATTTACAGGGAAATAGATGGAACTGGAAGACATTATGCTAAGTGAGTTTAGTCAGTCACAAAAAATAAGAAATTGGATGCTCTCCCTAATATGCAAAAACTTGGAATGAATGAGTCATAGGAGGAACTCTAGACAAAAAAGGAGATATTCTAGCTCTGTAAATAAGGCGACCTAACTGAGGGGATGGAAGGGGGAAAGAGGGAAATTCTCTTAAGCACATGATGTACTTTAAAAAACATATCAAAGTCAATCACTAAGTCAAACATAACGGGTAAGGTTTAATTGGATGATGTGTGCATGTATGTCTCCACCATCTTGCATCCCATGAAGATGTATGACTGCAATGTACCAATTAAAAATAAAAAAGAATAGCATACAGATTTAAGAGGTGGGGAAGAAACATTCTCCAGAAAAGTTCTCAGGAGGGATCTATGATACTTCTTAGAAAATGTACCTAGGGATTTTCTTGACCTCCTGGTATAAAATGTAACTAATGGAGTTATGTATAACTTGTTGACATGGCATAATAAAATCCCTACTAAACTTAAAAAATGTCAATAGTGGGATTGACCTAATTTTCCCTAGAATTTCTCCTCACCTATTTGCTTCCTTTGCTATTTGAACTTCTCATATACATTTTATATTACCCTACATAGTTAGAATAAACCCAGACCACCATCAACAGATGAATGGATAGCAAAACTGTGTGAAATAAACTGTGATTATTTTAAAAAATAAAAAGACTAAAAAATAGGGCTTTGGATTTATCTCGGAGGCACAATGCCCCTGAGTTCCATCCCCAGTACTGCAAAATGATAATTAATAATAATAATAATAATAATAATAATTAAAGTAAAATAATAAAATAGGGCTGCCAGTGTAGCTCAGAGGTAGAATGCCCCTGGATTCAATCAGCAGTTCTTTAGTGAGACCCGGTTCAAAATAAGGAATAAAAAATAGGGCAGGGACTATAGCTCAGAGGTCCAATGCCACTGAGTTCCATCCCCAGACCTGTAAAAATAAATAAATAAATAAATAGATAGATAGATAGATAGATAAATTAATTAATTAATTAATTAAGCCAGGCATGGTGAGGCAAGCTTGTAATCCCAGCATTTGTTAGGCTGAGAAAAAATTATTATGGTTTGCAGACAGCATCAGCTACTTAGTGAGGCCCTTTGCAACTCAGTGAGACTCTGTTTCAAAATAAAGAATAAAAAATAGCCTGGAGGTGTAGCTTGGAGGTATAAAGCCCATGGGTTCCACCCCCAGCACTGCAATAAATAAATAAATAAATAAATAAATAAATAAATAAATAAATAAATAAATAAGTAAAATAAACAAATTAAGTTCTTTGAGGAGCAGTCTTCATCCTTCTATTTCTGAAATTCTAAATTAATGAAGGGAATTATACCAGATTATCCCAGGAAAGCCCCTTAAGTGAGGAGATGTATTAGGCTTGATTCCTTAGGCAAGGGGAGTTTGGAAAAATTTGTCTTGGGGTTTGAAAGTGTCACTACCAAAGTTCTGTGAATTTGCAGCAATGCAAATTGGCATTGTTTCAGGAAGGTATGCTTGTTTAGAGCCCTTGGCCGTAGGGAAAGGATCCTTCTAGTAACATATACTGAAGGGTCACCAATCACAGAAAGAAGATAACTCATCCATTAGATCTGTTTCCTTTTTTCAAGATGTGAAAATGGGGGAAGGGGTGGTCGAAGGAAACTGAAATTCAAATCAACCCCATGGAAGGAGAACTTACAGTCAGATTCAGTTTTAAGTGCAAAAAGTATTATGACATTTATTGCACACCTTATTTTGAGTACAATTCATATCTGCTTTTGAACAAAGGCATCCTGTGGCACAAATGAGCTATTTTACTAATTGACTAGAAAGTACTTTGGCTTATATTTCTTTTTTAACAATTTGAAACTAAAATGTTAGGATAAAATAAAAATCTACTTTTCTTTAAAAATTGCTTTTATTTTCATTTTTCCCATTAGAACATATTTAGTTATTATTATTATTATTATTTTATTTTTTGGGTGGTACCGGGGTTCCTGGAAGCCCTTCTACCTCCGGGCTTCACTCCCAGACCTATTTTATATTTTTTTGAAACAGGATCTCTTAAGCCAGCACAACTGGCTTCGAACCTGCGCGATCCTCCTGTCTCCACCTCCCAAGCGCAGGGATTACAAGCGTGCACCACCACGCCCAGCTTTTTAGTTATTTTTTTATGCTTTCTTCCATCTTTCCTTTTCTTGCAACAGGTGTAAAAATCGCTACATGATCAACACCAGTCTTTCTTGTACTGAGTATCACATACCCAGAAAAACCTCCCTTTTAACTTTTGATAAAGTGGCATGAGTTGCTTGAAAATGCTTATGATAGAAAATATATTAATTAAATAATCATGGATCATTTAACTAATATAAATCCTCTATAAACTGCTGGGAGAAGCCAACTCAAACCTGGAAGTCAACACTGCACAGTGAGGTCATGTTGCTCTGAGATCACCATTATGCTAAAGTTTTTGTTGGTTCCCTAAAAGATGCCTCTTTTTTTCTTTTTTTCCATAAATAAATAAATTTCCTATTTGTCCAGTTGATAAATTAGTTAATAGAAGAAAATTTATTGCTTGTTATTAAAAGATAACTGTTTAGTCACTAATTTGCAATGAGATCTTTGGTAATTTGCAATTTATTGGATGAACTTTGGTTTTCTTAACTGTACCAAAAATGAATATAGGCTTCCTAACATTCCATTAATATTTTACATTCAAATTCACAGAATAAACACTAACTCAGATAAACCACTCTACTCTCTGCTGTAAAAGGCCCAGCTGGAGAAGCCCAGACAGTGACGATGAAGCTGAGTCTATCTCATGGCATGAGAATATGATTCTTCTCCAAAGGCCGGGTAACCCTCCAAAAACATCTGAGGACCTCAACATTAGTCTCATTGCTCTAATAGTTTTTAAATGTTATTTTTCAGATACATTTATTGAATGTATTGAAATATTAAATGATAGAAAAATGTAGGAGAAAAAATAACCTAAAAGTTGGAAATAAGGCAAAATGCTGAGGATGATATTTTTATAATAGAACATGTTCTAATAATTTTATTCTATTACTTCTTACTTTCTTTAGAAAATGCCACTTATGCAAAAGTGATTCATCCCTAGGTATTTTACAACCCTGTAAAGTCAGAGGTTACTTTCTAGAATATTGATAACGGGTGACTTTTTACCCCTGGCCTAGTAGAGAAAATTACCCCAAAGTTTATGGTTGTGTTCTCCTATAGAATAAAAACCTTATTTTATCATTCTTTTTTCCCTGACTGTATAAATACCAGTTCCTCAGACTCTTCAAGACAATTCTTGCCATTTTCCTTGTTACCTCATCAATCAGTTAACTGAAACTTTAACCTATGCTGGTTTTCTCTTTTCATGGGGCTATTTTTAAGGGCGTAAGAATGGCATTAGAAGGGGGATGCTCCTTCCTTTGAGGGAGAACTGACCACATCCCCTCTGCAGGCCAGTTCTTCATGCCTCTACAGCTCCAACTTGTCAGAACTGGTTCCCCTAGATGGCATTAATTCCGTGTCCATATGACCTATAACTAAGGACTCTTGTTTCCCACTGCACTCAGTTCCCCAGTGCAGAGTCTACCTACACATAAAAGTCTTCTTATTTCTGTCAAGAATTGGCTGATCCCTCTCCCCTTAGTTTAAACTGAAACAAAGAGCAAATCTTGACAATTCACCCATTATAATAGTATCTCTTTTTATTTTTTATTTAACAGAAAACAGCTCATCTCCTTAGCAGTAAAGAATAAAGTGACAGAAAATAAATGAGTTTCTAAATTTAAAACAGGCATTTTGTTGCTAAAGCAACCAGAATCTACAATTATATAATGCAGATAATCTCTTACCATAAGAACACAACCAAATGTATGCTGAAAATGAACTAATCTCAGAAATTATAATTATTGGAAGAAATGAAGAAATAACATTTTACAATTTACTAAAGAGTATAATGTCATTTAAGGTGATAATCTGCTATTGTTCTTTTTATTTCATGAAAATAAAAACATTTTTTTCTAAATATGCCTTTAGACATAGAGGAGATAAAACATAGGGGACCCCAGAAGAAAATCACAAGTGATTTTTTAAGATCAGACACTTTTATCATATGGCAACAGTTGCTATGGCAACTCCAAGCTTTATTGACAATAAAGTTGACTCTGGTTTTCATTTTATTTGAAATTTAACATACATGAATAATAAGTCATGATCAAAATATTGTAATTATGTTCATAAATGCACAAATGTAACATCAAATTACAAAGAAGTTAATGACTAGTAAAGATAGTTTCAATTGAGATAGACCTAGTAACTGTCAGAAATTGTATAATGTGGGGGTTGTTTTAGTTTTTAACTGCTTGATTTTGTTTTAGATTTCTTTCTCTTCAGTATCTTTAATTCTTTCTTAAAATAAAGCATTCTCATTTCCTCTTATATTTTAATATTAAATTTTATGATAGAATTCAAGATTATGAGAAAATGGGGCAAAGGCTTATATATTCTATCCTCTCATAGCCCTACTAAATTGTAAGAGACTAAGGGTCTTATACTACTCATTTAAATTACCTGAAAATAATTTTTTCTCAAAATGTTCCTATTAATACCTTTGTTGAAACGTTTGACTTGGCACCAGAACAGTTAAGAAATTAAGATTAAAAAGCAAGTTTGCCCTTGATATTGATTACACAATATCTATACATTATTTTAGAGTAAAAGTTCATGTCTGATATTGTAGGAAATATTGTGTTTTGTTTAATTTTGCTTCTCTCCAAATGACCTATTGTCTGAGTTAAAAGCTCTCATCTGTGGCCTCATAGTAAAAGGTTCTGCTGCCTGAATTTGTGTAAATATTCTGAACTTTTCAATTGAGAAGTGAAGCATACTAAAAACATGTAAGAAAGAATAAAAATAATGAAAATCTCTTCTCCCTCTCTAACTCTTCTTTCTTTCATGAACAATTTAAGGTCAAGAGCCAATAGATTGGGTGAAGCAGAGTAGACATCCATACCCTTTCCAGGTGCAGAAAGAGGGAGGAAGCCAGAGTGGCTCAGAGTAGGGTTTAGGCTCTAGGGAGTGAACAGGAAAACTGCCTACAGTGGATTGTAGGAGTCCAGAGTGGATGAGAGGGACTACTGTATAGTTCAGAATGGATGAAGGAAGACAAGTGCACCAGGGTCAGAGCCCAGAAGTCATTTTGCTTCCCAGACATTAGATGAGCAGCTTTGGTCCCCCCAACACGGCTGCCACGACATGCTGCCTCACCACAGGCCCAAAGGCTAGAGGGCCAATCAAACGGGTTGAATCGCCAAAACTACAAGCCAGAATAAACCTAAGCTCTTTGCAAGTGGATTATATCAAATATTTGTTATTGTGATGAAAAGCTAACACAAGACAGTTATAAAGAAGGAAAAATCTGGATTGAACATTGTGATATTGAGTTGAATAGGATATTTAACTCAAGGCTTCTAATATAATGTAACAGATACAGAAAGGAACATAGGTACAAATGTATGTGTGTATATATTGTAGAAGAAAAATATCTTTCCCATCATTAGGTTCAAAACAAAAGATGGGTTAACAACACAAAAAACAAAAAAAATGGTAAAAAGATAGATTAACAAGACAAAAAATATATATTTCTTGTCAGAAACAGGAAACCCTAGGTACCACTTTAATGTTTCAGTTTGATGAAGAATGGACAGGCCCAGTGAAATATGATTGGAGGACAAAGGGGTATCATCCAATGAATGTAGAAAGGCCAGTTCAGTCTTCTGAGTACCTGTGTTTTCAGAGATAAGGAGGTTCCTTTTCCCTAAGTCTGAGCAGGGTGCCTCTCACATGAACATCTTATATCCTGCTTCAGAGGAGGAGGGCTGTCTCTCAAATGTTAAAGTGCTTTTTAAATTTTGGATAGCATGTTCTAAAAATATACATAGTAGACATTATGTTTATACATGTGTATGTATTATATATGTATATATTATGTTTATTCTTGTATAGGAGACCAAATCATACTATTACAAAACATGCCTCTTTGTCATAAGGATGATTTGTGGCTGTAAGAAAGTGTAGATACAGGAGAAGCTTTGAAAACAAAGTAGAAGTTAATTTTCTGTAAAAGAAATGTATATCTACAAAGCGAATCTCTATTTTTGAGGCCATTTCCCTGTCTTATACAGGAAGCAAAATGTGATTCTAAATAATTAGAGTCTCTTATTAGAGGATAAGACACTTATCTAAATCATAACAAATATTACCCTTATCTTTTATCTCTTTCCTTGTTTCTGCCCAGTGGCTGGGCATCCTTATTCTCTGATTTTTTTTTCCTTACAGTAGACAATGATATTTATGCCTGAATTTAAAGCCTCATCTCAGTGAATTGCTCATTTTTCTGGGTACCTCCCATGTATGCATGAGATATACATGCTATTAAACTTCTGTTCATTTTTTTCCTGTTACTCTCTCTGTTATATAAAGGTCTTCCTGACTTAAGAAATGTGTAAGGTGGAGAGAAATTTGTTGTCTTCCCCTAAATATATGTAAATATGTGTGTTAAGTTTTTCCTAGTTCTCACTGAGAGCAGTGATGCCTCAAAAATAATAAGTATATTGGTCTTTAAGTATCATTTTCCACTATTAAAAAATCAGGGTCCTCAAGGATAGGGTATGGAAAGTATGAAGGACAATCATATTGTGTGAGAAAGTAGAAAAATGTTTAGAAATCTAAAGGTACATATCAATAATAACAAATAAAAGCCAACTTGAAGTGACCCCCAGTGGACAAATTAGGACAATTTTAAGCATTAGATGAAGAAATTGTTTATCCATTCATATATGTGTAAGTAAATTGAAAGATTGACAAAATAGTGTATTTGCATAGTTTTAAAGTATATCTACTTAAAATCTTTTTTCCTTCTAATGGGAAATGTCATTTTAGAGAAGATGCCTGGCTGACATCATTGCAGGGAGTTCAAGGTAGCCCCAGATGGGGGACCTCTACTCAGAAGTTGAAATCTTTGACAAACATCTTAGAAAAGACTTTCAAGAAGTGTCATATTGAGGCACAAGAAGAGATTAATTAGGAAAGCAGGAAGCACACGTTCAAGGGAGGATGTGGGCTCCTTCAAGAGTCAAAAGTGTTTGGGGGAGAGATCTCTGGGGGAGGGTACTTGGGATTGAACCCAGGGTCATTCTATCTTTTAGCTACACTCCAGTTCTTTTTTTTTTTTTTTATTTTTATTTTGAAATAGGGTCTCACTAAGTTGTGGAAGGCCTCACTAAGTTTCTGAGGCTGGCCACAAACCTCCTAAATACTGGGATTACAAGTGTGTGCCACCATGCTCAGCTTCAGCTCTTCTTTTAAAGGATATTTTGTGTGAGGTGGACATGGAAGGTGTACTGGGATGGCACCAGATGGTTTATGGTTGCCTGTCTGCTTCTCCATTGTCTGATCAATTGATAATACTGAAGAGGTACCTTATATTATTGGTTTGGGGTCTCCTTTTACTCAATCTACCATAAAAATGCATGTATTCGTTGGCTAATTAAGAGGGCACAGTGAAATTTTTCTTAGTGGGTGAATTTCTGGTAATTTTAAGATTGTGAGTAAAGGTTTGTACATTACCAGAAATTTGGGAGTGACAGTCCTGGGAAAAAGCTGGCTTGGGAAGTGACAGGCCTGGGAGGAACACTCAACCTGGAGAATGATGGTATGAACTTCAGCACAAGTATTTTTTTTAAGTTATAGTCTCCTTTTCTTTTTTTATGTCTCTCATCTATCTATCATCTACCTATATCTAACGATCTTTTATTTCCTCATTCCATTCTTTACACCACTGCAATCAAATAATCAAAGAGAACATCATCTGATTTGGGCCAAAATAAAATTGTGTACCACCATTGGATTCCATGAGAAGAATACAGCATCACTTCTATGATGTGCTGCCAGAATGAGCGCGTTGCATCCAATCATGAGGAAGAATCAGACAAACCTAAATTGCAGGACATTCTATGAAATAACTGGCTGCATACTTTAATGTATCAAGGTCGTGAAAGTCAAAGACTTTGCAGACGTTCTGGAATGAAGGAACTAAAGGCAATGTGTGATTCTGAATGACATCAGTTTCTTTATGAAAGATATAACTGAGAAAATTAGTAAAATTGGAACAGGGTGTGAGAATTAAGCGGCATTCTTGCTTTCAAGAATTTGACTTTCAAGACTTTGATGGGTTTCTCTTAATATATAGGAGAATTTCTTTGTAGGACAGGGCATCCTGTCTAAAACAGTTGCAGGAATCTTTTGGGAGGTAAAGTTATTTTTACTCCATTAAAACTTTTCTGAAAGTTTAAGATTATTTTCAGATTATAAATATTGTACTTGAAAATATTTCAAAGCAAAAAGGAGCAATTGCTTTAATTTTCTTCCTTTAGTCTTTTCTCCAGTCCATCCCATCACCAAAATTATAGCACTATAAGAGTATTACATTGTGACTTCATGATAGGAGAAATAATTTATTTACCTAGATGTGACTACAAAATTTAAAATCTCAGGTCAATTTCTTTTACCTATCCACTTTTTGCTGTTATAAACCATAATGTTATTTTCACACTGTTGCTTCTGGCTCTTTGAAAATATTTAAGAAAAATACAGAGTGACATAAAATAGGATAAGCACTGAGCCTCTTGGAATGTTATGTTTTTACTGATGCTACAAATAGAAATTCATCATAACTGACCTCCATGACATATGTTGACAAACTTACTTGAAGGAAGAAATACTATGCTAGGACCTAAGTGTTTTGAGCATAGTCACCTATATCTGTAAACTCATAGTAACTATGTTGAAACAGCTTGATTCACATTTGTAAAAAGGGATTTATAGTGATCAATTGAAATGTGTTTTTTTTTTTTTTTTGGTGGTACTGGGGTTCCTGGAAGCCCTTCTACCTCTGGGCTACACTCCCAGACCTCCTATTTTATATTTTTATTTGGAAACAGGGTCTCTTAAACCAGCGCAGCTGGCTTTGAGCCTGTGCGATCCCCCTGCCTCTGCCTCCCAAGAGCGAGGATTACAAGCGTGCGCCACCACGCCCGGCATCAATTGAAAATTTAAGAGTCAGGAATAATTGTAGCCGGGCGTGGTGGCACACGCTTGTAATCCCCGCACTTGGGAGGCTGAGACAGGAGGATCGCAGGGGTTCGAAGCCAGCCTCAGCTACTTAGTGAGGCTTTCAGCAACTCAGTGAGACCCTGTTTCCAAATAAAATATAAAAAAAGTCTGGGAGTATAGCCCGGAGGTAGAAAGCCTCTGGGTTCCACCCCCAGTACTACCAGAAAAAAAAAAAAGAAGAATTGTAACAATAAGCAATTGAAAAGTTGCACCAAGATTAATCTCTTAAAACTAATTTCATATGTTTAAATGACAATATGGTACATATATATATATATATATATGCTGTGTTGTGTTACTTCTCTGTAGAAATTTTTATTTATGCCAAGTATTTGCTATCCTGTTTTTGTGTCAATATATCTAGCTGCAACATTCAGTAATTGACAAGTATTTCAGTAATTGAAAAGAAGTTATAATCTTTTAAAACTATGGGTTTAATTAATAAATTTGGGATATGTTTTGGTTCTGTGTGCTATATATTTCTTATAATTTTACATTAAAGGAAATGCTAAATTTAAAATTTTATTATATCTACCCAAAAGAATGAAAACCAAAATACCAAAGTAATGAAGGCCTATCTTTGTTCATAGCCTCACAACTCACAATTGCCAAACTATGAACACAGCCAAGATATCCATCACCATATGAATGGATTACTAAACTATGGGATTACCAAACTATGTACACAATGGAATTTTACTCATCCATTAAAAAGAACAAAATTATATCATTTACAGTGAAATAGATGGAACTGGAGAGCATTTTGCTAAGTGAGTTAGTCAGTCACAAAAAGTAAAAAATCAGATGCTCTCCCTAACTTTCGGAAGCTAGGGAGAAAATGGGTCATAGAAGGAACTCTAGACAAAGAAGGAGAAACCACAGATGAACAAATAAGGGAAGGGGGAATGGGAAGGGGGGAGAGAGAAATTCCCTGATATACATGATGTACATTCACAAACATATCAAAGTCAATCACTGAGCCAAACATGAAGAGGAGGGAGGGGGAGGAAATGGGGTGGGACTGGGGAAGGGCTAAGTGAGCCATATGAGCATATATGTCTCTACCATCTTGTACCCCATTAAGACGTACAACTACAATGCAGCAATACATTTTTTTAATATTTTATATATGTTTTCTCCATGCTTAAAATACCACAACTATTATGCTAAATTTCTGTAACCACCACAACCACAGGTGAGAATGCCAGTGTACTGAGGTGAGTCAGTCCACTTCCAGCTGTGAGATGGGAATGTGTGCTCTATTACTTCCAAGGAGGGTGTATTGATGTGGGACAATACGAACAAACAAATATTGTTAAATAAAAAGAATGAACAATGAGCACTTTGCTAATTTTGTAGGTATCTTTCCAAACATAACTTGGTAATTGGCATGAAAACATCTTAAGGTTTTTGTTATTTTTTGATATACTTTGATAATAAAAAAATTAGTTTTGATTTAAATCACTGAATGTTACTTTTACAGACATGAGTATGCGCGCGTGAGTGCGTGTGTGTGTGTGTGTGTGTGTGTGTGTGTGTGTGTCCGTAAGTGAGTAGAGGTAAGGGTAATTCCTCAAGTAGAATATTTCACAAGTGATGTTGTTTGTGTACATGGCCACATTTCACTTTTCTCCCTAATGTAATTGATGTTTGATAACTTATTTGCATATTCTACTTCTTAAAAGACAGTGACTTTTATCTGTTAAGAAGAAAGTTTCAAGATAAAACTTGAGAGTAAAGGAGAAATAACGAAAACTTAAAGAATCTGCGGCACATGCAGTAACACTGTGGACAAAAGCAGCTGCTGTCTCAGTGAGTTGAGATTAACGCAAACATAAAAGGATCACCTCTTGCCAGCTTTATTTGGAGAGTCCAGCCATCCATGTGTGATGGAATAAATTTAAAAGTCCAGATGATGTAGGAGATACTTGCAAGGATGGGCCAACACATTCAGTTAGCTTTCAAATTTATTTTCTCACACATGGACGACCATTCAGTTCAAACGAAAGCAGAGAAGCACAATTCATCTACAAATATGTCCAAGAAATGTTTGGTTTAGTTTCAGAAAATAGCTTTTTTTTTCTTTTCCCTTTTCTTATTTGCCTGGTGTGCTTTAAAAGAAGTACGCAGTATCCTAACTTTATAGCCTAGGTATTAGATGACCAGACACCAGATTCACATAGGCAGTATAAAATCAGAATCTTAATTTTTTTGTGTGTGTGTGGTACTGCAGATGGAACCCAGGGGCATTCTACCTCCCTCCGAGCTGCACCCCCAGCTTTATTTTTTTATTTTTTGTTTTGAAACAGGGTCCCACTGAGTTGCAAAGGGCCTCACTAAGTAGTAGCTGAGGCTGTCCTCGAGCCACGATCCTCCTGTCTCAGCCTCCCAAATGCTGGAATTACAAGCATGAGCCACTATGCCTGGCGAATCTTAATTTTTTTTTTTAAAGGCAGACATAATAAATACACACCAAGAACCAATAAAAGAAAATACAAAAATGTATTCTTAACGGGACTCTCCTACATAAAAGAGAATAAACTCAAGTGTGTAGAAAGATGTTTTACCACCTAATGGTAAAAATTCGCCTTAAAATTTGTGAAAACAAATTCAATAACTTTTAGAGACTCTCTACTGCAACATAGGATTTCTCTGTTTCAGTTGAATTTTGTTTGAGGTAGATCCCAGGTAAATGAGAAAGTGAAAGCATCCATAGTTGTTTATTTTAAAAAGAAAGATAAATGTACCTCAAAATCAAGCTGCATTAATAGGGAAGCGAGAAGTAATGCAGAAAAGAAATTTGTCTTTTTGTTAAACTAGATTTTAAAAATTCATTAAAAAGAATGCAAACCTTAAGAGACATTTTAAGAAAATTTTGGCTTGTTTTCTTGGTTGGTTGTTACATATTAAATTTTTACCTCCATGAATTAAAAAGAAAAAAAACTATTTTACCGTACCATAATTTAAAAACAGACTCATATGAAGAAAGAGACCAAAATGATTTTTTTTATTTAAAAGGAATCTAGAAAAAAAACAAGTGTCATTTTTATCAGTAAAATATATATCAAAATAAAGGGAATAATTGATAGTTCTCTAAATAATTTAATACAAACACTCACCAATGGTGTGTTCCTTTGAAAATTTGAAGTTACTTCTATAGGCTTATACTAATTAAATAGTTGCAGATAGAGGGTAAAATATGTTTATGGCCTGCATCACTCCCGATTTTTTTAAAAATTTATATTTTTAGTACCAAATTGTTTAATGATTGTTGTAATAGTCATTAGTTCTCCAGAAAGACAGAAACAATAGAATGGATAGATAGATATCAGAGGAGATTTATCAGGGCAATTGGTTTATGCAATTATGAACGATAAGAAGTCCTACAGTAGGCTATCAGAATTTTGACAGGATAACTCTTAGGTCTGAGCACTTGGTACTAATGTCCAAGGTGTACCAGCTCCAGAAGGGAGTTCATAAGCAGAGGCCTTTTTGTCCTAAGTCCCAAATGGATTGGGTGGTGCCCACCTGCAATGAATGAATAAGGATCCACCCACTAATTTGAATAACAATCTCTTCTAGAAACACCACAAACATACCCAGAAACTTTACACCTATCTGATTCTCACTTAATTCAGTTTAGTAGTCACCTAAAATAATTCATTATACCGTATCTAATATTCAAGGGATTATATGTAATTAATAATATTCCTGTCAATGACCACTTAAAGAATATATTTTAAATTCTGAAAAGACTAGGATATTTGACTTCCCAATGAAGTATTACATGGATGACAATTGAAAGTACCAACAGGACTACATATCTAGATAAATATAGTTCATATGTGTTACAAGATTAATGTGAAATTATTCAACATTATTTTATAACATTTAACCCAGTCAATTAATATTTACTATCTATTATATGTCATGACATATTTCTAGGTAGATCCTGAGTACAACAGAGAGAAAAATAGACTAGAGTTTACTTTCTAGGCACAAGTAGACAGCAGTCCATTGGATGTTAAGCTGAGCTCATTATTGTAGCTGACTGTCATGATGAAGTACTAGTACACAAATTCTCTGTGACAGAAGGATAATTTGAGATAAAGTACCATTTCTCACATATCAGCTATATATAGATATAAGACTAATAACTTTATTAAGAATCAATACACTTGGTATCTAATATTAACTTTCTATGTTTTATTTCTTTGACTCCAAAAATCACTTGAGCTTTCTGAACCACACCTTTTTCATCTCAAAAACAAAAATAATAATAGCCAAGTATAGGGGAAAACAAAATTTAAACATGCATGGACAGGAATATAGTAATTTATGTCCCATAGGTAACCAGTGAAATTTGAAGCTCAACCATGCTTTTGTAAAGAGCAATATAAGATTATTGATAGAATGTTTAGGTTCTTACATTGAGGTGATGTATTAAATGATACACAGAACCTAATTTTTGAGGCACGTTGATGTTATCAATGTTTCAAAATTTGAAATACACAGATCTGCCTTTAAGTTCTCTCTGACCAGCTGGGGTTGATCAATCATCAAATGATAATCATCAAATTATTTTTTAAAATAATCTGTTTTTATTTTTTTCTTATGTCCAATTCATTTTAACTTTGTTATAAAACTTGTGATTTTAGAGGATATAATTATAACCAAATTAGTTTATTTTCACTTAGCTATATCATGTCTTTATATTGGATCTGCATATATTGTGTTTTATTAAATTTATTTACTCTTAATACCTAAGAGTGTTGAGCAATTTTTTTTTTAGTGAAGAGAGAATTTGACCTACAATAGCACAATTAAATAAGCAAACATAGCCACTAAGACTTGTCACTAATTGCTCTCTTTTGAATACATCAGCTTCTTGGCTAATATTGTATTTAACCTCACTTTGTACTTGTTTCTATTCCTGTTCTCTTGTCCTATCGCGAAAAAGAAGTTTTTTGGTGCCCCAGCCCAAGTCCTGGAAGGCCCGGTGCCAGGCAGGAGGCCGAATGGCGTCCCGGGAGGCCTGGTACCAAGCAGGAGGCCTAGTT
The DNA here is from genome assembly GCF_963383645.1 of Muscardinus avellanarius. NCBI lineage: Eukaryota > Metazoa > Chordata > Mammalia > Rodentia > Gliridae > Muscardinus > Muscardinus avellanarius. The sequence continues at coordinate 113,413,316 of NC_137790.1, forward strand.
GCATATCCCGAGGAACTCAGCACCGCTGTATGCGCCAGGGCCATAGTGCACTAGAACAGCAGATCGATCCTGCTCTGTGGGGTGAGGCTGTGGGACTCCACTCTTGGAAGGGAGAAGAAAATTTATTGCTGCTGTGTGCCTGATACCACAACCACTTCAAACCACACATACTGTCTTCCTTTATTAAAAAAAAAAAAGAAAGAAAGAAAGAAAGAAAGAAAGAAAGAAAGAAAGAAAGAAAGAAAAAGAAAAAATATTGGAGAGGGGTCAAGATGGCCGTGGCAGCAGCCAGGATTCTGGAGATGCAGATAAAACATATCAAGTTAACCTGGAACTTTTGGAAAAATCCCCGTGAAGGGGGACTGCTTCTTCCTTACATGCTTAAGAATTCTGTACATCATCTGTAAGGAGAGAGCTCAGTGGAGAACTAGGAGGAAGGCGGCAGCGGCAGCTGTGGCTGTGGTGGCAGTAGAGGCAAGTATTTGGGAGAGGCAGAGATCTGATCCAACCCACCCTGATCTTCTGAAGAAATTGCCCCAAAGGTGGAATTCTACCGTCGTGCATGCTCAAGAATACTGGACAACATACAGTGTGGGAAAGTTTTGGGAAAGAATTGAGATAGTGGAAGCAGCAGCAATGGCAGCGGCCAGTACTCAGGAGAGGCAGAGATCTGATGCAACACACCTGGATCTTTTGAAGAAATAGCCCCAGAGGTAGAATGCTACCACTGTGCATGCTCGGAAACTTGGGACAACATGTTGTGTGAAGAGGGTGCTCAGAAGAGAACCGAGATGGCTGTGAGAGCGGCATCGGTGGTTAGCATTTGGTAGAGGCAGAGATTCAATCCAATCCACATCATAATTTGAAAGAAATATCCTCAAAAGTATACCGCTAATACCGCACATGCTTGGGAATTTTGGAAAACAAACTGTGTGGGAAAGGTGTTCAGGAAAGAACTGAGAGGCAGTGACAGCAGCAGCGGTGGTGGTGACCAGAGTTTGGAGGGGCACTCAGATCCAGTCCAGTCCACCGTGAACTTCTGAGGAAATCTCCCCAAAAGTAGACTGCTCCTCCCACACATGATCAGGATTTCTGGACAACATGCTAAGTGGTAAAAGGGTTTGGAGGGTATCAAAGGGAGCCCCACATGGTTGGGGTGGGCCACCACACTGCGAGTTCTGGGAGTCATCAGCCCTCATGGCCACCAAGCTCCTCTGCGCAGAGTGGGAGGCCAGTGTATGTATGGAGCAGCAGAGCCTGCTCTCTGGAGTGAAGCTGTGGACCTCTGCCTTTGGAGGGAGGACAATTTTTTATTGTCACTGGGTATCCGGGGTCCCAGCTTACACAAGACATGTACTGCTCCCTCATATTAAAAAAAAAAAAAAATTGAAGAATACCAGACATGGTGGCACATGCTTGTAATCTCTGTGCTTGGGTGTCAGAGACAGGATGATCGCGCAGGCTCGAGGCCAGCCTTGCTGGCTTGAGAGACCCTGTTTTCAAATAAAAATATATATATTAAAAAAAAAGCAGGTCCCTGGGAGTAAAGCCCAGCGGAGGAAAGATTTCCAGGAACCCAAGTACCACCAAGAAAAAAAAAAAAGTGGGAGAAAAAAGGGAACATCTGTAGAAGACCTGCTCATAGTGGCAGAGAACAGAGCCCGATACACAGCAAGACAGTAAGGCTGAAGGTGGGGCCTCAGAGGCCAGGATAGGAACCTGCCGGGTGGCTAGGCCAGTGCCGGGGCCAGTGAGTTTGGAATCGGAGCCTGCCATGAAGCAAGGCCTGTATTGGGGCCTCTGACGCCGGGAACAGAGCCTGCCAAGGGGTGAGGCCAGTGCTGAGGCCAGCGAGGCCAGGATCGGGGCCTGCCATGAGGCAAAGCTGATGCTGGGGCCTCCAAGGCTGGGATCGGAGCCTGCCAAGGGGGGAGGCCAGTGCCAGGTTCAGCGAGGCCAGTATCAGAGCCTGCTGTGAGGTAAGGCAGGCACTGGGGCTTCTGAGGCCGGGATCGGAGCCTGCCGAGGGGTGAGGCCAGTGCTGGTGCTAGCGAGGCCAGGATCAGGGCCTACTGTGAGGCAAGGCCAGTGCTGCGACCTCTGAGGCCGGGAGCAGAGCCTGCCAAGGGGTGAGGCTGGTGTTCGGGGCCAGCGAGGCCAGGATCAGAGCCTGCCATGACGCAGAACCTTTGCTGGGGCCTCAGAGGCAGAGATCAGAGCCTGCCGAGGGGTGTGGTTGGTGCTGGGGCCAGGGAGGCTGGGGATTGAGTCTGCCATGAGGCAAGGCCGGTGCCAGGGCCTCAGAGGCTGGGATCAGAGCCTGCCAAAGAGGGAAGCCAGTGCTGGGGCCTCGGAAGACAAGATCAGAGCCTGCCATGTGGTGAGGCTGGTATTGGGGTCAGCAAGGCCGGGATCAGTGCCTGCCATTTGGTGAGGCCGTAGCTGGAACCAGCAAGGCCGAGATAGGAGCTCGCCTAAAGACGAGGCCGATGCTGGGGCCTCCGAGGCTGAAATTGGAGCCTGCCACAAGACAAGGCTGGTACTGGAGCCAGCGAGGCTGGGAGCAGAGTCTACCGGGTGGCCAGGCCGGTGCCAGGGCCTTCAAGACTGGGATTGGAACTTGCTAAGCGGCATACACAAAGAAATATCACAGAAAATGAAAAAAAAATCTGATGCTTTCCCTAATATGCAAAACTAGGAAAAAGTGGGTAATAGGAGGGAATCTAATGGAAGAAGGGGCCCTATGGAGGAGCAATTAAGGTGACCAATGAGAGGGGATGGGATGGGGGAAGATGGAATCTCTTTAAGGCACATGATGTATGTAAATAAATACATCAATATTAAACACTAAATCAAGCATGGGATTGAGGGAAGGGGAGGGAATGGGATAGGGATTGGATAAAGGTTGATTGGATGATGTGTACTTGGATATCCTAACAAGTCTTGCATTCCATTGTGATGTTTGACTACAATGCACCAATAAAAATATATTAAAAAGAAAAAAGAAGTTTTCCCAGTGCTTTCCTTAATAGTTAGTGAAATATTTTAACAGAACAGAAAAGGAAGTAAAAAAAATGATAATTATTTCCCTCAAAATATATATGTCTTCTTCCATTGAGTATAAGATGGAAAATATGAATCTGCCATTTCTACATACATTTAACCATGAACACTGCAGTGCAGAGACTTATTCTAGTACTTTCATAATATAGTTTGCCTACAACATGGTCAATGAAGGTAAATCATGGCAAAGATAATGCCATGGTTCAATAAATACATATCACCATGAGAAGACAATACAAATACATTTTCTAAACCTTTGTGTACATATATGTCATCATGAGACTGAATTCTGCACAATGAAATGTAAACATAAGGGATGAAAGACCAGGCCCAACCTCTAAAATGTCACCCTCGTTATGAGTGGCCACGTGGAATGCATATGCCACTAACTCAACACTGAACTCTAACTCAAGCAAAAAATACATGCTACTGCATTAGAATGCTAGAATTTTGAGCCCGTTTTATAAAGCCTAATCTCACAAAAGAATAGGTAGTTTAGGAAAACATGAGCCAAATCAATAATCTGAAGCTCCCCTACAAAAGAAATCAAATGTTTCAATACTGAAAGAAATAAAAATCAACAGTATATTCTTCCTATGGGATTTAAGGACTGTTTTAACCAGATTTACTTTTCCCTTAATTGCTAACATCAGAACTCTATACTTTTGTAAGATATGAATCTACTCTGGTAATATCAAGATAGAGGTTTCCCCGTCTTCTCTTATGCATGGTCTCTATTCTCCTGGGCCTTAGGTGCTCCCATCTTTAAACTGAAGAGGCCCTGCAAAGTAATCTAATCTCTAAGGTTCACTCGAGGCCTGTCTCAACTATTTTATCATAATCTGCATTTTGTGTAGGTAATAGGATTTATAAAACTGAATAAACCAAGAAGTTTGCATAAACTCATTAAGGAAAATAGGCCAAGTCACAATACATGTTTTGGAAGAATTTTATGAGGATTTTAATAATATAAAAATGTGGATGTCTTCAAAGGCTTAAGGAAGCTTATTTTGCTTGCTAATTTTGAACAGAAATCTGATATTTAAAAAAAGAAAAATTTTCTTCAAAATCAGGCTAATTGTGTATTAAAGTATGTTATACTCATTCAATGCATTATCTAATACAGTTTAAACCATAGGAATCATGGAAAATATGTTTTGCAGCAAGAAAATGGAAAAAAATATGCTTAGGCTAGAGGACTGGACCATGGATGCACACTGCTTGGATTTGACACTCTAAGTTCTAATCTGACTAACAGGTGACATGACCTTGGCACAAGCTACATCATCTAACTATGCCCACTGTCTGCAGCCATGGACTGAGAAGTTTAATAATACCCGCTTCAGTGCACGTCCATCATGCATGTTAAGTAAGTTAATATATGTAAAGTACTTGGAACAATGCCTGCATATAGTTAGTGCAATTTAAATTTGATGTTATTGGGATGCTCTGAACTTATATCAAAAGTATATTCTATCTTCTCTAATTCAAATAGCTGTGTTCACAGCTATAAAATTTAAAATATTTAAGAAAATTTCACTCTATTATTTTCAAGTGCTATAAAAATAGTAAATTATGTATCATATAATGCCATTTTTTTTCTTTAAACTTATCCTTTGTAAATTGCTGAGTACATTAGTAATATTGGGCTAATTCAAGTTGGGATTCCCTCATTAAAACTGTTAGTATTTGGCCTAAAACAAAAGGTTTATTAATATAAATATATTCAGGAAGCTAAAATGAAAATAACCAACAGTGTATAGATGTGTATAAAGGTTCCTATTTCTTCATATTATTGTTAGCATTATTTATTGTTTGTATTTTTGATAATTGACATTCTAACTGTAGTTAGGTGGTTTAGTTTTATTTTATTTTACTTTTGTAGTAAGCATTGAACCCAGACACATTCTACCTCCCAGGCATGTTTAACCTCCAACTATATATTATATATTATACATATAAATATGTAAATATGTACTATATAAAATATATAAATATGTATTTATACATATATTTTTTGAAACAGAGTCTCCCAATTGGACAGTTGTTAATTTGAAGACTAATCAAATCCATTCTTACCTATACACTTTGAAAATGCCTTTACCCAGGTTATACATTTATATGATCAGTTTTTATGACAGTAAAAGCTTAGAAATGATCTAAAAATACCTCAGTGGAAGGAAGGGATAAACATTTGTAGCATCTTCAATAATTAATCACTTTAAAACTAAAAATGAATTATATAAATATATAACTATATATCAAAAGTATTAACCATAAAGTTAAACATAAATATATACTCAATATGATATTATTTACTTAAAGATTATAACAAAAATGATATACTATGTATTATTTAGAAATGTATTCATACGCAAAAAGTAAGGAAAAGCATGAGAATGTACCAAATGTATTATTCACCCCAGAAATCCCAATAAATATTTGAGAAGGCAAGCCAAGTCCAGACTTTATGCATTCAAGGATTCAGCCTACAGTCATATGAATATTGAAAAGAAAACGTTAAGTAACAAGCTGGTGATATCTAGGATATGTGAGCATTAATATAAAATTTCAAAAAGTGCTGAATTTGGTCTCCTTAGAAACCCATCATCTGAACTACTTCCAAACATGTCTGTCTCTGTCTCTATTTCTTATGCATTCTATTTCAGAGAAAATTATAGTAAAAACTTAAACATCAAATTGAACTAGTCAACATAAAGTATGAAAATACTGGATAGAACTAAAAGATATATCAGAAGGACCATTTCATTCTGTAAAACAGGCTGCAAAACACACCATTGCTTGTCTCTCAGGCTGACAGGCCATATTCAGGGTTCTTGTAACAAGTTTCCATAAATTTATCAATAAAAAATTGTTCTCTCACATGCAAAATTGAGGCCATACCATCCTAGATAGGAAGCAAAAAAAAATACTATTTTGTATAATTTATGTGAGTTTCCCTAAATTTATCCATTTCCTTTTGCTTTCTAAATTTTTGGTAAATCCAGTTGAAGATATAAAATCAGGGATCTCGATATTATAACCACTTTTAAAATCCCCATTATTCTAGCCAATTATTTACAATTGACATTAGTATTTGTTTTAATATAACAATCAGATTACAGATGGCTTTATTTATCTGCAGCAGAAGTTCGTTAAGATCACCATCTTTTCATTGTAATAATTAGTTTTGACAATTTGCAGATCAGTCTGAGGCAATTGATCAGCAATCATATACATTAAACCTTCAAATAATGCATTTATTAAATCAGACCAGCAAAAGCAATAGTTGCTCTTAACAGGACAAGGTAGCTAACTATGACTTAGCAAGGACAGACTCAAACATCCTGATGCTTGGGCCATGAGCATTAAGCTGCACCATTACAAGAACCGATCCATTCCTGGCATTATGGAGAGGCAACCCTTGTGGACACAGCATTATTGAGACCCCCAGTCCTGACTTACTACCTCAGCACTCTCCAAGGATGATTACCTCAAGCAATGAGGCGTAGCCAGTTTTCATGGAGCAATGTATAGTTCTGAATTCATTCGGCTGCAAAGGAGGTAAATTCTCCTACAGACTTGCCTGCAGGAAACTAGTCTTAGACAATTGCTACCTCTCATTACCAAGGTTAGAAGCCAGAACTAACTTCTCTGATAAGTTTACAGATAGAAACACTGGCATGTGACAGAGTCTAGGCCAATGTGGTACATTCAGAGAGCTTCTATTTGGGAATCAGAAACCTGAGTATGTGGCAGTGGTAAGTAACTTTTCTTTTACGCAGAATGGTGAAAGAAAAATCAAGCCTCCCAATCAGCATGAACACAGTTTCTGCTGTCTGATATCTAGTGTCTACAGTGCATATTGCAGTATGTTTCCCAATGGCAACAACAAAGCATGTGTGCTGAAGCAGTACTCATAGTACTGGGGAATATTTTCTCTGACTATACAGCTTCATAATATACAACCCTAATTTTCCTAGATATTATATAATCTACACAATAAAATTTAACAAATCCTCTTCTGTTTAAAAAATCTAAGTAGCTTCCCTTGTTTCTAACCAGAATTCTGACAGTTATTTTCAGGCATGGCTTCAAATACGATACCCATTAGAAAAGAGACATCTGAAAAATTAGTCACATGGATGGGTTGGATTTTGAGGTAATAAAGATCCAGCCTCCAGAAATCCAAGAAATATGGTGATTGAATAATTGATTAAATTATCACCTACAGTTAACTGGAGTAAATAATTAAATTGAAGGGTGCTCAGAGGACTGAGAAATCAATAACATGAGTGCCATAAAGAAGTAGCAGGCTGGAGTGGGAAACTCACCAAGAGATGTTGTGTGCATATATGACTATGGCTTTGAATCTCACTTTGATGCATAGTTACCTTGCACCAATGAAACTCTTAAAAAGGCAATACTAACTCTGTTAGGCAAACTGTCAATTTTTAATTATTCTAGAGAATCACAAATTATCATAAACTAAACAATATTCTCAACTCTAAGTACAGTGAGAACTTTTTATGATGAAGCTGTAAGAATTTCTTGATGCCTTGCAGTCATAGTACTAGTGCCATAAAAAATGAAGTGTATCGAATGCCATAATATGGACATATATCTTTGCCAGATTCTTTAGGTGAAATTCAGACAACCAACTAGGCAAGAGTAGAGCCCTAAGAATTGAAATGGGTTATCACAAGAGAATTCAAATGACTCTGAGCTGCTGGTTGTGACTGAGGCCCTCTTACCAGTAGAGGCTGTTTCTCTTCTTCCTTTCCTGAGCAACACGTCCCTCTGTAGACACCTGTCAATGTCCTGAACTAGGGCTTTGCCCTTGCGAATGAAAGCTGATCTTCACGTGCCATTTCCCTTCACTATCTGTAAATCTTGAACTAGAGTCAGCTCTTAGAGTAGAGGTGAGGTAGGAAGCAACTACATGTTCAACTCCAGGTGGAGAAACTTTATCCACCAAAAAACATGTTTCCTAATTACCATTAGTAATTATAGGATGAACTCTAACATCACACTAATCTGGAAAGAAAATTATTTTAAATAAGCTAAGTTTACCATGATGAGTACACTTTATTTGTTTAAGAAAGTAAAGAGATGTCTAAATGTTTGCCAGGTGGGTTGACTGAAGCCTGAATTCATAATGCTAAATAAAGTTAGAGAAAACTTATTTAATAATGCAGAATAAATACAAGGTCTTAGGGAGCTAGAAAAATTGAAGTGGCCTTGTCATGGGTAGACTTATCTTCATTCTCCTAGTAACTCCAAAAACCCCAAAATGTCTTCATGAAGGCACTGAAAGTGGCATTTCCTTGGAGAGCACTATTTAAAAGGACTGAGATGGCTCTTCACTGCTAGCTGAGAATAGGCATTTTTTGGTGATTTTGAAATGGGCTATTTATTGCAAAAGCAATGAGATTGTACCCCTTGGATGGTGAAGACAAAGTAGTGGTTGTAAACAGAAAGAAAAACGAGGGCACAGTCATATTAATAAAGAGCAGAATCTGTTTGGTTATAAGAATGAGCTGCCGGGTGTGGTGACTCACGCTTGTAATCCCTGCGCTTGGGAGGCTGAGACAGGAGGATCGCACAGGTTTGAAGCCAGCTTAGTGAGGCTCTCAGCAACTTAGTGAGACTCTGTTTCTGAATAAAATATAAAATAGGTCTGGGAGCATAGCCCGAAGGTAGAAAGCCCCTGGGTTCTACTCCCAGTGCCACAAAAAAAAAAAAAAATCAATGAGAAGGGTCTTATAATAACATCAAAATTCCTACTGTGAATTTTCTTTTATGGCTTTCCCAAATGGCACTTGTATCAAATAACTAGGCTAAATACGCAGTATAGAAAGGAACATATCCGGACTTTTCAGGGATTATTAGATACTTGCTTTAAACTCAGGCAGTTCCTAAAGACACAGAATATTGTCCTCTACTGGTGAGAATATTTTTATTAGTTATGCACAGAAATTATCTCAAGTGATTCTTATGGAACTCTTACCCCATTTGTTCCAGTAAGGAACCATCTCAAAACATAGTGGCTCACTACAACAATAATTGTTGTGCTCATAAATTTGCCACTTGGACAGGACTTGGCAGGGGAAGCTCCTCTCTGTTCTATTTAACACTCAGCGTCTGGGATCTGGAATGATTTGCAGGATCATTCACTCATAGGTCTGGCAGTTGGTGCTTGTTGTTGGCAGGAACCCTAGCCGGAGTTGTTGGCCAGGGCTCCTACATGTGACTGTTGGGTACAGCCTGGGCTTCCTCAAAACATGGTAGTCATGTTCCAACCACAGAAGCATTCCAAGAAAGAAAGAAAGAAAGAAAGCCAGGAGGAAGCTGTGTCTCCTTTCCTGTCACAGCCTTGGCAACAAACTTTGCCATTTTTGGCACATTCTACTTCTTAAAGCAGCCACGATTTCCAGTGAAGTTCCAGGGGCAGGGAGATAGACATTACACATCAATGGGTGAGTAACAAGATCTGGAAGGATCTGGAAGAACATATGGAGCCAGAGATGTAAGTCATCCATTTTAGGAAAAGATAGTTTCCACATAATCCTTCGGCTATTAATCCAGTTCCATAGCATATAGTTGCAATGCACATACTCTGTAGCTGGAGAACACCTCACATTGTTCCCCAGGTAAATGAAAAGGCATAGCTCATTATATACTTAACCATTCAACTCCTTCTACTGTGGCAGTTGGTTATCAAAGAATCATTCTCATTTAGGAACAAATAAGCACTGTCCCTGCTTGCCTGTTGGACCATAAATATGAGTAGCAGTTTATTACTCTCAATGAGGCCAACAATATACATTCACTGTTGTATCACTGGGCCAATAGACTCCCTGGCTCTCTGTCAGAATTTAATGTAAAAGACTTTTATTTCTAGTCATCTCATAGAACACTGTGCTGTCTGCTCTACTGATAATACTAATCTCTAAGTCCTGATGCTCATAAAAACTTCTCTATATTAAATGCCATGGAAACAGATGGGTGCTGTTAGCTTGCTATCACCATGAATATTGGGGGGCATAGTAGAAAACTACAATTCAGAAATGCAGGTTTTAAAGAGAAATGGTAGTCTCTTTGGCTAAAAGTGACCTTTATTGGCTTAATATCAGTCTCCATTAGAAACTGAAATGCAACTTTAATATACCGGGGCATGCTGCAGCTTTAGCTGCCTCTTAAGCACTGAACTTTAGGCTCCTAAGTTGAGCATGCTCTCCAGCACCACATCACCAACTTCAGATCCTGAGCAGGCAGGCTAATGGCTCAGTGTTTTTATTCCCACTGCAGTACCGTCTCTCTTCAACCCACTTCTGTGACCATGTGGAAAGAGTTTTATGACTCCTGGATCACAGAAAAAACTTTTCAAGTTTGGTCAACAGCGAGCTCTGCCCAACAGGCTGGCACCAGGTTAAAATGAACTTCTAGAGCCCTATAAGCCCACTTGGGATGCGGTGGAGAGATAATTCTCCTGGTGGGCAGCATGAGTGAGGACATTCTCTCACATATTGTGGTCCACTTTTCCTGGAAGGAGAGATTGCATGAGGAATGATTGAAAGGCAATGACTAATGGTTCGACCAGATGGTCTGAGACAAAGAGGTTTGGATATACCTCTCAGAATTAATTCAGAATTTGAGAGTATTTCTGTCCCATGCAAATGTTCAACAGAAAGTTCCCACTAAAAAAGGAGGCTCTCAATAATTAAATGGATATGTTGTTCTAACATGTAGATGCCAGTCAATGTTTTTCTCCAATCCCAGCAGTGTTTACTCAACATGGTCATTTAAACAGCCTCCATGGTGGCATAAGGGGGTTTTGAATAAGCTCAACAAATGGCTTTCTCCCCACAGAAGCTAACTTGGCTGTTATCACTACTGAGTGCCCCATTTTATTTCTACAGCCATTCCTGAGTCCCAGATAGGATATCATATCCTGAGAAGACCAGATAGTCAGTTGGCAGCAAGCTGATTATTTTGGACCCCTTCCTCACAATGGAGTTTTTTTCTTATTGGAATTAACACTTATTTTGAATTTGGATTTGCATTCTCTGCTTGCCACGCTTCACCAGCAACACCATCTGCTAACTTATTGAATGTCTAGTCATCATCAAGTTAGCACAAACAATATTACTTCTGACTAAGAAAGTTTAGGAAAGAAATAAGGTAACAGGTTGAAGTTCATGGGATTCACTGGTGTTATGCCAGGGAAACACCTAGACTTAGGGAATAGTGAAAAGCTGTTGTGCATCACCATGGAGAAAAAAAAGATTGTTTTAAAAACTCAGTAAATATATCAACTGGAAGGCTGAAATTTAGATGCTCTTTATAATATATGGCCTAGCGTTTGATGTTGTCCTCTCTGCCAGAATACAAAACCTATGATCCAGGAAATAAAAATAGGAATGGTTCATTTAATCTAAGAATCTGTTTAAAACAATGTTTATTTAAAATAAAGAGTTAGCCAGGCATGGTGGCGCACGCTTGTAATCCCCGCGCTTGGGAGGCGGAGACAGGCGGATCACGCAGGTTCGAAGCCAGACCGCTGGTTTAAGAGACCCTGTTTCCAAATAAAAATATAAAATAGGTCTGGGAGTGTAGCCCAGAGGTAGAAAGGTTTCCAGAAACCCCAGTACCACCAAAAAATCAAAAAATAAAAATAAAATAAAATAAAATAAAGAGTTAAATTACTAAACATTAAAGTATGTTTCTTAAGATAATTACATTCGGTCTTCCAAGCTCTGATTATAAAAATTTGTTCTCAATATTATTATAGTATTTACATATATATATATATATATATATATATATATATGTATGTATGTATGTCACAGAAATTATTAGGGTCATTCTATCTAGTAATTCAGACCTTGACACATAGTAGATTCTCAAATATTTATAGAATGAAAGACTTTTGAATAATAAATTTGTCCTGTAAATTTTCTATATTCTCCCTTAATAAAAATTTTACACATGTTCTCTGAAAGAACATATCTAATATGTTAATATATTGTTATTCAGCAGTTTCTACTCTATTCCTTCTCTTATAGTGATTGTCTCAATAATTTCTATAGCTATTTTAGATATTAATAAAAGGCATATCCTTTATTGGACTACTTGACCCATTTTTATTCCATGGAAATAAACTATATCTGATATTTATTATTATTTGCCATGAAACATATTTCTACTTGGGTCATAATGAGATGGTTCTAACAAGAAAAATATAATGACATAATTTATTTGAAAAAGGAAAAAATGCTGTTCAAAGGAAATAAATGGATTTTAGATAGATAGTAACTTAAATGTTTACTCTCCTTAGAACTGCAAAGTTTCTACCTTGTTCCTGGGTTTCATTTTTAACAGTTTGGTCTCACAAATTAATCAAAACTATCTTTTGCTTTTTGTCACAGACATTTTCTAATCCAATTCCTGTAATGGTAAAACGGTGGGAATCTCAAACACATATGGGCTTACATTGTTTTTAATGGGAGCTGATCTCATGAGGTGAAATTCTTGATTTCCCACCTGGCTACCAGAGAGAAAGAGAAGCATAGAAAAAAATAAATAAATAAAAATGGGGAATTAAACTCTTCATGTAAATTTGCACCAACTCTTCAGAGAGCTACCAATTTCATGCAACAAAAAATAACAGCCTGTGGATGAAACCAGTTCATACCCAAAGGGAAATACATATTAAAATATTTGTCTAAAGCTCAAATGGCTCAAAAAAATTCAAGTCATGGGAGTTTGACAACAAAACTAATAAAAGTAAACCATTTCAATGTTGTTGAATTATTTAAAAATGAAATATTTTCTAATTTTATTTATTCAAATAAAAGGAAAAAAGTATTCTGTATTATCTAAAGTTGTCATCACAAAATAATTCATAGGATAGTTCAAACAAACTATAGTCTCCTCTCTCTCTCTCTCTCTCTCTCTCTCTCTCTCTCTCTCTCTCTCTCTTAGTGCTGGGGATCAAGCCCAGAACAAATTGATAGCTTCTTGACACAGTGCATCAATCATAACCAGCCAAAATTCTATATTCTATTTTATTATTTTCCATACAAAATAATAGAAATAAAGAATAAAGCTCAAAAAAGAAAGATCCAGTTAGCAAATCTTTCTTACTTCAAATCAACATTGTTTTGCAAGCTAAACATTTTGACAACTTCAGAATTAAATGATTCTGATGATGTAAATTATGTATGTGATACAGCTCCTTATCCCTGTACTAGTCAATAATCAGATTTATTTCATTCACTTGGTATATATTCTAAATTAAAGCAGAAGAAAACACTATTAGAAATAAAGATACCTCCATCAAGAAATCCAGCAGAGAAAACTGTAAATAACTAAGAATAAGAAAACAAAGAATGAAGCTTGTCTGTAATAGAGCATAAGTCATGCTGTGAGAACTAATCAGCATATTCTAATTTGAGGATTAAGGAATATTACAAAGATGCACTGTTGTTAAACCCTAAACCCTAAGGCTGTTGTATATTACTATATGTTCCAAAATGTTTGATACAGTTCTTTGCATATGATAGTTACTCAATAGATAATTACTGAAAATTTTGTTTGAAAAAATAAATTATTTTAATCTAAGACAGACACATAATATTCAGAGTATATAAATAATGAATTTTCACAACAAAATCAATATATCTGACATAGCTGCTAATAGGCATGGTTACAATCTTCCAAAAATAATTTAAACATTGTTATTTTAAGCTGAAACAGGATTTATGGCAACCTATAGTTAAATAGATTTTTATTTTGGTTGCACTTCCAAGACATTTACATGTGGTGTACATTTTCTATTTACTTTTTTAAAGCCCTAAAAGCAAATATGTGATGAAACAGAGCCACTGATCCCACTATATTATTATCATGTTTTGCAAAGATTGAGAGCCATTCTTTAAAGAGGACAATATTGACCTGAAATTTCTTATCACTTAAGGGTGTAGCAACTTTAGTCCTGGCACAATGAATATTAGGATCCAATGTAATGTTTCCTGGCTGTGTCATCCAGGCTTATTTTTCTACAACTAATACCTAAGGTCATTAATTTATAAAGGGAAGAAGAATGCTATTTTGTTTGTTTACTTGTTTTATTGTGCTTTTTCCCTTACTTGCATTTCCAAATACCTTAACTAAGAAATTTTTCTTATTTATTTATTTTAGTAAAAGTTTATTTTGGCTCGCAGTTTTGAATTCTCCGGTCCATAAGTGATTGACTGTTGCCTTGGGGCCACCATATCTTGGTGGGATCTCAGGGCAGACTAAAACTACTCACCTGAAAACCATCAACTAAAAAGAGTGAGAAAGAAACCTGAGTCCCACAATCCCCATCAAGGGCACAGCTCCAGGGACCTGAAGACTTCCCACTAGGTCTACCTTTTAAAGGCCCCTCTACCTGCCAATAGTGGCACATAAGCCTTTGGGGGACATTTAAGATCCACACTGTAACACCTCTCTAAGCATATAAGAAGTCTTTACAGATTGTGTTAATATCTGATCTCTATGCCAGGAAGTATTTTCAGAGGTTAAAAAAAGAGTAAGACAGCTAAAAGTAATCCACTATGGTTATCATCATAGAATCCTGGCAGCTATTGTAGTACAATAGCAAGCCACCTTTATTACAGGGACCTTTTTGTTCTTAAAGAAACATTTTTTTAAAATATGACTTAAGAAATATGGTCCAGGCAGAGACTAATGAACAGAGTAAAGAATCTCTGCTTTCAAAGGCTAAATGTTCTCCTCAAAGTATACATTTTATCACTCCTGGTTGTCAAAGTTTCCGCATTTGACCTTTCAAATTTTCAGAAATGTGAAGGGACAAAGCTATCCCTACTAATCTTCCAATCTCACTGCACCTGCTGAAGCATCTTGGTATCCACCATTAGGGAGATCTATGATAGGAGGTGAAAATCAGTAGCTTATCTGAGAAGGGTTGCGCTCCCTCTTGTGATGATGGATGAAAGCTATTTCTTTGTTAGCAGCAATCCTCCTTTATTGTCATGCAAGTCCTGCAGTGGGGACCAACCATATTTTTTTTCCTCGTTTGCTCAAGTAAAATGACACATCCATTCCACCCGGGATAGATTGCTGCAAGAACTACTCCATGTTCCTAAAAATGTATTTCTATGTGTGTTGTAGAATCTCCCTTATGCTACTTCTGGCTAAATTTAGATATTGATTCTCCTTGAAAACACAAAAAGCATTTTAAATTCCCAAACTGGGAGACAGCATAACTAATTCTAGCTGTGTATACCTCTATTCAGTTAGGTGATTTTATAAAAGCAGTTGGATCACTGTGTGACAATTTTCTTTCTACTTATTTAAAAAGGCTAAAAATAGAGAATGCATATCACATGTAAAGGTCTGCGAAGAGCAATAAAAATAAAAAGCTATCTAACTATAGGCTGCCATAAATTCTGTTTCAGCTTTAGAAAAAAAGGAGAGAATGGTCAAACCAATCTTAGAAAATTCATGTCTGAATTGAAGCTACCATAATCAATAGCACTGAAGCAAGGAATAGACACTACCAGATGATTTGGCAATAGAGCTTTTATATTTGCACTGTTTTATCTAATTATCTTTTATATTGTCTTCCTAATATAAGCAAATAAATATCTTATCTTCCTATTTCACTGTTAATAAATTTTACATAGAAAAGAACTACAAAAATTCAACAAGAAAGGCTACAATCTAACCTCTATTTAATTATTTTGTTTTAGAATAACTTTTTATTACCCCAGACTGGCCAAAACACTTTATCCAAGAAACCCATTCCCATCTAGAACTTTAATAATTCATTGAATTTGGGAGAAATTATTTTATATTACATTTATTTTTATTTAAATTTAATTTAATGTGCATATTACACTAATTTAGGTATGCATGTTTATTATTTACAAATTAATATAACAACTCAAAAGAAGGTTAGTAACCATTCAAGATTTGCTTACTAAGAACTTGCTAAGAAAAAAGACAATTTTAAAAATGTTAATTGCTGTCCATCAAGAATACTATAGAATAAAGAGTAACAAGAATGAAAAATAGAATAAAAATAAAGGTAGCTAGTCATGAAAGGCCCAGGCTATTGAAAACATTGAAAGTCAAACCAGTTATCTAAAGTTAGATTTATATTCACTTTGCAGTCATGTTTACTTAAATTGATTAGAGAACAGGCTTACAGGTAATATCAGCCAACTAAGGTAATTTATTTGGGAAAAAAAGAAATAAGTTTAAGTCTGCATGATCCCATGTGAAAACAAGGACACATAAAAATGACAGATTTTGAGATAAAATTCGGGTTAATGGTAAATGATGCTGATAATAGCTAGTATTTATTGAAACTGTGTTTCAGACACTAAATATTCTATAAACATTACTTCTGTGCAACCAACCAGGTCTGGGAAGCTGTGGATTCATTCTGGTCCATCTGTAAAAGCAAGGCATTGACAGGGAGTGAGAATTGGCTTTATTCCAGCAGTAGCCAGTTGAAATAAGAGGCTGAATACAATAGGGTTTCTTGAGTGACTTCTTCAAGGGGCTTCCACACAGTGGACAGTCCCTGTCCAGTTTTTGTACCAAACAAGAACAAAGATGGTAGCATGCCAGAGCCTAGAGTAAGCAAAGGTGGCACCATGCCAGGGCACAGGGTTAACAGAGGTAGTGACATGCAGTGTTAAAAAGGGTGGCACCATGTTGGACAAGATGGATTCTCCAAAAAGATGCTCAGTTTCTCTTCATATAACAGTGGCATTCCACAGAGAGAGGAAAGAAGCCTGACTAGCACCATGTTATCGCTGTCCCTACAGTTACCTCATTGTTTCCTGAACACAAATTTAGGAAGTCTGTACTGATGCTATAAAAATTAAACTGCCCGAAGTCACACAGCGCACAGGCAGTAGAGCCAGTATTCAAACCCAGGAAGATTAGTTCCAGAAGCTGAAACTTTAATGATACTGAAATACTGCTTCTTAGGATAACTATGTAAATACTGTTGGTTTCCTCCGGGCTAATATAGAGACACCTAATCTTTGTAATATTGAACTTCTGCAATAGAATGTAATTTTTATAAACTCAAAGAAACAGTGTGTAAAGTGATTATCATCTCTCTATCTAAGGATGAAGTGCATTGTCACAGCCTCAACATTTGTTCTCTCTTTATCCTTCAGGTTTATCTGCCCTATGTTACTTTATCCCTTCTTCCCCAAATCAGGTTCAAATTAGAGGAATGAAAGAAGTCACAGAAGAAAGAAAATAATAATAAAATCTGAAGCAGGGAAACAGAAAACAGTACAGAAGGAGAGAAAATTCAAAAGTGATACATAGTGAGTCATCATTACCTACATATGCCTAGTCTTTTATATTTTATACCTTTTACTCAAGATTTTTTCTTACTTCCAGGAAGGTGGTGACCAAGAAAAGCAGTGTTTATGAGTCCTGCTAACACTCAATCTCTATTGCCACAAAATCAGCGCTTTACATAGCCAGAAAACACTATAAGTAGAGAAAAAAAAACCATAAATACAAGGGACAGAGAAAAATAAGTCTAGAAAAACAACCAGAGACCAGAAAAGAAACCTGCCCACCTTGTGGCAGCAGGTCTAGCACGAGCGCCATCTTGCCTCACAGCACCAGGCTCCAGAGAAGAAAGGTAAACAAGGAGCTAAGGCAAGCAGCTGCAGATCAGTCCATTGTAATACAGCAGTTCTTTCAGCACAAAGACCTTCTAAAACTTCCAGTGGCCAAGCTCATCATACCATCCAGGGATTCAGAGCAGAGCTCAAAACCAGAAAAGTAATATACCAACCTTGCTGGGCGTGGTGGCACACACTTGTAATCCCCGCACTTGGGAGGCAGAGACAGGAGGATCACACAGGTTCAAAGCCAGCTATGCTGGCTTAAGAAACTTTGTTTCCAAAAATAAAAATAGGTCTGGGAGTGTAGCCCGGAGGTAGAAGGGCTTCCAGGATCCCCAGTACCACCAAAAAAAAAAAAAAAAAAGAAAAGAAAGAAAAAAAAGAACTACACCAACCTCAAGGCTGAGGGCATGACGGTGGTGCTATATTGCCAGCAACAGCAGCGAGTTCACCATGCCTGTAAGAACTCCAGACAAGTGCACAACAAAACCATAAGTCAAATTGTGGTGCCTACAGACGATGTCCCATTGCTGCACCCACAGGGACTAGTGCAGCTTTGATAAACTCCCTGGGTCTGAGATCTCACAGTTCTACCCAGTGAAGGAATAGTGGTGGCAGAGATACCACACCCTAGTTGCAGCTCCCCATTTGAAAACGCCCAGCCAGACACCCCCAGGGTTTTGCCCAGCCTCGACTAACTCCCTGGGTCTGAGACTTTGTGATACAACCCAGTAAAGGAGTAGTGGTGACTGAGATTATCATATACTCCAGAGATCAGAACACCATAAGTGAAGTCATGGTGACCTTAGAAGAACCCAGAGAAGGCACAAACTTCTGAAATTATGGGAAGAAAAAACAACAATGGAGCAATGAGCTCCCATAACCCCACAATATCAGAACCTGATAACACAGAAATGCAGAGATCTCCAGAAGATCAAATCAGGAATGTAATTGTAGAATAATACAGGACTTTCTAAAAGAATTTAGAGAGAGTCTGAAAAAAATAAAGGATGCAATCATTGAAGTAAAGGCATCAATTCAAGTTATAAACAATCAATTGGACCACATGGAGAATAGAATTTCACTCCTAGAAGATGATCACTCCAAAAACAAATGCAAGTTTATAACTTAGAAAAAAATTGACAGCAGGAATTGGACATTGAAGAAATTTTGGTCCCATTTTAGGAGCGCTAACCTAAGAATAATCGTAACAGAGGAGGGAAAAGAAGGTGAAACCAAATGGATCAATAATCTCTTCGAAGAAGTAATAGCAGCAAATTTTCCAAACATAGAGCAACAGGTCAATACATAGGTCCAGGAAACTTATAGAACTCCCTTTAGACAAGATTAGAGAAAAGGTTCCCCATGCCATATAATAGTCAAAATTATAAGGAGAGAATCTTAAAGGCAACAAAAACAAAAGGCCAAGTGACATTCAGAGGCAAACCAATTAGAATCACTCCAGACTTCCCAAACCAAGTCATGAAAGCCAGAAGGGCTTGGAGTAACATATTCCAACCTCTAAAAGGAAACAACTTCCACCCAAAAATTTCCTACCCAGCAAAACTATCTTCCAAATTATATGGGGAAATAAGAAGCTTCCATGACAAACAGAAACTGAAGGAATTTATGTCTTCAAAAACAGTGATAGAGAAAATACTCAAAGAGATTAACTGCAAAGAAGAAATAGGTAATATGCACCAGAATCAGAGAAATAAAAATTTTCATCCAGCAAACAACTAAGCAAAGAAGAATGAACAGTATTTTAAACAGAAATAAAATCTTAACATGTTACAAATTAAAAATCATCTCTCAATAATCACATTAAATATAAATGGCCTCAACTCCACAATAAAAAGACATAAAGTGGCAATATGGATTAAAAACCAGAATTCATCTAACTGCTGCTTGTAAGAAAAACACCTTACAAGTAAAGATAATAATAAACTTAAGGTAAAGGGCTGGAGCAAGGTAATCCATGATAACAGAAATCAAAGGCAAGCAGGAATAGCAACTATGATATCAGACAAGTTAGACTTCAAGGCCAAACTTATTAGAAGAGACAGTGAAGCTCATATTTTACTGGTAAAAAGGAACAATTAAGCAAGAGGAAATAACAATAATCAACATCTATGCCCCAAACATAGATGGAGCTACTTTCATAAAACAAACTCTTTGTGACATTAAATAAGACCTAAATCCCAATACAATAATACTGGGAGATTCAACACCCCTCTCACACCATTAGACCGATCTTCCAGACAAAAGGTCAGTAAAGAGCTTCAGACCTAAAAAACACCATTAATCAAATGGACCTGTTGGACACATATAGGATATTTAACCCAACTGCAGCAGAATTTACATGTTTCTCAGCTGCTCATGGAACCTTCTCCAAAATAGGTCACATCCTGGGCCACAAAATGAGCACTAGCAAATTCAAAAGTGTTACATACTTCCCTGTGTCTTTTCAGACCATAATGGAATGAAACTAGAAATCAACTATAAGAAGACCCAGAGAAACCACATAAACATGTGGAGACTGAACATCACACTTCTGAATGAAGAATGGGTTATAGAAGATTTAAGAGGTGAAATTAAGAAATTTCTAGAAATAAAAATAGAGATACAACATATCAAAACCTCTGGGACACTTTGAAGGCAGTATTAAGAAGAAAATTTATAAGACTGAGTGCTCACATAAGAAAAACAAAAAAATCTTCAAATAAATAACCTAACTACACACCTCAAAGCACTTGAAAAACAGGAACTGTCTAGATAAATACAACTTTCCTAAACTGAGTCAAGAAGATGTAGAAAATTTAAACCAACCAATAGCCATCAAAGATATTGAAGCAGCAATAAAAAGCTTACCATCAAAGAAAAGCCCAGGACCAGATGGCTTTCCAAGTGAATTCTATAAAACCTTTAAAGAAGTGCTAACCCCAAGGCTCCTCCAACTATTTTTGAAATAGAAAAAAGTGGTACTCTCCCAAATGCATTCCATGAAGCCATCATCACACTAATACCAAAACCAAATAAAAACAGTTCAAGGAAGGAAAACTACAGGCCTATATCTCTGATGAATTTGGATACAAAACTACTAAACGAAATACTAGCAACATGCATTCAAAACCACATAAAGAAAATCATACACCATGACCAGGTAGGGTTCATCCCAGAGATGCAAGGCTGGTTCAAAAGTTATCTACAGATTTAACACAATGCCCATTAAATTACCAAGATTATTCCTCACAGACATAGAAAAATCAGTCTTTAAATTCTTTTGGAACAACAAAAACCCAGAATAGCCAAAGTAGTTCTCAGCAACAAAAAACAAGCAAGAGGAATTACAATACCTGACTTTAAACTATATTATGAATCCATTGTAATAAAAACAGCATAGTACTGGCACAAAAACAAATACATAGACAAATGAAGCAGAATAGAAGACCCAGAAACAAATCCACACACTTACAGCCAATTGATTTTTTACATAGGGGCCAAAAGCATACACTGGAAAAAAAGCCCGTTCAACAAATGATGTTGACAAAACTGGTTAGCCACATGAAAAAGTTGGAAATGAATCCCACTTCTCACCCTGCACAACACTTAACTCAAAACGGATCAAAGACTTGGAAATTAGACCAGAGACTTTGAAGCTCCTTGAAGTGGGCATAGGTCCAACAATGCAACACATAGGCATAGATAACAACTTTCTCATCAAAACCCCAAGGGCACAATAAACTAAAAGGCAAATCAATACATAGGGTTGCATGAAACTGAAGAGCTTCTGTTCAGCAAAGGAAACTGTCAAGAACCTCAATCGAGAGCCAACAGAAT
Source organism: Muscardinus avellanarius (assembly GCF_963383645.1). NCBI lineage: Eukaryota > Metazoa > Chordata > Mammalia > Rodentia > Gliridae > Muscardinus > Muscardinus avellanarius. The sequence goes on from NC_137790.1 coordinate 113,434,894, forward strand.
GGGAGAAGATTTTTTCCACCTACTCCTCAGATAGAGGACTAATATCTAGAATATGCAGAGAACTCAAAAAATTCAACACTAAAAGAAATAATCCAATAAAAATATGGGCAAATGAACTAAATAGGCACTTCATGAAAGAAGAAATTCAAATGGCCAATAAATGCATGAAAAAATGCTCAACATCTTTGGCAATCAGAGAGATGCAAATCAAAACTACCCTGAGATTTCACCTAACTCCAACTAGAATGGCAATCAATCAAAACACAAACAACAGATGCTGGCAAGGATGTGGAGAAGTGGGAACTCTAATACATTGTTGGTTGGATTGCAAATTAGTGCAACCACTTTGAAAAACAGTATGGAGAATCCTCAGAAAAATGGGAACAAATCTACCATTTGATCCAGCAATACTACTTCTGGGTATCTACCCAAAAGACAGGAAACCAAACTACCAAACTAATGCATGTGTATCTATGTTTATAGCTGCACAATTCACCATACCCAAACTATGGAAACATCCAAGATGACCATTAACAGGTGAATGAATTACAAAACTGTGGGATATGTACACAATGAAATTTTACTCAGCCATAAAAATAAACACAATTACATCATTTTCAGGGAAATGGATGGAACTGGAGGACATTATGCTAAGTGAAATTAGTCAGTCACAAAAAGTAAGGAATGGGATGCTTTCCCTAATATGTGAAAGCTAAGGAGAAATGGGTCATGAGAAGAACTCTAGATGAAAAAGGAAATCCTGTTAAGGAGAAAACAAGATAACCTAAATGAGGGGATGGGAGGGGGGAAGAAGGAAATTCTCTAAAACACACAATTTACTTAAACATATTGAAGTAAGCCAAGCATGGGAAGGAGGAATTGGGAGGGAATGAGATGGGAATTGGGTAGGGGCTAAATGGGCGATGTGTACATGTGTGTCCACAAAAGTCTTTTACCCCATTATGATGTATGAATAGAATGCACCAATAAAAATAATTTAAGATTTTTTCTTTAAGTAATTTATTATTGACTTGAAAAGTTCATTATTAAGTATATACCCCTAATATACTAAATAGCATGGATTCTACCCCAGGTCTCCCACTTTCTGAGTTTCTATAAATATTCCTGAACCAATATGAGAGCAACTTCTTTTAAGTGTTCTTCTTTGATACTTGTTATAGTTTGAATGTAAAATTTCCCTGGTTACTCAGGCCCTAAATGCCATCATGTTGGAAATGAGTTGCTAGGCATCTGGCCAGGTAAAGTGTGTGTGTGTGTGTGTGTGTGTGTGTGTGTGTGTGTGTGTGTGTGTTACTGAGGATTGAACTCAGACACTTTCTACCTCTGAGCTATACCCCCAGCCCAATTTTATTTTATTTTATTTTTATTTAATTTTTTGCAGTACTTGGGGCCGAACCCAGGGGCATTCTACCTCCAAGCTACACCTCAGCCCTATCTTTTATTATTTATTTTGAAACAGGGTCTCACTACGTTTCAGAGGGCCTCACTAAGTAGCTTAGGCTAGCCATGAACCTGTGATCCTCCTGTCTGAGCCTCCCAAGTTCTGAGATTACAAGCCTTGTTAATTTTTAAATTGAGAGTGGTCCTTCCCCATTCACTTCAAGCAAGCACATGTCAGTCTTCTCTGAAAAACACCCTCCAAGACACACTGGGTATTAATGTTCTACCAATTATCTGAATCCCTCAGTCAATTTGATACCCCAAACTAACCATCACACCTTCCTTTTCCACCCACCTTCTCCTCTTTCTCCACCACCTCCCTCACTATTTCATTATGTCTCTGTTTTTGAGAATGACCAATGCAGCCCTTATACAAAGCATCTGGTTAGCAAAGAAACAACTCTCTTTAGGATATTTTCTCCTTAGAATACAATAAGCATTTTGGGGGGGTCTGAGGATAGAACCCAGGGGCATTTAACCTCTGAGCTACACCCCCTGCCCTATTTTTTATTCTTTATTTTGAAACCGGGTTTCACTGAGTTGCAGAGGGCCTCACTAAGTAGCTGAGGCTGTCTGTGAACCGTGATCCTCCAGGTCTCAGCCTTCCAAATACTGGGATTACAAGTGCGAGCCACCACGCCCGGCATAATAAGCATTTTAAAAAGTATTGACTGCCACATATTTTTTTCTTGGGATCTATGCAAAAGTAAAGAGATCTTGCCTTAGGAAATCTTCAGTATGTAAGATATTTAACTTGAGAAACAAATGTGGGCATGCATGCTACTATCACTCTGAACAGCACTATGATATGAGACTACAAAGCACCAATAAAAGTATATAAAAAGTTAAATAAACATGATCCAACAGAATAAGATATTTTACTGATGATAATATTTCACTTTGGAAGAGACATGGAGAACCTAACATTCAAGCAGTGCTGGTGGCAGTACAAATTGATGCACATATTTTACAAATGATTTGGGAATAGTCATTTTTAAGATTCAAAAGGGAATATATAACTCAACTCAGGAATTGTACTTCTATGAATGAAATGAATGAATAATCGGAGATAAATATAAATAGTTAATTATGATATTGTGTATCACATAAATGTTTAGAATAGGGAAAAGCAAGAAACCATGTAAGTGTTCAAAAAGAAAATTCTTTTAATAATTTATGCTACATTCATACACAGGATACAGCTATATTTAAAATGACATTGTAGATCAGCGTTTTCCTAACCCTTTTATTGGTAAAGCCATTTTATGAAAACCCTCTTGCACATAGCTGCAATATACAAAATAGATACAGGAAGAGCTCTTCTATTTGAAATGGAGTGAGAAAATGGAGAAAATTTATCTCTGCTCTTATGACCTATTATGGCTTTTAAAACTTTAGTAAATCTCATTTCCATTTTTAACATGAGAAAATTTCAAAATAGAGGCCAAGAAACAAAAGAGAGCTGGAAAAAAAAAACTTGAGTATAAATAAATTTGTTCCAAAAACTAGGTAAAGGGCAATAAGGTCAGAATCAAATATCAGAAAATCACATCCTTTAGTACTGGACAAGAATCCTCTGCAGGGTCCAGAGGAGGGTAGCATACGGCCTGCTGCTTTCTGAGTGTTACAGCCCACCAGGTATGCCTCATCTCTGGCTCCATCTGGGAAGGCAATTACTAGTCCTTACCTTCCTGATTATAAATTTTTCAGACTAGGAACATTTTACTGTTATTGATTTCTTTCAGAGTATAACTTAATATTGTACCACCTTCCCCTACCAACCCAACACCCATCAAGGGTAATGTGAAAAATAATGAATAGAATTTTTAAAAAAAAAGAGTCTTCTAAGGCATAGACTCAAATCCTGGATTTCATCTCAGTCACTTTATTCATTTTTGTTCTTGATTCTTGATATTCTCAGGTTACTTTTTGTAGAACCAGTTATCCAAGTCACCTTATATGCTCTACTCCTACACAAAATCAGAAGTGACAGATCACCAAAAAAGTGCAACAGAGTGTTGGTGATTTCTGAGACTAAAGCCCAGAGGTCCTTGTGGTTCCTCCCTTGCTCTCTTGGATTGGTTGCTCTTGGGGAAGGCAAATTCCTTCTGCTGAGAACACTTAAAACTTGATACACGACATGGAGACAAGGTGAGGGCCCTAAACAACAGAAGTACCGATGTGCCTATTGCATAAGTATGCCTTCCTGGAAGGGAATCCTGCAGCCCCAGGCAAGCCTTCAGATGGCTACAGCCTCAGCAGATAGAACAATGAAATTGCATAAGGATCTAAAGTAAGAACTGGTGAACAGTCCTCCCAGAATCTCTGCCTCACAGAGACCAACAGTGATTGTGATTAAGCCACTCTCTTATTGTGGATATCTGTAGATAATTAAAACACTCTTGTCCAGATCAATTGTGACAAGGACTGTCTCTCTGAATCTCAGAGTGTCCCCAGGCTTCTCATACACAAGCCTGATGTGCACAGTAGAGCAAGGCCAGGCATCACTCCTGCCAGCGTTTGACCATCCCCTCCCTTGCACTATCATTTAAAAAGAAATTCTAGTCTCCTTATAAAACTGAAAGTTTTTCTTTCTATCTAACTCATATATTTAGCTTTCAGGTTTTGATCATCTGCCTTTCCAATAGTATTTGTTGCCTATACTTAAAATATACTAAAAGGAAGATCTGATTTAAAAAAAATATGAAAGAAAGACAGCCATGCATGGTACCACATACTTGCAATCTAAATAATTGTGAGACTGAGACAGGAGAATCACGGGTTCAAGGTCAGTCTCACCACAGTTTAACTAATCTCTCATCAACTTAGCAAGAACCTGCTTCAAAATAAAAAGTTCAGAATATAGTTTGGATGTAAAATGCCCCTGGGTTCAATTTTCATTACCAAATGGAGTAGGAGAGAGAGAGAGAAGAAAAGCAAGAAGAAAGGAAGGAAGGAAAGAAGAAAGGAAGGAAGGAAGGGAGGGAAGGAGGAAGGGAGGGAGGGAGGGAAGGAGGAAGGGAGGGAGGGAGGGAGGGAGGGAGGAAGGAAATTATGACTCATACAATGTTGGTGGGATTGTAAGTTAGTACAAATACTATGGAGATAAGTGTGAAGGTTCCTCAAAAGACTAAGAATGGAACCACCATATGACTTAGCTCTTCACTCCTCAGTATCTTTCCAAAAGAAAGCCAGAATACTACAGTTATATATGTTTATGGCTAAATTGAGTTAATTTAGGTGTCAATCAACAGATGAATGAATAAAGAAAAGTGGCATATATCCACAAAGGAATTTCACTAAGTCACAAAAAGCAAAGTTATCTCATTTGCAGAAAAATGAACAGAACTAGAGAATATTGTGCTAATTTAGACTAGCTCCTCTCAGAAAATCAAGGGTCATTTGCTTTTTCTCATATGTGGAAGCTAGAGAGAAACTAGAAAACAAAGAGAACTTCAGATAAATGAGGAAAAGATCAGTAGAATAGACGAAGGGGACTGAGGGGTGTATTTCTTTAACTCATTTTACTCTACATCCGTTTTGGTTAATACTAAAACCTTAGTCATATCCTCTTACTCTTCATCCCTGCCAGGTATTGAGAATTGCTAACTCAAAGCAATGGTTGAAGCAATTACATTTCAACAATTGCTGTTACATTTAAAATCTTAGAAATATACCTACACTACATTGTTGGATGCTGTCAGCTGATTTATTGCACAAATATATTTTTTCTTCTACACAAAACCTTCATAAAGTAAGATAATAACCATTACATTGTGAAGGAACTTATGTGATAATTTTTCTTCTTTTGTAAAACTCTTATCAAACAACCTTAGAGATGTTACTTTTTAAATTGGATAAGTAAGTGATCTGAATACAAGTAGTATGTCACTCATCTCATCCTTCTTAGATCTGTAAATGTGCTTGTGATAAACATTCTTTAAAAGCAATCCATATGGAAGGATGTGATGGAAACACAAATTCAGTGTAATGAATACGGGCGATACTGTGCCAGGTGATTGGGGAAAGCCCTTCTATGTAGCACTTAAACCGAAATCTAAATAGAAACACATTTAAACAAGCAGCATAGGTAATAAGAGCAGTCCATCCTCAGGAATATTTCATTAAAGGTCTACAGAGAATAAATTGACACATTCAAACGCCATGTACAGATCATAGAGAATGAGAGATGTGCGTGTCTGAGGTTGAAGACAGTCACCTCAGTACCCTGTAGAAGCCTTGAAGCTTTAAATCCAAATTCAACTGGAAGCCACTGAAGAAAATCAGGTAGACAACTACCTCAAGTAAATATTTTGTAAAAGAAATCATTCTGTCTCTCATGAAAAGAACATAAATGATATTAAAACAAATTTGGGAAAGTAGGGATGGCAAGAATGCATTTGGAGAAAGTAATTCAGAAATAAATTTCAATAATCCAAGCAAGAAATTAAAGACAGGGGCTTTTTAACTAAGGGTTTGGACGAAGAGGCAGAAAATGTGAATGAATCTAGAATTTTTTGGAGGTGGAATTGATATGGTTTGAGAAAAAAATTCAGAAAACTGAATAAAAAATATGGGTGTTTATCCAATTACTCTGTGTAGTAGTATTTCAGGTGATTTTTATTCTGACTTTTATTCTTTTTAGTCTAAAAAATGTACATAGTAAGCAATGGTAAGCAGGAAAACTGTCCTAATTTAATGTCCAATATGTCTTATGTCACATGATTGCAATAATGTAAAATTACAGCAAACCCTCCCTCAGGATGAGCACTGAAATATTCTCAATGGTTTGATAGTACTACAAAATGTTCTTTCTTTTTCCTCTTTGGTGTAAATTGGGCACCTCTTCTTCCTCCTTTAATTTCTGCATGTAATTTCCCCCTCATTTATACCTTACATTCATTCTGTCATACACTCAGCAACTACTTACTAACCATCTACTCTGCCAATCACTCTACTAGTGACTGGGGACACAGTGTCAATCACAACTAAAAACAATCCCTATTTTCATGCTACCAATTCTGGCATGGGAGAGAAGATATTAGGCAATAAACATGGCAAACAATTAAAATACAGTTTACTAAATGGTTATAAAGGTGGATGCAAGTGAACTTTTATACCACCAAATACAACTTTTCAAATGCAAACAAGGAATTAAACAATATGGACTAAAATGCCATTTTTCATTTCTTCTTTGACCCCACCACCCTAAAATTATAGTCTCTTAATCTGATCTTTGCTCTCAAAGCACTTTACTTATACAGCTGTAGAGCACTTACCTGGTTATATTAGAGTTGCTGAACATATTCATGTCCTTCATTTTAAGCCTGGATTTATAAATAGACAAAGTCTGGAAATAGTTGTAAAGAAACAATTGTTCTTATATTTAATAAAAAAAAAATATACCTTGAAGCTCCTTGAAGAGGGCATAGGTCCAACACTGCAACACATAGGCACAGATAAACACTTTCTCAACAAGACCCCAAAGGCACAACAAATTAAAAGGAGAATCAATACATGAAATTGCATGAAACTGAAGAGCTTCTGTTCAGCAAAGGAAACTGTCAAGAACCTCAATCGAGAGCCAACAGAATGGGAGAAGATTTTTTCCACCTACTCCTCAGATAGAGGACTAATATCTAGAATATACAGAGAACTCAAGAATCTCAACACTAAGAAAACAAAGCATCCAATAACAAAATGGGCAAACGAACTAAATAGACACTTCACGAAAGAAGAAGTTAAAATGGCCAATAAATGCATGAAAAAACGCTCAACATCACTGGCAATCAGAGAGATGCAAATCAAAACTACCCCGAGATTTCACCTAACTCCAACTAGGATGGCAATCATTCAAAACACAAACAACAACAGATGCTGGCAAGGATGTGGAGAAGTGGGAACTCTAAGACATTGTTGGTTGGATTGCAAATTAGTGCAACCACTTTGAAAAACAGTATGGAGAATCCTCAGAAAAATGGGAACAAATCTACCATTTGATCCAGCAATACCACTTCTGGGTATCTACCCAGAAGATAGGAAACCAAACTACCAAACTAATGCATGTGTATCTATGTTCACAGCTGCACAATTCACCATACCCAAACTATGGAACCAGCCAAGATGTCCATCAACAGATGAATGGATTATAAAACTGTGGGATATGTACACAATGAAATTTTACTCAGCAATTAAAAAACCTCAATTACATCATTTTCAGGGAAATGGATGGAACTGGAGGACATTGTGCTAAGTTAAATTAGTCAGTCACAAAAAATAAGAAATCAGATGCTTTCCCTAATATGTGAGAGTTAGGGAGAAATGTGTCATAGTAGGAACTCTAGATGAAAAAAGAAATCCTATAGAGGAGCAAACAAGGCAACCTAAAGGAGGAGAAAGGAGGGGGGAAGAAGAAAATCTCTAAAACACACAATTTACTTAAACATATCGAAGTCAACCACTAAGCCGAGCAAGGGAAGGAGGAATGAGGAGGGAATGGGATGGGAATTGGGTAGAGGTTAAATCAGTGATGTGTACATGTATGTACACACAAGTTTTTTACCCCAACATGATGTATGAATATAATGCACCAGTAAAAAATTTAAAATAAATAAAAATAAATATCAAAAACCTATTACCTCCAATACTCTTAAAATATAAGCATTATCTAGTATTAATTATATAATGTTCCTTACAAATCTTATGTCTCAAAACAAGACATATTTGTAAATATAACTTTCTATTTTGAAAATGTGTTTTTCATGAACATCCTCTTTTGCGCTTCACAAACTTAGTGATTCTTCCTTCTGACCACCTCTAGGTTCTAGATGAGAGAAATTTATAGGATGGGCAGAACTGATTTTAACACACATTTCACAAATAAGAGGCCATTCTGCCACCCATTGGCAACCAGTCACATCACAGTCTGGGAAGCTCAGGGAAGTGGGAGACTGCTTATCTGGGGCTATAAAAAAAGAACACAGGTGTCACTACACTAAACTTTTTGAATGATTTGAGATTTTCTCATGAATTATCTAACAGCTAGGTGAAGAAAACCATATGTATTCTGCCTGTCTTCTCTTTTAAACTGTGAAGTCCAAGCTTCTACATGAACTACAAATTAATGTTGTTTTTTAAAGAGTAGAACAAATGTGTTCACTTAATATTCATGACCCAGTTGGTAATGCATCTTAAAAATTAATAGTAAGGCTAGCATTGCATGTTTAATGAAAGGATTTGAACATTTCTTATAATGTGCAATGACTAAGTTTATTTTATGTAATAAAAGTAATTCACCAAGTACAGTATGATTAGCTGTTAGCTGGGAAGGGTACTCACAAATCCCCATGCTAGAGGAATTATGATTTGGGGGTAAGCTATTTCAAACCTCAATAACTTTGTTCCCTTTGGGTTATGGTAGAAATATGGTTTATTGATTTTTCTCAAAACATCTAGTGCTTTTCAATGAAGCAAAAGTTTCAAGTATCTTCATGCAGTAATTTCAAAACTCTTCTCAAACTATAAACAAAGTTTTTTTCCCTATATAGTTTAGTGATTATGAAGCAATACACATTATAATGAGGATCAGGTTCTCCATGACAGCAGAAAAGAAATGTAATTATAGATAAAAATCATCATCCAAAGTAATACCTTTCCCAGAGAGTCAGTAACAGGCTTATTTAGCACAAAGTTTATAACCATTCCTTTTACCATCAGGCATTTTTTTAAAAATATATGTTTGTACAATATTAAGGCATATTAAAACAAAAAGAGTGTACTTCATGTTAAGAATAAAGTCTTTATATAAGTAAAAGTTGCAATTACTTCACTAATTAAAAAATAATTGAAAATTTACCAGATATTTGTTAAAATAATGAAGTAAATGATTTTAAACTGCAAATAAAATGAACTATTATACCATTTTTTAGTATAGAGCGTATGATTGGTAACATAAGTTTGAATTTCTTGACACATTCTATAAACAGAAGCTAACAGTATTATGGTTGATTTTCATTTTTTCTTATTAAGCTTTTTGGTATACTGGACAAAAAGTTATTTTTCTAAAAAGTATTATCTTTAAGATATCCATAGTATATCAATATTACTTACAGTATTGTTATGTTAATCAAGTATTTTCCTTATAGATGATGCAAAAATTACTCTTACCTGTAACCAAATTAACACCAACACGGCAGGCAGCCAGGCTTTACATGTATTTAAAATAAGTAGAGTTGGTCATGATGGTGCATGCCCATAATCCCGGTACTCGGAAGGCTGAGACAGGAGAATCACAGGTTCAATGATAGTCTCAGCAAGTAGTAAAACTTTCATCAATCTAATGAGACCTTGTTTCAAAATAAAAAAATTAAAAAAGACTGGGGATGTAGCTCAGAAGTAGAATGCCTCTAAATTCAATCACTTGTTCAACAAAAGAAATGTATAAAATAAGTAGAAAACATATGTACCACGCTGAAAAGTTTTGCAATATAGTTTTAAAAAAGATATATGAACTTTATTTGACTGAGAAAACTAATACTTACAAATTTGCTATATTTATTTGTCATACATTGTGATACTTTATATAACCCATTTCTTTATTTTTACACAACTGCAATCCAAGTTTCTGCTTTAGCCCCTTAATCTATAACAGAATGCTGTGTCATAGGCTCATTTGAAATGATTGTCTGTCTTTCATTAGACAGCTTGTCTCATCTCTGTAAACAAAATACCTGGCAAGAACAATTTAGAGGAGGAAAGATTTATTTGCACTCATAGTTTTGGAAGTTCAATACATAGTTGGCTGGCTCCAATGTACAAACCATAGAAGTAAAGCATGGCAAAGGGATGCTCTCCTCATCTCTTAGTCTCTGGAAACAGGGAGAATTAAAAAGACAGGAACCAATCAGGGATCAATATAGTCCAAAAAGTCCCACAATCATTAATTTACCCCTCTAGCCATGCCTTACCTAAGTTATCACCCAATAAATCCACTCAAATTATTAATCCTTCAGTAGATTTATCTATTGATAAGATTAGAACCCTGATTTAATGATCTTACCTCAAAATATTAGATGTGCTTTGGAGATTTGCTTTCAACAAATGAGCCTTTGGGGGACGTGCCAAACCTGAGCCTTAGCCATCCTTCACAGTCCTTCATTCATCCAGCTTTTGTTTTTTAATATCTATTGAATAAAAGTCTTTATGAGGGCACAAAATCGGTTCTTCTTTCCCCCACTCCTCAGATGGTGCTGGCCACATTTTTAAAAAATCACTGGACAGGCCAGGTGTGGTGGCTCACGCTTGTAATCCCCACGCTCAGGAGGCGAAGACAGGAGGATCACGTAGGTTCGAAGCCAGCCACACTGGCTTAAGAGACCCTGTTTCCAAATAAAAATATATAAAAATAGGTCCGGGAGTGTAACCCAGAGGTAGAAGGGTTTCCAGGAACTCCAGTACCACCAAAATTAAATAAATAAATAAATCACTGGACACAATTATTTTAAATTAATATTTGTGTTTCATGAATCACTCAAAAATAACAGGTTCCTACTTGTGGTCTACAGTAAAACATTTAAATCATTTTATTTAATTTTTCTCATTATCTCACTTGCAGTACATCTACCACCAAAATCTTTCTTCTTTTTACATCTGAGTTTCCTAAAATGCTCTCAAACCTGACTTTAGCTCTCCATCTTTCCTCATCCTCCACCATCTCTCACCTTCTAAATCTCTAAAATTTCTAATCAGGGCTTCTTTCAATTCATTGGCTCTGTCCTAATTCTTCTCTAAAAAGTTTCAAAGGCAGATGTGAAAACACAGAATGAAGAGAGAAGATTGGTAAATCTCCTGTGCCTGCCCAAAGAGTTTTAGTTCATCCTTTCAAGAGTGATGGGCATTAAACACATATGAGTGACACTATGATGAAAACAATATTTTGTGAAGGGCAAATGGGTGATGTTTTGCAGAGATAACTGGAAGAAAGGAAAGGAATTTGAAACTAGAGGATTTAAAAGCAGGCTACTATAAAAATTAACAATGAGGTGATGAGCACTTGGTGAGGCAGAGCCCATAAAAATGAAAGAAAATTACTTTATTTAAAAATAAAGTAATTTTCCCTAAAATTTTATTAAATGTTGTAGTGAGCAATGAGGGAAAAAAGAAATCAAAGATGATTCCAGTTTCAAGCCTAGATGAATATAAAAATAGTACAAATATATATGGTATCCAATATTATGATCTCCATCCAGCTTTAATATTAGAAAATTATTATTATGCTTAATCAAATTGTATAAGTAAAACTCAACATATTTTCAATGCTTTGTTATAAATGTTATTAATGAATTTTTGTTAGTCCTGTATTCACTAGCAAAGTACATACTGAAATAGCAGTAAAAAAAAAAAAAAAGTGCAGATTTGGCCCAAAATGAGAAAGGTAAGAAAAACCACTAAATGCATGTGTATATATGTTCATAGCCACACAATTCACAATTGCCAAACTCTGGAACCAGCCAAGATGTCCATCAACAGATGGATGGATTACAAAAGTATGAGGTATGTACACAGTGGAATTTTACTCAGCCATGGATGGAACTGGAGAACATTTTGCTAAGTGATATTAGTCAGTCACAAAAAGTAAAAATTAGGATCCCTAATACGCAGAAGCTAGAGAGAAAAAAGGTCATAGGAAGAACTCTAAAGGAAGAAGAAGAAACCATAGATGAACAAATAAATTGATCTAACTGAGGGAGATTGGAGGGGAAGGAAGGAAATTCCCTAATGTACATGCTATACATTCACAAACATATAAAAGTCAATCAATAAGCCAAATATGAAAAGGAGGGAACGGGGAGAGAATTGGGTAAGGCTAACTGAGTGATGTGTGCATGTATGCCTCTACCATCTTGTACCCCATTAAGATGTATGACTACAGTGCACTAATAAAAAAAAAAATGTTGGTCTTTTGCCTGCAACTCGAAAGAAAGAGAAAGAAAGAAAGAAAGAAAGAAAGAAAGAAAGAAAGAAAGAAAGAAAGAAAGAAAGAAAGAAAGAAAGGGTCATTCCATTACTTGTTAATCTTACCAGAGGTTGCAATCTGATACAATCATTGTTCCGAGCACAATAAAATGGTCTTCCTGGATACACAATAATCGCTGTCTTTAATCCAAAGAGGAAGTCTTATGTGTTCCAAGAAAGTATTATATTTGGAAATAAATTCTTAAAATGCCAGTAACCTAAGTTTGTTGATGGGACAAGCCCCAAGGGATTTGTCTAATTGCAGCCCAACCTTGACCTACATGATGATATTTGTAATAAAAGAATATGTTTAGGAGTTTGATATGCACCACTAAATACTGGGAAGAAGGCCTAAGAAACTGGAGTGGAGTGAGGGAGGGCACTCAGAGAGTATCATTCTAGGCTGTGTGTGTGAGGCTGGCTGGGAGAATCTGTGTCCATTATGAAAGTATACTATAACAATAAAAATCTGATAATGTAGTAGGCTAGGAGGAATAAAAAAAGAGTCAAGCGTGGTGGCAAATGATTGTAATCCCAGTACTTGGAGGCTGAGACAGGAGGATCACGCATTCATAGCCAGCCTCAACTACTTAGTGAGGCCTTCTGCAATTTTCAAAATAAAGAATAAAAAATAGGGTTGGGAGTGTAGCTCACAGGTAGAATGGTACTGGGTTCAATCTCTAGTACCAAAAATAAATAAATTATCTAAGTTAATTAATTAATTAACAAGTGGAACAGAGAAATGAAGAAAGAATGAAGAAAATGTAACTTTAATATAGATGCCTATGACAGGATTTCCTACTATCCTTACTCCTTAGGCAGGACTGTTAGTCCCAACTCCCTAAGGAATTTGTAAGTCTTTAATAGTTATCTTGGGCACTCTTAACTATCCTTGAAGAGGAATTTATCAATCAGAAGACAGAGACCACACAAAAGATACAGAAAGGTGGCCAGATGCCATACTGAAAACACAAAATACCATAAACTATTAATTATCCAACCTAGAAATTGTTAAGCAGAAGTATCTGTTTGTCAGAGAACAAAAATCACACACACAAAAAGTAATTTCCTCAGGCATTATTAGCTATTCTACTTGTAAATAGTTTAAACAAAAAGGTACCTATTGATAAAATAGAGATGATCCCAGAAGGACCCCAGAAGATGACCAAAACACCCTAAATAACTTTGTTACTACAGGACTGATGTCATCCTTGCATCCTTCCTCCTACCCACCCTTCCCAAAAGTTGTCTATGAAAAATGAGCCATGAAACCTCAAATGAGCCTTTCTCTGCAGAGATGGTCTGTGTTCTCCCTTGAATGTATATTTCTCACTATCCTAAATAAATCTGTGTGCTGAAATTCTTTTCTGTCAAGTAATCCAAGGACTCTGCAGATTCTGAATTATGTTTTCTTCTTTTCCCCACTGGGAACCACTCTGAACCTTGCCCAGAATCAACCCTGCTTCTGTGGCAATACCATCAAACATCCTGAATGCATATTATCCTAAGTTATAAATTTAGAGTAATTGTTTCTGTCAGAATTTTTGCTGCTATGACCCAAAATTCCTGATGACAAAAACTTAGAGGAAGAAAGACTTACTTCCTCATAGTTCAGGAGATACCAGGGGTCCAGTCCATGTTATTCTGAGTAAAGTTTGTGAAGCTCAGGGCATAATAAAGGGGAGGAGAGGGAGAGAGAGAGAAGAGAGAGAGAGAGAGAGAGAGAGAGAGAGAGAGAGAGAGAGAGAGAGAGAGAGAGAGAGAGAGAGAGAGAAAGTATAGTAGTGACTTTGCAATGGGCTTACATAGTTAGGCAGAATTTTCCTTCCCAGGAAATCCTTCTCTGTATGCTTCCTGGTGAAGTTGATGTGCTACAAGAGAGTCTAGAGGGAGATTTTGAGGATAAAATTGAGCCAGCATAATTTTTTTTTCTTAGATGTTACTTATATTCTGACTCATGTTGTCATCAGGCAGCACCCAAATGTGCAGCTGCAACACCTTCAGCATCAGTAACTCCTAGGCCAGGCTGCAGAACAATGGGTCTCTTAACTTCCCCAAGACAACTGCACAATCAAAAAGTCAGAAGCAGTAAGAACTACACTTAACTATACTTATGTCTGGCCTCGTGGAGGCTTCTAGCTGGTCCTCACTTTATCTGAACTTATATCCATCACTGTTCCAAGTGCTTATATGGTGGACTTCAAGCTCATCATTGGATCAGATGTGAAAAGGATGATCCATACAAAGACTGCCTGACCAGATTCCACAATTACCCAAGATATAATCTATGGGTGGCTGTGTGTGTCTGCGTGTTTGTACCTTGTGGTTTTGCTTTTCTGACTAAACCTTGAGGAATTTATTTATTATCCAATCTACTTACATGAGTGCCAGTCTATTGGTGCATTCATTCAACTAAGAGATTTTTAGCCCCTCCCATGTGTCAAATACAGTCTAACCACTTGAAAAACTGGCAATATGCCAAGTAACAAGCCAAATGACCCTTCTCCGTCATGGAACTTCAATACTTAAAAGAAATTAGCAAATAAATGAGGCAGCATAAAATGTTTGATAGTCTAGTTTCCCATTACTACAATAATAAATTTAGTGACTTAAAGTAATACACATTTATTATATTTCTTTCTTTGTGTACATGGGGGGTGCTGGGAATTGAACCCAGTGGTATTCTACCTCCAAGATATATTCCCAGCTCTATTTTATTTTTATTTTTATTTTTGAAACAGGATCTTGCTAAGTTTCTGAGAGCCTCACTAACTTGCTCATGCTGGCTTCAAACCTGTGATCCTCCTTTCTCAGCCTTCCTTAGTAATGGAATTACAAGAATGTACCACCATGTCCAGCCTATTTCTGCGATCAGAAATCTAAAATGAGATCTGACTAAAATCCAAGTATTGGCAGGGCTATACTCCTTTCAGAATTTCTAAGAGGAAATTGTGTCCTTGCATTTTCTGGTTTCCAAAAACTGCCCACATCTCTTGATTCATGCCTCTGCAAACTATACCATTCCAACCTCTGTTTCCTTGAGTTAGATACCTCTGCCTGCCTCTTCTAATGACCACTGTAATTACATTGAGCCCACCAGGAAAAATCAAGATAATCTTTCTGCATGGTTTAGATTTAAAAGTTCACCTCAAATCATCCAGGTGTGGAGGTGGGATATAACTAAAGGAGAAAGGTGGCTGGAGAAATGGCCTTGTAAAATGTCTGTGCCCCTTCCCCAATTTCTGGCCACCATTAGCTGAAAGGGGCTTTTCCTTTTCCAGCAGGCCTTGTAATCATGCTGCCAAAACTGATGTGGGGATCAGTGAGGATGTTCCTCAGAAGACTGGAAATGGAACCACCCCCATATAACACAGTTAGACCACTCTTGGTTATTTATTTTATTTATTTATTTTTTTGCAGTACTTGGGATGGAACCCAGGGGCATTGTACCTCAGCCCTAATTTTTAGTATTTTTATTTTTTAAGTAGGGCTCACTGAGTTGTGAAGGGCCTCACTAAGTAGCTGAGGCTGTCCATGAACTGTGTTCCTCCAGTCTCTGCCTTCCAAATGCTGGGATTACAAGTATACACCATGACACCTGGCTTCTTGGTTATCTTTCCAAAGGAATTGAAGTCAGAATATTATAGCAATATGTGCATATCCATGTATATCCAGCACAATTCACAATAGCCAAATTATGGAACCAGCTTAGGTGTCCCTCCACAGATGAATAGATTATGAAACTGTGGCATATACACACAATGGAATTTTACTCAGCTAAAAAGAAGATCAAAAGTATGTCATTTGCAAGAAAATGAATGATCTGGAGAATATATGAGAAGTGAGATCAGCTAGTCTCAGAAAGTTAAAAAATATATCTTGTCTCTCATGTTTGTAAACTATAGAGAAATTGGGAAACAACAAGGACTTTATATAAAAGAATAGAAACTCCAGTAGATCTATAGAGGAGATCAAGGAGAGGGAGGTGGAAAGAGGGAGACTTGATAGTTTAAATAATGCTACGTACATATATTAAATCACCAATACCAATATCAATAACATGTATTGGGAATTGAAGGGAGAGGGGTGTGATCCAGAGAGAAACACATCGAGTATGGGTGTATTTATAATCTTATTACTCTGAATATCATTATGATGTATAACTACAATGCATCAGTAAAATTCATTTTTAAAAACAAATGAAATTAAATCTTGCTGCTTATCCATCCCTACCTTGGAGACAGCTGATCATGGAATAACTTCTGAAACCTCTAAACCTATGAGCCAATAAGCCTTTCTAAGTTGTGCTTGTAGGTATTTTGATCAGAGCAACAAAAAAAGCTAACTAAAATACATCCTATGTTGAGATCCTTCATCACACCGGCAAAAATCCCCTTTACTATAAAAGACAACATAATCACAAGTTTCTGGGATTAGGACATGAATTTCAGAGTGGGGATATTATTCATCCTATTCTAGATAATACTTTGTTTTGAAAAATAGGATAGTTTTTTTTATATATAGTGTGATAGGAGATATCCTCTCTTGAACAGTATCTTTCAAGCAGAAATGAGAATGACATGAAAACAGTCTTCTGACCTAGAGAGAGAGGTGTGACAGATCTAAAGGGAAAAAATGGATATGGTTGAGGAAGAAAAGAGTCACTTTATTTATTGTATTTTATTTTTATGTGGATCATAGTGAAAATGCCATAAATTCAGACTGTGCTTGGTGCCCTCTCCCACCCCCTACTTCCCCTTCCCCCTTCCAACAATGAGTCCAGGTTAACCATGCTACATTCATATTTTACACATATCCGGATGTAGCTCCTCAATTAATGAACCTCAGCCTTTTTTGTCTCCTACCCTTCTATTTCAGCTTTGGTGAGGTTTTCCTTCCATTATCTGGAGTCCCTCTGGTATTCCTAATAGTCCCTAGTTTGGGCATATTAGAGAAAACATATGTCCCTTCTCTTTCTGTGCTTGGCTGATCTCACTTAACATAATGTTCTCCGGGTCTTTTCACCTTCTTGTGAATGACATGATTTTGTTCTTCTTTATAGCTGAGTAGAATTCCATTGTGTGTGCTTTCCATAATTTTGCAACTCATTCATCTGTTGATGGAGACCTAGGTTGGTTCCATATTTGGGCCATTATGAATTGTAGATCCGTCATACTGAGCAGGATGGATGCACCGTAGGAGAAGACCTAAAGAGATATTATGCTACTGGGTGTGATGGTGCATACCTGTAATCAAAGTACAGGGTACTGGGAGGCTGAGACAAGAATATGAGCAGGTCTGAGGCCAGTCTCACCAATTTAAGGAGACTCTCAGCAACTTAGTGAGACCCTTTTTTAAAGTAAAACATTAAAATAAAATATGGCAGGAGGCTTGGTGGTAGAATGCTGCAGACTCCATCCTTTGTTCAAAAAAAAATTAAAGAGGTGTAGGTTTGGAAAGTAGATAGAGAGATACATCATCTGATGCACCATTTTAACAGATGCTGGTTTTCTGGCCAAACCAAAATGGTAAAATTGACTGAAAAAATCAAATAGAATTTATTTCTTATTTTCTAACCTTGTTTTAGGTTCATCATAGTTCAGTAAATACTAAATATTTTTATACCTGATTAATCATTTTCTAATATGTGAACTATGGAATCTCAGGTCACATTTAAGGCATTCTAAATCAGAATCTGCATTTAATATCACCAGATGACTCAGAGGCTCAAGTTTCAAGAATCATTATAGTATGCCTAGAATCTTTGCATGCAAGAGAGTAACTTAGCCCAGGATAGAGGTAATGGGGGTTAAAAGTATTCATATGCAGGGTATGTTTTAAATGTAGAAGCATAAAAACACTATTGGATTTGCTGGAAGTGAAGAGAGAAGAAAATGAATATCTGTAAGGATAGCATGTCATTTTGGGCCTGTGTAACTAGAGCTGATGGTATTGCTACTTACTGAGAATATTAAAGAGAGTCTGATATTGTTTTATCTGTTATGCTCTAGATGCCTACTTGATATCCACCTGGCAATGTAAGTTTTTCAGTTAGCAGTATTGTTATCAGAGCCACCCATAGAGTACTTGGAACCCCAGGAAAGTATATTTATTTCAAGTGAATCCAATCAGTCAACAATGAGCAATAAGTCTGTGAGTTCTAAATGAGAAAAAATATCAAGCAAATGGAATATTTTCCAGGATTCTTGTTCAATAAAAACTATCCAGTCCAACCCAAGAAAACTAGTTGACTTAATCTGGGTATATTCAGATGTTACATATCCCATTTTACATATGCCAATCAAGAAAGGTACACTGGCTTGGTTTTACAGGTCATTCATAACGCCTTTACTTTCTTCTGGGTATTTTGGGCCCAAGGTTGGTACTTCTTACTATGAATTTCAAAGATGAGCTTGGTATTGAAAGTGTAAGTTTACAAAATATGACGGCATAGTTGTTACTTAAAGTCCTGAGAAACTAAATTCCATCACTTTGTGAAAGACTGTAGACAAATATGACATGAGAGCCAAGAGAGGACCCCAGGAGCTTACCACCATGTAAAGGGCAGAAAAGAGGAAGACCAGCCATGGAAGGATCTGAGACAAAGTAGACAGTGAGGTCATCTGGCAGCCAAAAAGACCAGAGGACAAAATGTTTCAAACAGGAGGAAGTGGTCAAATGATGTCAAATGCTGTTGATAGGTTGAGTAAAATAAGGTACAAAATGTGTGCCATTTAATAATAAGTTCTAAATACAGGCTTTATATTACTGTGGCATTCCATAGGAGACCCCCTTTTTCCAATGCAAAGATGGGGCAGACTACAAAGTGAGCCAATGAGACTAATGTCCCACAAACTTCATGCAGGATTTATTTCATGTCTTTGGATCTTGAAGAAGATTCATAAGTATATGAATAAATTATAGAAACATCACAGATACCTGCACACCATTTTGATAACTAACTGGTTAGCAAACAAAAGGAGCTTAGGTAAGGAATCTTCTCTACTTTTTTATAGTTAAGATAAATTATGTATTAAAAGAGTACTGTGGTTTATTCTTTCTTTGAAATATAATTTGAAAGTGATTTTTTCTTAAATAAAAATAGTATCACCGGGCGTGGTGGCGCACGCTTGTAATCCTGTAATCCTAGCGCTTGGGAGGCAGAGACAGGAGGATTGCGCAGGTTCGAAGCCAGCTGCGCTGGCTTAAGAGACCCTGTTTCCAAATAAAAATATAAAATAGATCTGAGAGTGTAGCCCAGTGGTAGAAGGGTTTCCAGGAACTCCACTACCACCAAAAAAATAAAAAAAATAAAAATAAAATAAGAATAGTCTCTACTTTTGGGGAGAAGACAGGTCATTCACACTACGAAGTCTATTTTTAAATTTCTTTTCTTATTTTTTATTCCATTTGATTTTTAATGAGATGATGAAGAAGTGACATTTTGGAATGAAAAGAAAAAGAAAATGTAAGGGGTGGAAGCAGACACCAAAGATGTGTATCACTTCCTTGAAAATATTGCTGAAAAAAGAAGCAGAGAAATGTGGAGTGAAATATATGACCAAAATGAGCCTTTGTTAAAATAGGAATAATCCCAGTATTTACAATGAGGATGAGAATTACTCAACAATGAAGGAAAATTTGTTGACAGAGGAGAGAAAACAGAAAAATTTCTGGAGCCAAGTACTTAAGTTAACAAGAGGAATAAGATACAAGTGTAAGTTTAATCTTTGGCCTTAGAGAAGAGCAAGGTCACTTAAAATTCAAAGTCATATTTGTCACTAATTAAAGAATTGATGTTCTGTTTTTATATGTTGATATCTTGTGAGGTTTTTTTTTCACAGAAAGTTGTTTTTTAATAGCTAAGAGTGTGGCATATAGTTGAGCCCTTCAAGACATCGACAGGACTTAGTCTCTAAGGCTGAAAACAGCAAAGTGACTGAGAAAATCCCATCTTACAGGGGACCACAGTATGAGCCCAGCCAACTTTACCCCATGGAACCCCTTCCTGTGCTGTGAGCTTGCTTTCAAAGCATTTTAAAGAATAGCTTGTAACTTTATTACTCATTACATTTAACCCCCATGTGTTTGCTTTAAAATGCATATACTTTTAGAAAATAATAATTCTATAGAACTTTTGATCAATATTCTGAATAAATTCTGAATCAAAGCTGCTCTTTTCCACAACTCACATTTGCTGGATGCTAATTATCTGAGGACTTGCAAATTAAAATCAGGTAATTGCTGGGAAGAGAAGTAGAGAAATGTGGAGTGAAATATATGATCAAAGTAGAGCCTTTGTTAAAATAGAAATCACCCCGTTATTCATAATGAGGATGAAAATTACTCAACAGTGAAGGAATTTTGTTGACAGAGTAAATATAACAAAATGACTTCTGTATTTCCATAAAATTTTTTTCCTTATCAGCTTTGTCCTCACTGTGATCAAAATACTTGACAAACACAACACAGAAGAAAAAATTTATTTTGGGCTCAGAATTTAATTTTTTTAAAGTTTTTATTGGTGCATTGTAGTCATACATCTCAATGAGATAAAAGACTTGTGGAAATACATGCACACATCACCCAATTAGCCCTTACCCAATCCCCATCCCATTCCCTCCTCATCCTTCCTTCCTATGTTTGGCTTAGTGATTGCCTTTGATATGTTTAAGTAAATCATGTGTTTTAGAGAGTTTCCCTCTTCCCCCTTCCCATTTACTCAGTTAGGCAAAGCCTGAGTCTGTCTAAGCCTCTGCTATGTCCAACAGCAGACTCCACTCCCACGTTTTCCAGGTTGTATCTCAAAGTCTCAGACCCAGGGAGTTTATTGGGGCTGCACGAGTCCCTGTGGACAACAGGCTGGGCTTTTTCCCGCAGGAATCACGACTTCATTTATGGTGTTAATGAGCACCACTCTGTATCTCTGGAGGATATGGTAATAATCTCAGATCCAGGGAGTTTATCCCAGTTGCAGGAGTCCCTGGGTTCCCAGCGCTGGGAGTTCTCCTGCAGGGACCACAGTTTGATTTACGATTTTGATGCGCACTGGTCTGGATCTCCGGCAGGCATAGTGAGCCCAGCTGCTGATGACAAGATGGCACTGCCGTGGTGCCCTTGGCCACAAGGGATGCGGGTTTCTTCTCTGGTATTGAGTTCCGCTCTGGATTCCTGGAGGGCGTGGTGAGCTCGGCCGCTGGAAGTTGTAGCAGGTCTTTGTGCAGGAAGAACTGATGAATTACAACTGACTGATCTGCAGCTGTGCACTTCAGGTCTTTGTATTCCTTTTCATCTCTGGAGTCTGATGCTGTGAGGCAAGATGGCGTAGGCGCAGCACCCGCGGACACAAGGCGCGGGGGTTTTTTCTTCTGCTCTCTGCTTGGTCTTCTAGTCTTTTTTTTCTCCGTCCCTTGTATTTATCATTTTTATTCTTCTACTGCTAGTACTTGCTGGCTTTGTAGAGAGCTGTTTTTGAGGCCATGAAGACCAAGTGTCAGCAGGCCTTGTAAGCACTGGCTTCTCTCAGTCACCGTCTTCCTGGAAGTCCTCAGAATTTTAAAGGTTTCAGTGGTTTGATTGGCCTGCTCCCAGCAACAAAATAGTTTAGCAGTGATGTTTTAGATAATGGTGAAGGAGTAAAAATCAGTTCATCTCCCTGTGGTAGGAGCAGGGAATGTAAAGAGAAGCAGTCAAGGACAGATATAGTCCCCAAGGCCATGCGCCCAAGGAGCTACTTCTTCTAGCCAAATCCTACCTCTGAACCTGGTTGCATTGCCTAACAGATAAGCTTTTGGGGGAGGGGACATTTTAAATCCAACTATAATAAAATATATTTATTTTAAATCAACTATAATAAATAAGTTTATTCATATATTGCATAAAATATATCTGTCTGACAGGAGCATTGTTGAAGATAATATACAAGCACTTATTTGGTATTCCCTTTTATTAATTACTCATGCTTAATTGGTAGCTGAGTTGTACATTTTTCAAAACAGAATTAATAGGTCCAGGACAGTTAACACCTTACTATTTAAAGTTCTGTTTTGGTGTGGAGCTGGGAAAAAAATTGTGGGTGGTATTGATGCTGCTGGTTATGCAAATCAGAAAAGCAGGATAAGTGAGAGCCATATCATTTCTTTGATGGATAGAAATGGGCTTAGGGTTGACAGGCAATCTAAAAATTACTATTACCTCTCATTATACCCTTCCAAGCATTTCCGTTTGTGCAGAACGGGATTTTAAACATCTTGATCAAGCAACAGGAATCTGCCTCATCTCCTGACGCCGATGATCATCTGGCGGGGCAATATTGTTGCTTTAAATGGCATCCTGGTGCTGTTTTGAAACGGCATGAGGCATTATTCAAAAAGTGGGTTGTGACTGGAAGTAGCCAGCGAAAATTTAAAGGTAAGTATCATTTTTCCACTCATGAAATGATCAAAGACTTCACACAGAGATGTGCCTATGAGGGCTGATAGACAGTATAAGATTCACTCTGATCTTCTAACCTCAAGATGAAAATTTAAATATCTTCAGCCATCTTAGAGTCATAGAGCTGTAGGGCCTTAAAACCCTCCAGTTTCAAAATGTTCAAATAAGGGAGTGGAATCCCACATTGTGATGTTATACACCCACCATCACAAGGTAGTTGCTGGCTACGAAAGACATTTGGCATGAGTCACGGACCATTGCTCCTTCAGCCTCATGATTTAGGGCATAAACATGATCCATGTTTCATTGACCTGTAGATACAAATTCCTGTAGTTTTAAAAATGAATTTAGGACAATTTATTTAAAATACTTCAGGCCTTCTGGTAATAAAGTCATACCGATCTCAAAGTAGACTTAGGTGATTTGGGTAAGAATTTTCTCAGGCTCTCTAAGTTCAGTTTACTCATCTATAAAACATGGAAAATAATGTCTACCTTCCAAGCCAGTTAAAAGAGTTAATTGGATTATAATTGCAATCTGTTTAGTTCAGTGTGTGGTATAGAGCAAGCCTTCAATAAACGGTAATGAATGTTATTGTTGTCATCATCATCATTGTGCAAAAAGCAAAAAAATGTTATATCATGGATTCAAAAGCCTCAAAGAAACCTTCAAGAATTTGCATTCATCTCTCTTGTTTTTATGCACCAGGGTTTAAATTTCACTTGTGCTCTGAATCTCTTCTCAAATGATTCTAAGAAACAAGACAACAACACTTCTTAGCAGGTTAGTATGGCCATGTAAATAATGCTACTTAATTGTTATAGTTATGTATAGTTGTTTTTCACATGAGAAATTTCTACAATTCTAAATCACAGCAGCTGACAGCTTCTGGGGATAGTATCTTAATTAAGGATCATTGTGCAAAAATCTTTTCTCTGGCTTGTAAGGGGGAGTGAAGCTGTTGGGAGCAGGCAGAAATGTATTAGAGATGGCCAGAGAGCAAAGGGCTTTTGTAAGCTGAAGTGTTCTCCTTTTTGCCTAAGAAAGCCCTCTGATTAGACAGAAAACTGTCGCAGGAGCATAAAAGCCACTTTCAGCACCATGCGAGCTCTCTCTCTCTACTTCTTCTTTTGCTTTTTCTTCTTCTTCTTCTCTTTTAGTTAGACCAGTGAAATGAGAATGATTTTTCTCCAGTTGCAGCTGCCAATTATTTCAGAAGTAAAAATTCAAGAAAGTCAGCAATGAGTCTCAATCAGGAAAAGCTTGAGATGATATAATAAAGCTGTACCTAGAAGTGGGTACAGCTTACGACTGGCTTCAGGGTTCCACAGTAAGACTGGACTTGGAAGCGACTCAATGAAAGGGAACTCGAATATTGCTTACTTGGGAGTAATGCCTGAATATTAGTAACACAGTTCTATTGAGATTAGCTGTTGCTAAGTGGACCTGGTGGCACACACACCTATAATCTAAGCACTTAGGAGGCTGAAACGAGAGGATCACAGGTTCAAGTTCAGGTAACTTAGCAAAAGCCTGTTTCCATATAAAAATAAAATTGGGTTAGGGGTATAGCTCAAAGATAGGTTTCCCCTGAGTTTGAAACCTCAGCACCACAATAAATAAATAAATAAATAAATAAATAAATAAATAAATCAGGAGATAAAAATCACTGTGTTTCATCTGTTTTTGGTATAGACAACATAATAAAAATTGTGCCTTTTAAAGAAATAAGTTTGAACCAAAAAATAAACAAACAAGATCTCCCCCAAAATCCTAAGATTCAAAAAATAATCATATTTCTGGGACTGTCTCTAATTCATTTGTAGCAGAAAATCATCTGAGAGGCCCTGTGGGATTTGGAAGATATTTAGCCTTGACATCTGACCTAAATAGGCGCATAAAATGCTATACCAATACTTAAAAGCACATTCATTAGTATTTTAATCATTGATGATATAACAATTATAAAATTCCCAGTGCATACCAGGCACAATAACATGTTTCAAGATTATAGGAAGAAAATAACACATAATCCGTGGCCTTAGAAAGCTTAAAGGGAGGAAATTGAGTACTAAATGAGGCATATAATTTGTGTCATAAAATGCATTACAAAAGTATTTAAGATGGGACTCGAAGTAGTATATTTAAAATCTAACCAAGAAAACTAGGAAAATGAACATTTTAAGAAAAAGGCCTTGAGGTGGAAGAGAAGTTGGATTAACAGAACTGACAGAGGGCAAAAAAGCTTGACTGACGGGAGGGAAGAGAAGGAAGGGATGTGGCTAGACATGCAGGTGAATGAGAGAGCACACAGGCCATGTAAAAAAAAATGTGTCTGTGTTGTGTTGGGGATAAGCCCAGGGGCATTCTGCCTCCAAGCTATATCTCCAGCCCAAATTTATACTCTTTATTTTGAAACAGGGCTTCACTACGTTGTGGAGGGCCTCAGTAAGTAGTTAAGGCTGTCCACGAACCCAGATCCTCCTGTCTCAGCCTCCCAAGTATTGGGATTACAAATGTACATTACCACGCCTGGCTCAATGTAAAAAATTTTAAATTTATTTTAAATGTAATGGGAGTGACGTTGGATGTTTCTCAGCAGAGAGAATAAAAGCACTACATGTACATTTCAGAAAGAATAAATTGAAAAGGCCAGGCATAGTAGCGCATGCTTTTAATCCAGGAAGCCGAGACCAGAGGATTATGGTTTGAGGACACCTTCAGCTACTTGGTGAGGCCCTCTGTAACTTAGTGAGACCCTGTTTCAAAATAAAGAATACAAAATACAGCACGGGCTGTAGCTTGGAGGTCAAATGCCCCTTGGTTCCATTCCCAGACCTGCAAAAAAAAAAAAAAAAAGAGTAAGTTGAAACTATCCTATACAGAGCATAGCAGCAAATATAAGAGTATGCAAATATAAGAGTGTGCATGTACAAAAGTTAGTAGCCAAGTGTCATGGGGTCACAAGACCAGCCGGAGGCTTAACTTAGGAAACAGATGTGGAATGAAGTGGACACATTCAGGACTTACCCTAGAAGAAGTACCTGTAAGCCTGGTAATAGATTACATGTAGAGTGTCTATCCAAGAGCAAGTCATTAGAATCTCAGGTTTATGATTGGAATGACAAAAGTAAAAGATGATGCCATTTGCTGAGATGAAAACCACAATAAAGCCACAGGGTTGAAGAAACGTGAGAGTAAAAGAGAGTAAAGTCCAGTTAGCAGAATGCTTCATTGTTGACTACAAAAGGGAAATAGGAAAGAGTGATACCAGGGAAATAGAAAAATCCTTATGGGAGGAGAATAACTGTGTGTGTGTGTGTGTGTGTGTGTGTGTGTGTGTGTGGAGAGAGAGGGAGAGGGAGAGGGAGAGGGAGAGGGAGAGGGAGAGGGAGAGAGAGAGAGAGAGAGAGAGGGAGAGGGAGAGAGAGAGAGAGAGAGAGAGACTCTATAGAGGAGAGAGCCAGGCAGGCACAATGCTGCAGCCCTATAATCCCAGTGTATTTAGGGAGCTTAGAAAGGAGGATCACAGGTATACGCTGCTTATGTGTACTCTGTCTCTCTCTCTCTCTCACACACACACACATACACACAAACAGACACACACACACACACACACACACACACAACACCCACAACACACATTATTTCTCATGTGCTGAAGTAAGCTTATTTAGTTCAATTTCTTCCTGTCTTGAAAGATGGATGGCCTGCCTTTCATAATAATTTTAAGTATTTTTGTTATTATTGTTGCAAACTCTCTAAATGATAACAAAAACAGAATACCTGTCATCTTTGGTGCTGTAGCTTTTGCACACCGGGATCTTACAGCATCTAGAGTTGGCAGAGGGATTGTAAGAAATAGTCACCCAGACTGCATTTCGCTTTGGGCCTGGAGTTTCAAGTACACACTTCACATTGTGTGTCAAGAATATTGCCAGGGGTTGGAAACAGAATAGAAACAAAAGATAGCAAAACATAAGACATAGTCTTTGCTTGCTTGAGAAGATGATCCTAGCTAGACAAGAAGCTCTGATACAAATCTCCTGTGATTATCTGGGCGTGGTGGCGCACACTGTAATCCTTGGGCTTAGGAGGCAGAGACAGGAGGATCCTGCAGGTTCGAAGCCAGCCGCACTGGCTTAAGAGACCCTGTCTCAAAAAAAAAAAAAAAAAAAGTCTATTCATTTCAGTTTCCCACTTCTTTATTGGGTTGTTTTTCACAAAAGAAGAGATACAAATGGCCAATAGATACATGAAAAGATGTTCAACATCACTAGCCATCAGGAAGATGCAAATCAAAACTACACTGAGATTCCATCTAACCCCAATCAAAGTGGCAAACCTGAAGAAATCAAACAACAATTGCTGGCGAGGATGTGGGGAAAGAGGAACTCTTTTACACTGTTGGTGGGAGTGCATAGTAGTTCAGCCACTATGGAGATCTGTGTGAAGATTCCTTAGAAAACTGGGAATAGATCCACCATTTGACCCAGCTATACCACTACTGGGTATCTTTCCAAAGAAGTTGAAATCAGAGAACTATGTTAACATATGCATACCCATGTTCATAACAGCACAGTTTGTAATAGCCAAAATATGGAATCAACCTAGATCTCCATCAACAGATGAATGGATTGCAAAATTATGGGAAATACACACAATGGAATTCTATTCAGCTATAAAGAAAAATAAAGTAATAGCATTTGCAAGAAGATGGAGGGAGCTGGAGAACATTATGTTAAGTGAGATTAGTCAAGCACAGAAAGAGAAGGGACATATGTTTTCTCTAATATGTTCAAGCTAGGGAGTAGTGGTAATACCAGAGGGACTCCAGATGATGGAGGGGAAATATCAGCAAAGCGTGAATGGAAGGATAGGAGAGGAAGAAAGCTGAGGTTGTTCAATGGAGGAGCTACATACGAATATGTGTAATAGCATAAATACAACATGATTAACCTGGACACTCTCTATTGGGGGGGGAGGGAAATGGAGGAGGAAGAGCATGAAGCCCAATGTAAATGTATAGCACTCTCAATATGTTCTACTTATAAAAAATAAAAATTAAAAAAACAAATTAAAAAGTATAAAAATAGGTCTGGGAGTGTATCCTGGAGGTAGAAGGGTTTCCAGGAACCCCAGTACCACCAAATCTCCTGTGATTATAGTTAGAGATGACTCAGTCATTAAACAGGATTTCTTGGCGCTAGTGCGCTCTCGCTCTCTCGCTCTCTCTCTCTCTCTCTCTCTCTCTCTCCCTCTCTCTCCCTCTCTCCCTCTCCCTCTCCCTCTCCCTCTCCCTCTCCCTCTCCCTCTCCCTCTCCCTCTCCCTCTCCCTCTAACAATATCTGGCATTTCACATATTGAAAGTGAGAAGTTGGGAATGGGAGCGAGACCATTTTGCTGTTTCTGCATGCTCAGGACATTCCAAACTTATACTCTCTCTTCTTAGATAAATTGTGCTTAACATGATTGCCAATGATCATCTTTCTGCCAAATCTAATGGGCAATTCTCAGTTCTTTCACTCAGCTTATTAGAAACATTGTACACCGTTGATTACTCCACTCTTCCCAAAAATTCATTTGCACCAACTGCAACTGAGGAGACTCACACTCCATCCAGGAAATCCTAAAGAGAAGGAGGCACTGAGAAGTCAGCCGAGTCTTTATTCAGCTTCAGTAGAATGAGCACCCGAGGAGGCCTAACTGGCATTACTGATGGCATGTTCTGCTGTCCCCACAGATACATTATCTTTTTGTAAGCCTTCTATCTTAATCTCTTTTATAGGAATCTGCTTTTTAACCATTTGTGATCTTTAATCATTTCAAATTATGGGGGATCAAACTTTGAACCTTTTCTCTTTCAATACCAGTTTCTTAGGTGAATACTTATAGTAACATGGAAAGAATCACTTTGTAATGATTAGGAAAAAAAATAACCTGGTTTGCTTGTGATTTCCAAACTCATATCTCTAGACAACATCTCCCTTTGCAAAGAGAAACTACTCAATGTATCTTTCTTGGATGAGTAGATACATTGTGGGATAAATAAAAGGTGAATTTTAAGAGAAAAAAATATACTAATATGGTCAGAATCATATCAAATTCAAAAGCTGGTAGACTTTACCACCTTAAAAAAATATGATTCTTCTGAAAAAAAATCAAGAAATACAAATGCTGCTTCGGAGTACCCATAGTTGATGAACAACCAATACCACCTAATACAACACAGGCAAAAACCAGGTAGATTATTGACCTCTGCACTTGGTAGTGCACTGAACAGAGGCACGTAGGCACCACCTACCTAAGGAATAAGTTACTAGCTCATTGCCTAGCTAATGATGATAAGAACATACCAAAACCAAACTACTTAAAGGCTGGGGAGGGAGAGGGGGGTCAGAGTTCCACTCTCCAGAGTGAGTGCACATTGTTTTTTCTTCTCTTCTTTTTCTATTTCCTAATAATTTTGTAACAAAGACTTGTTAGAGCTTCAAAAAAAAAAATAAAAGGACATGGAAATTGGACCAATTTAACACCAATTGGTGACTATAAGATTTAAAAATATTCTGATGTTTTGTCAAACTTGGGTCATGGAAGTTTAATATGGTTTGTAAGTCACATCACAGATAAATTAGCATTATGATTTCCATCAACAAAGAACTATACAGAAGCTAACCATGGTTGCCAGAGTCACTATATTTGCCCTCCATAATACAATAAATGGTAAAAGAAGGACTTAGAAGTACATACTAACTTGTATAGAATGACAGCTGACTCCAAGAGAAGCAGCGAGTAGAAATCCAGGATGATATTTTTTTGGGGGGTAGTGATACTGGGATTCCTGGAAACCATTCTACCTTCGGGCTACATTCCAAGACACTATATATATATATATATATATATATATATATATATATATATATATATATAATTTGTTTTAATTTGGAAACAAGATCTCTTAAGCCAGCAAGGCTGGTTTCGAACCTGCGTGATCCTCCTGTCTCCGCCTCCCAAGCATGGGGATTATTAGCGTGTGCCACCATGCCCGGCCAGAATGATATTCTTAAAAGCACCAAAACCAGCAGGTTTTGAGCCTGTAAAGTATGTGAATTCAAATTGTTGGAGTGCCTGGGAGTACTTCTGTCCCAGATACTGTAATGTCACCTATTCACATCCCCAGGATACAAGGACTGGCTATCAGATGAGCAATTGGGATGGACCATACCCTCAACAGAGCTGCCATCTGTAACACATGAGGTCGCTTGGGAAAGCAAATAGAGATGTTAACAGAAAAGAATAACTGTCCAGGCATGGTGTCATGCACCAGAAATCCCAGTACTTGGAAGAATGAGACAGTAAGATTGAAGGTTCAAGACCAGCCTCAGCATCTTAATGAGACACTCAGCAACTTAACAAGACCCTTTTCAAACTAAAAAATAAAAAGTGTTGGGGTTGTAGCTCAGAGAGATTATGCTTCTGAGTTCAACCTCCAGTTCCAAGAGAAAGAAGGAAAAATAAAATGAGTTACTGAATGAAAGAACAGATTTGAAGAAAGAAAAAAGTTTTTTCCTGATTTCCCTCTGGGGCCCTGAGATCTCACAGAAGATATCACTGGGTGTAGGTAGAAAGTCCTGAGAAAACTTCCTGGGGTACTTGAGACTCAAAATGGTCCAGAAACAGTTAAATATTTTCCTGGGTAAAAGGATATTTTTCACGTGATCTAGGAAACAAGAATAATGAAGGGGCTTTAGGTCAAGCCACAGAGGATGTGGAGCACGTGATATTGCCTGTATGAGTGGTGGAGCCGGCTTGTCAGGAATGCTGCCAGTGGGTGCACAACCAGGGGCTTTCAGTGCAGGGCAGTGTTCATTAGGATGATTTTCAATTCTTAAGACTTTATGCCAACTTACAATATGGGGCTCTTATATGTTAAATTAATTTTTCTGCTGCACTTTCAAATAGAATAGTGAATTAGCCTATTTATTTGTTTTCTTTGTTTACTGGTGTTGTTGTATGCAATGCTTCTTGCCTTTTATATTAGAGAGGCAAGATAATTCCCAAGGAGAGCAAGTATGGGTCTGAGTGAAATGCCTCATTCCTGTTTTCTCCTTAGTGTTCTATGAAAATTAGCATCACCTCTCGATTTGGAAATCAATCTATGGAGTTTTTTACTGCTGTGCTCAGTACAAGGTCTCAAAAGATGCCCTTTTCACAGAGAGAACATAGCAGGTGCAAACAATAGCTGTTATTTTTCATGGACACCACTACTTTTTGAACAAACTACTTAAATTGTGCAAGGCCATTTTAAAAATATTTACTAATCAATTCTTTTTTATACTTTGTAAGCACTTTGACATATTATCAAATGTATGCCCAAGCAATGTGTATTTCTGCTCAACTCCTATAGAAATATAAATGGGCATTTAGCTCTCACTGAATTATGGGGACATAGCTATCTGTATCATATTCTCTCTTTTAGACTATAGAATTCCATTTATTTTTAAAAATTTTTTTATTTGTGTATTGTAGTTATACATCTTAGTGGAGTACAAGATGGTATAGGCATACAGGTACATATCACCGACTTAGCCCTTACCCAATTCTTACCCCATTTCCTCCCCCTTCCTTCCTTCTCATGTTTGGCTTAGTGATTGGCATTGATATGTTTGTGAATGTACATCATGTACGTTAGGTAATTTCTCTCTTCCCCCTTCCATCCCCCTAAGTTAGGTTGCCTTATTTGTTCATCTATAGTATCTCAAGTTCACACTCCTTTAAAAGAAGGTCTTCCACTCGCGCTCCAAGGTCCAAAGTCTGCTTGATGACTGCTTCCCGGGAATGGTGCCGCCTTCCCTTCATGTTGTTATGCAGCTCAATCTGCTCCAGCTCACTGCTGAATCTATTTAAATACCTTTCAGTTAGTTCACAAGCATCTTTCTTTGAATATCACACTTTTTTGAGATCCAGATGACTTTGAAACCACTGCAGTTTTTCACCAATAAGGTTGAGACGCAAGACCCTTTCATTCTTCAAATTTCTTTTTTTTTTTTTTTCTTGTTTGAGTCTCTCTTGTAAACTGAGCTTCTTTTCTAACTATATGGAAGAATGACTTTTTTCCCCTGTCCTGTATTTCTTCCCTTTGGTATTTTAGACATGGCAATGATCAGGAGATCGGACCCCCCACCCCATCCAGCCCTATGATCACAGGCTTTGAGATTCCAGACATTTTAAATGCAAATAATCTGAAAACTTTTCAGGATTGGGACTTTGATCTGAAGAAATTGCCAGATATTAAAATGAGAAAATGTTGTGCTAGTAACGCGGTACCTAAAAAGTGCAAGAGGAAAAATATTTTAACTAAAGACAAAGATTTAGGGGAAATAAAACTAAAAGGTGAATCAAGTAACTCAGATGAAGAAATGACACCAATGGCCCCATTGTCCTACTTGAGTTCAAAGTAAATTATGAGAACTCTGGGTCATACTCATCAATTGTAGCAAATACTTGTCTAGATAGAAAATTTTGCTATTTAATTATTTTACATGAGAGTCCCATTTGCAGTTTTAAAAAATGTTAAGTTTTTTAAAACCCCAGATTGCTTTTCATTTACATTAAGTTTGATAAAATAGAATATGTATTAGTTTTCATTTACTATAGTGAAATACCTAAAACTGGGTACTTATTAAAAAAAGTGGTTACTGCCTTTTGATCATATATGATTTTTCTTTTTCATTATGAAAAGTAATAGGTTCTGAGAGATTAAATTGATATGTAACTTAATATTTCAAATATCATAAAAATAAGGATGTTCTAGAATTTTTTCTCCACAAAACTCGTTAAATGCAAGTATTCTTTAGGTGGTTTTTTAAAGGAGGAAATACAAATATATTTCAATATTTTCAAGAAAAGGAAAAAATGAATGTATATTAACTAAATATCACATAAGGCTTCTTAATAGTTTATATTGTTATGACAATTTTACTCCTGAAAATTAAAATAAAATATATTTGTATAAAAAAGTTTTTTCCAAATAGCTGAGCCAAAGCATTCTAACTAGTATACTCTTTGCCACTGCCATAGCCCTTGGCTGTTTTTGCCACTAATTTTTTTTTAAATCTTACTTCGATAATTCCTAAAGTTCAAGTGCATTGTAATCAACTGCTTAACTTTGAAGAGTCTGATGCCTCACTCTCACTCTCAGACACTCAGATTTAATTGCTATGAGATGAGTGCTGGATATTGAGGTTTTCAAATCTCCCCCGGTGATGCCAACATACAGTAAATACTGGGAACCTCCATTCTCTATTGCCCTGTAGAGGACCAGTTATGAACAACTGGATATAAAAAGCCAGGTGTTTCTTTCTTAACCCTAACTAGGGAAGCATTGTTTTCTAGAGATTTAGACTGACTCCAAGCAGGAGCAGCTGAAATCTGGGAGGTTGATATAAGTAATGATTGCTTCATCCATGTGTTTGGAATTGTCAAGTGTATAATCCTGGGTTGAACACGGTAAATAGTATGGTTAGCTCTTCATAACTGAAGTCATCTCCACGGATATTCAAATTCTCTATAAAGAAGGAGCCAGACTCTGTCTGGTTTAGAATTCCCCTAAGTCCTAAAAGTAGGAATACTCCTCATTTATATATCATAACTCAAAAGGTGAGTTTTTCAAATATTCTTCTAGCATGAAAATGACCTGTCATAATATTTAAACATTGCCAGAAACTTCTGAAATAGCAAAGCCTCTTGGGAGCCCTGTGTATTTAAGACATTATTTGGAAAGTAGGCACCATTAGTGTACTGAGATACATATTTCAGATAATATTCATACAAAATTTATTATTGAATTTGCTACCTTATTTATGTCTTCTCTACAATCTTAATTTGTTTCTGGAACATATAAATACAAAGAAGTAAAAGAAAAACATCTGAAGCTATGATTGCTTTAATGAAGCTGGTCTTGACTTGCATGAAGGACTTCTGTTAAGTTTCACTACTGATTTATTGAAAACTTTTTAATTCTAAGTTAAGATTCAATTGGATGAGAATTCAAATTACAATTGATATCTTAGGAAAGTTATTAAATCAAACATAGAGAAACTCTACTGAGATGTAATGCTACCTTTCTTTGTATCAAATATGCCTGAAAAATGTATCCCATCTATGTTAGCAGTGAATAAAAGCAATCACTATGTGGAAGAACTGAGACAAAAGGTATCTGAAAAGGAAAAAGGATTTTTCTTCTAACACTAATTAATTCACACAGTCCCTTGAACTGGTGAGCAGCCCTTTTGTGGTTTGAATTAATTTTCTCTTGGGGGAAAAATACTTGCTACTATTTTATTTTAAGACTAGAAAAAAGAATCCTTCCATTTGGCCAGGAAAGTTCAAAACAATTAGAATGAATGTCTAAATGAGTAAGAAGTTAATTCTTTGTCTTTCTGGGGAAAATAATGTGCTGAATTAGAAGAAATAGATGGCTGGTGCTGTTTTAGAGAAGATAGGCACAATTGATTCTCAGTGAGAATTCTGCCAGAATGCTTAATCTAGTTACTGTGTGGTAAGACAAGAGACACATCTGGACTATCAAGAGCCTAATCATACTTCTTTGGTTTTTTTCCACACATATTTAGATTTTTCTGCATTAGCAGTAAATGCTTGAATAAAAGTTTAAAAAGTATTTCAAATGATGTGCTCTTTGAAATTAGTAATTTTATTATTTTATTTTTTTAGATAATTAAGATCAGGTAATTCACTTTTCAGAGTAAGTTTTAGTTATTCTCTAACTCATTAATTTTTTGAGAATTGTTCCTTTAGCATGGGTTTATAAGCATTTGTTCTTACTAAATTGTCAACATAGATGAAATCTTTATATGTCATGAACGTATGTGTTCTTCCCCACCTTGGTATTGAGGATTGAACACAGAGGCATTTTACCTCCTAGCTACACCCCTAACTTTTTTTTTAATTTTGTTTTTTTGAAACAGGGTCACATTAGGTTGCTGAGACTCTTGCTAAGTTTCTGAGGCTAGTTTTGAACCTGAAATCCCTCTGATTTGGACTCTCAAGTATTGGGATTACAGGTGGGCACCACCATGTCCAATGTATATCATCTGCCATCTTCATTTTAAAATTATAATGGTTACCTTGAATATGAATTAAAAGTTTTATACAAAAATCAATAATACAAAAAAGATTTTTTCAATAATTTAAATATTTTTCTTTTTATAATTTTTATTAGGGGTTATGGGGTAGGGGCTAACTGGGCGATGTGTGCATGTATGTCTACACAAGCTTTTTATTCCATTATGATGTATGAATACAGTGCACCAATAAAAAATAAAAAAATTTAAATCTGCAAGTATTAGATGTAGTGTCTTAATTTTATTTACATAACTACATCTTAGGTCAAGTGACCTGACCAAATTAGTCAAATTTTTTCTGTCTCCAAATTATTTCCCTAAATGATATACCCTATAGACTCATTATTGACATTCTCTTCCTCAAAAGTAAAGAAAATGTCTCAATGCTTTTCCTATAGGTAATAATAAACAAATATTGGAGTGTAAATGAATAGAGTCAGGCTTAGCATCTGAAGGGGATATAGATAAATTCATAGTTGTTGCTTTCTTTTAGCTATTAGGAATTAAATTACTTATTAAGAGATAAAATAATTATTCAAATATAATCTATCCAAATATTTAAGTATCCAGTCTTTTTCAGTTTGCAGATGACAAAATCATACCAAACATATTTAGATTTTGAAATGTCCTAGACCAGAAAAATAAGCTCCACAGGATAATGTTTTTTAAAAGAATAATCTATGTTTGCCTGACAAAAAAGCAAGTTCTATTTTCAGGAGAAAGAAACAAATAAAACAGGGAAAAACTTTCTCTACTTTTAAATTCTAAAAATATGGTTGCCTTTATGTTACCTTTATTCTGGGATGGAGGTACATTTCAAAATCAGAAGCTAGGGCTCCGGAGAGTCAACATCAATTGAAGAAACATTAGCACTTCTGATCTAGGCTGGAATTCACTACTAGTCTGTGTGGTTCTCCTGTGTTTCCAATGATTCTGAGAGACTCAGATTGTATATAGTAACTCAATCCATCTGCACACAAAACACAGACCATATTTATATCTACCAAAGACTATGTATACTTCAGGATGCAGATATAGATATAGATATAGATATAGATAGATATACATCCTGAAAACCAGAGACTATATATATATATATACACACACATATACACACATGTATGTATATGTATGTATGTATATATATGTATGTATGTGTGTGTGTGTATATATATATATATATACATATATATATATATATATATATATATATGTATATATATATATATATACTCCTGAAGTGAAAGAGATATTTTCTTTATCTTTTCTATTCCATAAAAAGGCCATGAGGATTAAATGACCTATATAATCATTTGCAAGTGATAATACAGTTGTTATTAAAGGTTTGTTTATGCATTTGTATACACAGGTATCCCTATAAACATGTATGCCTTACCCATGTGTGGTTTAATATTGTTGAATACCCTGGACTACGCTTAGTATAAAGAATTTATTTAAGTGTATAATCTTGCTGGAGAGAAAAGATTTGTTTTCAAAGGTCTCTTGGGATAGTCTGAGAGAATAAACTTTGGTAACATATAGAAGCAATTCAGATATACATGGCCACAGCAGTTTCTCCTGCTGTGTAGGTGTCTCATTACTGGAGTTCTGAGAAGCAAAAATTCAAGATTAAGGAACCTGTGCACTCTTCCCTAGGGCTTCCCTTTGCCCACTAGCTGGAGATAGTGCTAACAGCCCATATCATTTATATATGAATTCTCTCTCCCAATGCCTCCTCTGTGGTTTGCCATTCTCTTAACTCCTCTAATTATGACCAGAGTTTATTGTCCACCTGCCTGGCTTTCCTTCCTAAAAATTTCCTGCTTTAGTTTCTGTACTGTTATTTCCACTAAGTGACCTACATATTCTGAGAGGGTATCTTTGACATCTTTTATGATGGGTCTCAGTCTTGGCCCTCTTGGTCATGCTGAACTGGTAAGTGGGTGTCTTAGTTTTCATTCTTCCAGAAATAAACCCTGAGAAATCGATTCAAGTGAAAGTAGTTTACTGGGAGATTATGTCAGGAAATATTGACAGGGAAGTGTGGGAGTAAGAGAAGGGAAGCCAATAAAAGTGATTTATCAAGCAAACTGTCAATGGAGGTCAAAAGAGCCCACCTATTGGGAAATTTTAGAAGCAATATAGATCATTCCCTGCCCATAACCCACAAGGAAGCTGTGTTACACATCCAGCACAGCTTATTTTCAGGACATGGTAACTCCTCAGTGCTTCTGGCCTATCTGGAGTATGACCAGATCACACACTATTGTCTAGAGAAATCCCTTAGGCAAAATACTTGCAGTGGGAGAAAGGCAGATGTGCCCAGAAATGATGACTGCCAAGAGGACATGTAGAGGCACCAATGGCATTTGTTTTGATGGACAGATATTTGACTTTGGAGTTGACATCTCATGCTATGAACCGAATTGTGTCCAATCCCTTCAAATCATATCTTGAAGCTCTTTCTCCAGTAGGATGGTGTTTGAAAATGGTGTCTTTGAGGAGTTTAGATAAGTCATGAGAGTTTGGATCATGTGATGAGATTACTGTCCTTACAAGAGAAGACACCACAACTCTCTGCCACCTGAGCATGCAACAAGAAGGCAACCTTTTACAAACCAGAAGAGTTCTCACCAGGAGCTGAGTCTGTGAGTTGGGACTAACCTCAGACTCCCAGCCTCCAGAACTATGAGAGAGAGATGCCTGCTGCTTAGGTCAGCCTATGCTTTATGGTCACCCTAATGATCTCTTAGTAACTTTTGGCACTCTTCTTTTGAATCCTTGGGACTTTTATAAAGAAAGAAATCAGTACACCAAACTCTATTTCCCCATTGATGAGGCTAGAAAAACCTGTTGAGACTGAACTAAGCTGGGCATGGTGGCGCACGCTTGTAATCCCAGCATTTGGGAGGCTGAGACAGAAGGATCACAGTTTGCAGCCAGTGTTGGCTACTTACTGAGGCCCTTTGCAACTCAGTGAGACCCTGTTTCAAAATCAAGAATAACAAATAGGGCTGAGGCTGTAGCTCGGAGGTAGGATGCCCCTGGGTTCCATCCCTATTACCACATACACAAAAGAGAATGAACTAGATTTGTCCTGAACAAGTCTCCAGTGCTAAGAAGGGCAGTGAGTCTTCTAGAAAAAAATATTTTGAGTTATATTAGCTTGAGATAGATTTTATGCTCCAGACAAGATTTTGCAATAAATGAAAGTAATAAATTGTTGGCAAAATACATGGCCAATGCTGAAAGTCCAGCTCAGGCTCATCACAGAGGCACAGGTTTGGGTGTTGGGTGCGATGCCAGAGCATAACAATGTCAACTCTAAAGAGCCCCAAGAGGAGTAGAGCACCTCTTAAAGCCATGTGTTCATGCAGTGGACCAGGAAAGCACAGTTGCAAGTCATAGTATAACATGACAATAGCAGTACATTTGCAGGGATCCTGTGCTCTCCTGGTACCTCACCATCTACCCTGTTCCTCAAATACTCTAGTCTGACTTATTTCAAGATTAGGAGAAGGGAAATTTTTCACTTAAAAGACGATAGACTTAAGTAGAGCAGGGTGGTGCACAGCTATATATAGTCCCAGTTACTTGGAAGGCTGAAACAAGAAGATGGCAGGTTTGAGGCCACCCTCTGCAACTTAGAAAGATCATGTTTCAAATAAAATAAAATAAAATAAAATAAGTTGTTTGTAGCTAGGCATTGTACTTAAGAGGCTGAGAGAGAAGAATCAGGGTTTGAAGCAAGCCTCAACAACTTAGCAAGACCTTCAGCAATTTACTGAGTCCTTGTTTCAAAATAAAAAATAAAAATAGGGCTAGAGCCAAAGGTCAGAAGTATAACAGCCCTGGGTTCAAGCCCCAGTATCACAAAAATGGGAATTTGGTGTGGAGATCAGAGTTCAGAGATAGAATACCTCTGGATTCAATCACCAGTACCACCTTCCCCCAAAATACTAGACTTAAAGTTATTTAGTATAAGCCGGGTGTGGTGGTGCACTCTTGTAATCCCAGCACTTGGAGGCTGAGACAGGAGGATCATACAGGCTTAAAGCCGGCCTCGGACACTTAGGTTCTCAGCAACTTAGTGAGACCCTGTTTCCAAATAAAATATAAAAGAGATCTGGGAGGGTAGCCCAGAGTTAGAAAGCCTCTGGATTTCATCCCCAGTACAACAACAACAAAAAAGAAGTTATTTAGTATATGAGAGATTTAGTAATGGATTGGAAGATGGTAAAGAAATAGAGCTATAATTGAACTTTGAGTTTATGAGGCAGGCTGTACCAGTTAAATGAGGAAAATAATTTAGTTTTAATTCAGTGAATTTGATTATTTTGTCAGGCTTGAGGTAAATTGCAATGAGTGTGATAGTATGTTGTAATCCTGTGATGGTGTTTTATATGAGATATAAAGGCTTCGCTATGACCCCTTTGCATGTGCCAACACTCTGCAGGCATAATTAATTATAACGTGAACTCTAAAATTCTGATGTGGGATGGATGATTTTTATGAAGTACAAGGAAAATGCTCAGCAAGTATCCTTTATGCTGGCTCCATTAGGAGTTTTGAGAAGAATTTTAACAGCTGATTCCATAAAATGTGCAGGTTGAGCCATCAGTAACGATAATATTCCTGACAACTCTGCATGTAAGCACCCATTTCATTTTCTGAAGAGACAAGCACCTCTAACTTATCTGCATCTTCTCATTTTATTTTCCTTAGTGTCAGGTTTATAACAACACAGATTTTCATTTTGTCTCAGATGACATCCTAGTTCTACAACTTTTTTAAAGATTCTAGCTTTAGTTTAATTTGTGCCAGTAAAAAGCGTATTTCTATATTTTAGATAGTTGAATTGAAATTAAACTTGATCTTTAGCTTGAAATCTGTCTTCTATCTAGCGCTTGACCAGTTCCAGTTATATTTTGTGGAGGGTTCTAAACTATAGGGTTTTTCCTCTGACTTTATTATTTAAGTCACCTTTATTGAGGAGTAATTTATGTATAATAAGCTTTATCTATTTAAATTGTGCAATTTAGTTAAGTCTTGTCTGATGATTGTACACTAGAGAACTACAGATCATCTCCGTCACTGCCAGAGGTATTTGTGGCCCTTTTGCAGTACTTTCTTCCTCCACCGTCACCCCAGGAAACCACTGATTGACTTGATTTTTGCTGTTATACAGTAGCTTGCATTTTTTAGAATTTCATATACAAGGAATATTTGTATATTCAGCATATACTCATATACATTCAGTATATACGCATTACTGTCAGGCTTTGACTCTTCCTTTAACTTTTTAATGAAATGGAAAAGTAAAAGTTTAGTCTTAAAAGTTAAGGCTCTTAAATAAACATTGACAGTCTCCTGCTGGAGAATCATGATCAAATTTATGACTATCTGCTCTAGCGTATGCTGCTAATTTGAAGGATCATCATGTAAAATTCTCAAGGGAGAGGTTACTTGTGTCAAATAGTCAGATATAAAAATATTGAATGCATCTGTGTTTTCTCCACAAAATATCACATTTGGTGAAGAGCTTGAAATTTCACATACTTATGGATATTCAACTTTGCTTTTAGTTTCGGGTTGAAGTTTAATAACTTTTTTTTAGGGCTGAGTAGAATCTCATTGTGTCATTTGTAGGAAAATAGGTGGAACTAGAGATTAAGCTAAGTGAGAATGGCCAGTCTCAGAAAGTCAAGGGTTGTATGTTGGAAGAAAAAATATAAAAGGCTTCAGATAAAGGGATTGAAGAAGGGATGTAACAAGAAAGCAACCAAGGAGGACCGAGAAAGAAAATAATTTAAATAATTATTTGACAATATGTAAAAGTATTGCTAGTGGTTTCACTAGCATGTGCAGGGAAAGAGAAAGAGATAGCAGGCTGGGATGTGGAAGGAAGTATAGAAGGAACTCTATGTGTATATGTTTGGATCACATTGAACCTCACTGTGATACAGAATTATAATGCACTAATAAAAGTATAAAAAATGATCTGGGCATGGTGATGCAGGCTTGTAATTCCAGTACTTGGAGGCTGAAACAGGAGGATCGCTTTCGCGGACAACCTTAGCTACTTAGTGAGGCCCTCTGCAACTTAGTGGGACCCAATTTCAAAATAAGGAATAAAAAAATAGGGCTGGGGGTGTAGCTTGAAGGTAGAATGCTCCTGGGTTCCATCCCCAGTAACACAAAATTAATTAATTAATTAATTAATAAAGTATAAAAGTGGAAATCAAATGACTTCAATAAAGATGGTTATGTTAATGCTGTTTCTTCCTGAGAAAAATGCCAATTCATGGGATCTTGACCAGTGAATTTGTCACTTATTTTCTGTCATCACATTTATTATTTTTCCCAACTGCTGAACAAGTATATTGAATTGGTTTATATTAGCTGCAAATCTAGAGCCAATGACATGACTAATATAAACCATAATTAATATAAAAACATTATAAAATAATAGTATACATAATATAAAAATGTAAGTTTAATAACTTCTTCAAACTTTTTTAAAAAGGGAAAAAAATCAAGAAAATAAACAAGTATTTTGGTAAGACTTGCTACTCTGCATAATGTAACACTGTTTCAAGGTCCTATAAATGGTTCAAATTTTAGATCACAGACAGGAAAAGGAAGAGTAGTTCTTTGGAAATGAAAATCTAGTAGGACAGGATCACTTTACAGTGGCCAAACCTTTGTTACAATTAGAAGTTAACAAATTACTTTGCCACTAATAAAAATGGGTAGGTAATGTGTGAATTAGATTCTAGAAGGTGAAAGAGAAAAAGTGAGCAGATAATCACTAGATGCTACAGAAGCAAGGCTTGCTTATTTTTTAGAAACAAAAATAAAGAAGCAAATTATCTTGTAGAAAGAAGCTTGATATTAAGAATGAAAACAAGCATAACACAAGAAATCACCTGTGAAAGACTGATCACACCTGAAACACCATATTGCTACTAGTGGACATGAAAGGCAGAAATCTGTTAATGAATAATGTTAATATACATTATTTACATTAAAATTGTCTCAGTTTGTTGGTGTGACCAAACCTTAGAAGGTAATCCTGAAGAATAAAACAACATAAGAGTAGATATTTATATATTAGGTAAAGGTTCCATTTGATGCAATCATAAACCTTCAAGATACTTTTCTAAAGTCACTGAAACTATTTTAGGTAGTGTTCTGGTAATCTGCTAAAAGTAAACCATCAATGACTAGATATTACCCTTATCATCTCTGCAGTGAATGGAAACACCATGAATATAGACACATTTTAAGTAGAAGATTGACATTCAAGTCATGCTGTTGAGTTTATAAAAAACTCATAATAGAACTCATACTTTTTAAAGTTGTAGAGGAGCTTTATAATAAATTCTTAAATATACTAATTTTTGTGAGGTCTAGCAATTGAATAAACTTGTACAACTAAAATTCTACTAATAACCATCTGCTTTATATTACACAAGGAAATTATAAATACACACACACACACACACACACACACACACACACACACAAAAGTCAACTCTTTCTCCACAAACAAGACTTTTAAACAAAATAGTTCACAAAGGACTATGCAGATGTGACTAAAAATATGTAAAGATATTGAGTTTTTTGTTTTTTACTTTTATTTATAAGTGGAACCTATTGAAAATGGTATACATTTAGGCTGTGCTTGGTGCCCTCTCTCCTCTCTTCCCCCTCCCAACAATGAGTGTCCAGATTAACCATGCTATATTCATATTTTACACATATTTGGATATAGCTCCTCCATTAATCAACCTTAGCCTTCTTCCTCTCCTATCCTTCCATTCTAGCTTTGCTGAGGTTTCCCTCCATTATCTGGAGTCCTTTGGTATCCCCAATGCTCCCTAGTTTGGGCATATTAGAGAAAACATGTCTCTTCTCTTTCTGTGCTTGGCCGATCTCACTTAACATAATGTTCTCCAGATCTTTCCATTTTCTTGCAAATGTCATGATTTTGTTCTTCTTTAAGATATATCATGCCAATGGACACCAAAAATGGGCAGGGGTAACAATGCTGATATGTAATCACCATTTTTAAAATGTAGGCATGGCTAAACAAAAATAAGTGTGGTAAATTAGAATATATTTAACCTCAAGTAAATGAGAGCACACAAATAGAAACTCATGGTCACAGGCTTATCAAGGTGATATTTTAGTTTGACCTCTTAATCTTAGATGAGATGCAGTTTTATTTGACTTCAAAGTCTGTAGAAAGGTACACATAAGGTCCATTTCTTACTCTTATTATTTGATATTTACGTGTGCATCTAAATCAACATATCAAATGCTTCTTTTAAAACTACTTGAGCTGGGCATGGTGGTGCATGCTTGAAATCCTAGTACTTGGGAGACTGAGACGGGAGGATCACACAGGTTTCAAGTCAGCCTCAGCTACTTAGTGAGGCTCTCAGAAATTTAGTGAGACCCTGTTTCCAAATAAAATATAAAATAGGGCTGGGAGTATAGCCTGGAGGTAGAAAGCCCCTGGGTTCCACCCCCAGTACCAATAAATAAATTAAATAAATAAATAAATAAAGCTACTTTGAAATACAAATAGGTAAATATGTAACTTGACTGTTTTAGATCCCATAAACAATTACAAAAATTTAACTTATTTAATTATAAAACTCTATAATATGTGCAATCATTATCTCCATTCTATAGATAAGGAATTTAAGGATAACAGGCCAAATTGCTTGCTAAGTGTCAAACTACTGCTAAGAGA
Source organism: Muscardinus avellanarius (assembly GCF_963383645.1). Taxonomy (NCBI): domain Eukaryota; kingdom Metazoa; phylum Chordata; class Mammalia; order Rodentia; family Gliridae; genus Muscardinus; species Muscardinus avellanarius. Next base: position 113,478,709 of record NC_137790.1, read on the forward strand.
CGCACCTTTCTTCACCAGCAAGTTCTCTCTAAAGTTACTATAGCTCTTCATGTTGAATTGCAGTTCCTAAGCATTTCTGGTGTGATCGCTGCTCTCTCATCCAATCCAGATTATTATATTTGTAGAAATTAGGCAAGAATAAAGAAGTGGTTATACTAATTTACAACCCCACCAATGCTGTATAAGTTCCTATTTCCTCACACCCTCACCAGCATTTTTAATTGCCTGTATTCATGATAATTGCCATTATAAGTAGAGTCAAATGGAATATTGGTGTAGTTTTGATTGGCATTTCCCTGATTGAAAAGAATATTGAACACTTTTTCATATATTCATTGGCCGCTTGTATTTCTTCTTTTGAGAAGTGTCAATTCAGTTACCTGGCATTTTTGTGTGTGTTTGTGTTACTGGGGTTGGAACCCAGAGGCTTTCAACATCCGGGCTATACTCCAAGATCTATTTTTTATAATATTTTATTTAAAACCAGGGTCTCACTAAGTTGTAGAGAGCCTAATTAACTAGCGGAGGCTGGCTTTGAACCTGTGTGATCCTCCTGTCTCAGCCTCCCAATTACGGGGATTTACAAGCATGTGCCACCACACCCGGCTACCTGTTTTTAATAGCTTGTATTTTTAGGTAATTTTAGTTATTTATATATTCTAGATATTAGTCTTTTATCAAAGAAGTAAGTGGCAAATATTTTCTCCCATTCTCCTTTTCTTCAGACTTCCACTTCAGACTGATTGTCCTTTTCTGTGCAAAAGCTTTTTAATTTGATACTATCCAATATATTAATTCTTGGTTTGATTTCTGGAGCTTTGGGGCTTTTATTGAGGAAATGTCTACCAGTGCATTATGAAGACCAGTATAGAGATTTCTCAACGGACTAAGAATGGATCCATCATATGACTCATCTATAACACATCTTGGTAAATTTCCAAAATAATTAACTTCATACATAATACTACAATGATGCCTTCATATTCACAAAAGCCAAATCATGAAAACAACCCAGGTGTCTATCAACAGAAGAACAGATAAAGAAAATACACAGAATGGAATATTTTACTCAGCCATAAAAAAGAGTAAAATTATGTATTTTGCAGAAAAATAGATGAAAATAGAGAATATTATGCTGAATGAAATAATCCAGCCTCAAAAAGTCAAAAGTTGTATGTTTTCTCTCATATGTAGAAGCTAGAGAGAAAATAGGAAGCAAAAGGGACTTCAGAAAAATGTGAAGATAAACCAGTAGAACAGTGTAAGGGAATAGTGAGGGAAGATGAATGGGAACCATTCAAATAATGTTGTTTAAATATAAAAGTATCACTACCAATCTCACTAACATGTGTGAGGAGGGAAGAGCTTGAACCAGGATGAGGTGCAGAAGGAAATACACCAAGAGCTATGTGCATGTATGTTTGTATCACTTTGAGCCTCACTATGATGTATAATCACAATGTACCAATGAAAGTATAAAATAAAGAAAGAACTAATAATGGTGGTCATGGTGGTCATGGTGATAATGGTGATGGTAGTAATGGTGATGGTTGTTATAATGTGATGTTAGTTGTGTGTATGTGTTGGCATAAGCAAAGTGGAGATCAATGTCACTTGGAACTTCAGGCACAGAATTTGGAGCATGGATAATTGCAGTTATTGAAAAACAGTCAGTTTATCCAGGAGTCAATACATTATTAGGTTTTCCTAATGACACCATGTATGTTATAAGTCATCAGTCTCACATGTGCAGACTTCATGAGACTACCATCTCCATCTTGTAGGACTTGGCATTAGCCAAGAACCGAGTCTAATTTTGAGGTGCACATCTATGTGGGGTGAAATTCTAGAAAATCCCAAACATGATTAATGAGTTGGAAGAAATTTTATGAGAAATTAACAAATTTAAAAATATGAATGGGAAATGTTTTAGGGTATTGCAGAGAAGAATATTTATTTCTACTGAGATCCAAACAAGAATTTCACGAAAGCAGCAATGGATGAAAAGTTAAGAAATGCAGATATAAAACGACTGTTGAAGCTTCAAAATAGTTTATAATTACTTCTTCCTACACTATTCTTATAGGTAATATCCTAGAATTACCTGCTAAACTTTGTTAAAGCAGCATCCTTTATAAGTTTTTCTGCTAATATGGATTTCCCCTTTGACACTCAAATTTGATTGAAAGAATCAGGTAATATTTCTCCCAGCCCACATACCTTTCAAAACCACATTTTGGAGAAATCCTTTAACCTTATGCAGACAAATTAAATTTTTGTTAAGATTGATTAAACCTATACCTCATTGCAAAAATATACATGCTTCATTAGACATACTTGTACACTGCACGTAATTAAGATAAGCGGTGGTATCCGAAACCAATGGGTAGGTCTTCTTCACACCAGAAAAGAAGACAACCTTCACCTGAAGGCTAGGGTCCTCGTGCAAGTCCTCAGTTGTTGTACTAAGTGGCTCTGAGGACCTAATGAACATATGCATCATGTGACCTTTTATATGCTAATCTGTTCATAGTTGTCACATTCTCCTTTGAAAGCTTTAAATAAACACACACTAAACACACACACACACACACACACACACACACACACACACACACTTTGTCTCTCTTTTTTCTTCTTAGGTGTTTTTTTTATTTTTGTTTTATTTATTTGTTGGTGGTACTGGAGATTGGACCCAGGGGTGTTCTACTTACAAGCTCTACCCCCAGACTTATTTCATTTTTCATTTTGAAACAAGGTCTTGCTTGGTTCCTAAGAGTCTCAATAAGTTGCTGAGGCTATCGTCAAACTTGCCACCTGCCTGTCTCCTCCCAAGTACTGGATTCACAAGCATGCTCCACCACACCTATCTCAAGGTGCCATAATTTACAATTGGGTCTTTGATATTTTTGGAGTTCCTCTGCTTTCATTCAATATACTCTACAAAATTTTAGCTTCTTCAATTTCTTGTTAAATTCAAAATTGTTTATGACTATTTGCTGGTCCTGAGGTCATTCATTCAATCATTTTATTGATTCCTTTGTATAAATTTTTGTCAATGGGATTTCAGTTCACTCCTCTAGGGCAATATGCTACTCCTTCTAGCCAAAAAAAAAAAAGACTTTTCTGAGATTTATAAGTCGGGTTACAAAAAGGAAGATACAGATAAATATATAACAAGAGATAGATGATGATAGATAAATAGATGATAGATAAATATATATACAAAGGTACAGTACTTTTCTATAAATGTGATTAGAGATTGCTGCCCTAAATCAGTCACATTTCCTGAGTGCTCTAAAATGCATTGCACAATGTGACATACACTAAGTCAGAGTCAGGAGCAAAAAGCTGCAGCCTCGTCTTTACCACTAAATTACTGAGTGACATTGGGCAGGTCATTGGATTGTCCTCTGACTTCATCTCCTTATCTATAAATGGATCTGTAAAAATACTTGTCCTTCTGTCTTCATGGAATATTTGTAAGTATGCAAAGGTAAATTTAATGTTAAAGATTCTATAAAAACATGTGCAAACTAAAAATATCATAAGCATATGATTATATCCCAACATTAAATCTAGAGGTAAAATTTAATATAAAACATTATGATTTCTTTCCTTCCTACCTACAAATCTTTCAAATAAGAGCAGTGCAAAATGAAGGAAATTCTTCAACATCAATTTTTATGCCTAAGGGGTTAAATACATTTGTTCTAAGTTTTTGACAAGCTTTAAGTGATAAGAACATATGAGTTTAATACTGTAGATATGAGGAAAATTTGAAGAGGTCTGAAGAAAAAGTGAAAATTGAAAGTAATTTACAAAACATATATTTCAGATGGAAATTTTTAATTAAATAAAATTTGAGTGATGAATAAAAACTTGATTATTGCTTCAACTAATATAAAACTGAATATTGAATTTTAATCTATGAATAAATTCTGTGCCTATGACTTTTTTGTTTTACTGTAAAATGCTTTGAGGTGCTTGCATGACAAGGTATCCCATAAATTATGCTGTGTAACTTCATACAGTATAGTCATTATCAGAACTGTTCAACTTCTTTTTTTCTTTTCTTTTGTAATTGAACAAAGAAGTCCGAAAAAACATAAAAGACACAGGTCAGGATAGGCTGCCATGACTATTTCATTTTAAAGAGTTGCCTTATAAATGGGAAAATGTGTCAGATTTATTGTACCCAGTATCATTAACTGCCCTGAGTTTGGGCAAGAGAATTCTAAAACATTTGTTGTTTTTGTTTTAAACAACGTTATTATAACATTTTTAGCATTCAACCTAAAATTATTTTAAAATTATTGACCTAATAAGGGATGTGTGAGCTGAGCATGGTGGCACATGCCTATAATCCCAGTACTTGGGAGGCTGAGATAGAAGGATCAAAAATTTATGGTCAGCCTTAGCTACTTAGTGAGGTTCTCTGCAACTTAATGAGACCCTATTTCATAATAAAAAAAAAATAGCGCTGGGAGGTAGAATGTTTCTAGATTCAACCCCTGGAAACAACAAAAATTAAATAAAAATAAAAAATAAAGAAATTCTCTGTGCATGTATGTCACTATCACTATCATGTGAGACTATAATGAACCAAAGAAAGTATTAAAGAGGAAAAAAGAAAATGTTTAAGTTCTTCACTCACCCCTCAGCTCTATGAAGTTTTGGGACATGGAATCAAAATTCACATGAAAATAACAGACATATAATGCTAATTTCCCAGATTTTTTACTGAGTATTAAAAATATCCAATTCTTTAAGAACATAATATCATAAGGCTTAAGAGCCTTAACCATAGATGGAACAGCACTGTCTTTTCACAGAGGAATTAATTTTCTGATATTCAAAGTGTTTCAGGAAGATAACTTTGAATGTTACCTTTTTGATAACCCTTAGAGAAAGTGTTATATTTGATAATTCCTCATTTAAGAAGATATGTAGAAAAAATAGCAAGTGTTGGCTAGGATGTAGAGAAATTGGACATAAAATGGTGCCACTATGGGAATTAGTAAGGTAGTTTCTCAAAAAGTATAAAATATAACTGCCATAAAATCATACTTGAATATATATATAATATTTTAAATTCATATATATATGAATTTAAATTCATATATATATATATATATATATATATATATATATATATATATATATCCAAAAGAATTTAAAACAGAGTCTCAAAGGTGAAGAGGGGAAAAAAGAGTTATTTAATGAGTATAGAATTTCATCTTTGAAAATTGAAAATATTCTGAAGATCTGCTATACAACAGTATGAATATACTTAACACCACCAAACTATACACTTAAAAAGGGTTAAGATGGTATTTTGGAATAAATGCTTGTGCCCTCCGCCAAAAATTTATTGAGATCATTACTCCTCATTACATGATATTTGGAGATAAGCCTTTGAAAGTTAATTTATAGACGAAGCCATAAGGATGAAGCCCTCATGAACAAAATTAGTCCCCTTACAAGGTTCATGAAAGAACTTGCTTCCTCTTCCAATTTTCCATTGATGTTAGAATACAACACAGAATGAGTAGTCTGTAAACCATACTGGCATCCTGATCAGAACAGTGAGACATAATTTTCTGTTGTTTCTAAATCAGACTGTCTTTGGTATTTGTTAGACCAACCTAAACTAGACACATGTTAAATCTTATGTCATGTGTTTTCACTGCAATTTTTAAAGAACATAAATAGGATCTATTACAATAACAATGCCATGTTTAATGCCAATTGCTGTTTCAACCACAAATATTATCTTGTATTAATCTCCTAAATTAATAATAGCAATCTAAAAATAAACAACTGAGATAAACAACTTTAAAACTTACCCCAAGAAACTAACAGACTTGATTAGAAAAAAAAAAGAAGCTATGGAGAGGAAAAAAGAATAATTTGGATGATGGTTAATAAATTATTTTAATAGTGTTTTAGACGTTACAAAGAAGAAAAGATATTAATAGCAGGGTTAAAGACAGTAGCCATCTGACTTTTTATATACAATTTTAATTATTTTATTGTGAACCAAATATTTTATAGTGAGTTATGGAATTAGAATTTAAAGAATCTTCTAATGAAACATTGTGCAATTTCTTGGTAGTTTAATTTACATATGTAGGTATAGAGATATATGAGACAATAATTTCTCAGTTATTATTTGTTATATTAATACATACAAATAATAAACATGTCAGAACTCAACTTTTAATTACTTTGTAATGCTTTTTTGGACCCTTTATTGCTTGATGTATTGTCTAGTATATAAAATATTATTAAGGAAATGATACCCTGCCTGCTTTAAGGAACCAGGACTTGTCAACCAAAGAGAATAAGAGAACTATGACATAAAACTTATTTTTGGAGAGATATTTTGAAAGAAAGAAGTAAATAGGAAGTTTATCTTTTCTTATGAGACAAAACACTGAACTTATAAGTAAGATATTGGACAGTTATAATAATTTATAGGTTATATGAAGATGCAATTGTTTGACATAACAAAATAACATTCAGGATGAGAAATTTAACAGTCTCTCAATCAACAGTTAAACATCTGCAGGAGTATGTATCCACCCCTGAATCTCTGTGGTCCACCTCATAGAATGCTGTGTCAAAGGACCTTGTCATATCATACTTTCTTGTAGGCACCTGTATTATCCCACATCTGACCTGAATGTCCTTGGAACTTCTCTTTTAATACCTGATAGGTCCTAGTTATTCCAGGATACTGGTTAAAGTATCCTGGAATTGAGACAAATGAACCTTACTGAGAATCACAGTTCTCTGATTCCCTGCCTTCATAATTCACCTACTGTCATATTTTCTCACGTTTTCATCTTAAAATTTTAAATGAGTTGCAGCTTTCTCCTCTATAAAGTATAGAAATTAACGACACATTCACGAGTTTCTTTTAATGTTGAAATTATATAAACATGTAAAATACTTTGAAGGAATAATAGATGTCATTGTTCCTTTTGAGTCTCAAAATAACTAGTATTCATAATTTTGCTATTGAGACAAAGATCTTGAAGTTCTTTTTACCCAGACCCTGTTTCAAAATAAAAACAAAATAGGGCTGGGGTGTATGTCAGAGGCAGAATGCTCCTGGGTTTAACCTCCTGTATCACAAAAGAAAAAAAAATACTGAAAAATAATAAAAATTACTTTAAAATCAGTATTAAATGCACTTTAAATACTAGCTTATTATTTTTATACTTTTATTTGTGTACTATAGTCTTACATCATAATGCAGTTCATAGCAATAATGGTAAACATGCACACAGCACTTGGAGAGGCCCCTCCCCATTCCTTCACACTCCCTGTCCCCATCCAAGAGATTGAGATAAGCATTGGCATTCTCACATATATGCATAATGTCAGTGGAAGTACTTTCTTCATTAATACCACCACCACCCTCCCCAAGACCACCTCCTTTGCACCACTGGAATTTTTAAATTGTTTAAGTCGTATAGTTTGTGGTACTTTGCTATGGCATGCCTAGCAAACTAATAAAAAGATACAATACTTCAACACTCTTAAATAAAATTAAATTATCCCTGTGGACTTTTATGAGATATTAGCTTATATCAAAGGTCAAGAGACACATAACAAAGAAATAAGACTCTTAAATTTATGGAATGCACCTAACTCCAGGCACCTGTGAAATTAAAGGACTTACACGATTGACCCACATGAAGGGGATCAAGTAAAGACAAACTATTAAGTTAAAAACTGCTGGGATCAAGATCTTTATGAGATGCTGTCCCATAACAAGAAGTTTAATATATATACCATTAAAGCAATAATTCAAAGTGAAAAAATGTCATGTAAAATGTAAAGAATATTTTGAGTATTAACATATACTTAAAAATTAAACAAAAATTAACTAGCAATAAAAGGTTCCTTATGGGTAAAGGACAAAATTACTCATTCTAATAAGTATGTAATTATATATACTCTAAATATTTAATGCATTAATTCAAAACACAGGCATTTACTGAAACTCCAATGCTCACTTAACATTCAAATTTTATCCACTTTTATTTTAATTAAATTTTACTAATCAATTTTCCTAAGTCCCTTCTAATAGGCATCACAGTTAGTGTTGTAAGGAGCATCTATGATAGTCTTTACTAAGCTATGACACTGAGAAGGGAGAACTTCTAAGCCACTGATAACGGTTCTATAGGTCTCAGCTGTGTACTTTGTAGATATGCAAAAGCTAGATGAACAAAGAAATATTAATCTGAAAATTTTTAATTTTATCTTTGTACACATATTCACAGGAAAAAAGCACTTTGGGAATTTTCTAATGCACCAATACTGTGCAATTTCTTTTTCATTGGTGCATTATAGTCTCACATCATATTGTAGATCATGTTGACAACGGCATACATTCACACAGTGCTTCCCTGCCTCCCTATTTCCCTCCCTTCCAATACCATGTGTCCTGATTGACAATGTTATATTCACATGTATACATATAGGTAGCATTTCCATTAATGAAGCTAGTCTTCCAGCTCCCCAACCCTTCCTCCCTGGCTCCACTAAAGATCTCCTTCATTATCTGGAGTCCCTCTGGTATCCCTAATGCTCCCTAGCTTCAACATATTAGAGAAAACATGTCCCTTCTCTGTTTTTTTTTTTTTTTTGTGTGTGTGGGGGGGGTCTGTGGATGGAATCCAGGGACATTCGACCTCCGAGCTATACCCCCTGCCCTATTTTGTATACTTTATTTTTTTGGTTTGTTTTTGGTTTTGTGTGTGTATGTTTGTTTGTTTGTTTGTTTGTTTTTGGTGGTGGTACTGGGGTTCCTGGAAGCCCTTCTACCTCTGGGCTACACTCCCAGACCTATTTTTACATTTTTTTTATTTGGAAACAGGGTCTCCTAAGCCAGCGCACGCAGCTGGCTTCGAACCTGTGCGATCCTCCTGTCTCTGCCTCCCAAGCGCGGGGATTACAAGCGTGTGCCACCATGCCCTGCCTTGTATTCTTCATTTTGAAACAGTCTCTCACATAGTTGCAGAGGGCCTCACTAAGTAGCTGAGGCTGTCCTCGAATGGTGGTCCTCTGGTCTCAGTCTCCTGAATGCTGAGATTACAAGTGTTTCTTATTCTGTGTTTGGCTAATCTCACTTAACATAATGTTCTCCAGGTCTTTCCATCTTCTTACAAGTGACATAATTTTGTTCTTCTTCACTGCAATTTTGCAAGGCCTTTTTCATCTGTTTATCACAAATACACAAAAATTCATACTCAAAATATTGCTATTAATGCATTCACTCTACATTTGCATAAATAATTTGGTCTTGATCAAAAAGAGCATGCCACTGATTCTTAGTCTAAGAAAATATATGAAAGACATACTTAAAAATATGAGTGTTTGCCAATGATTAAATGATATGTCTCAACTCCTGTCCTATTTTCAATAACAGTCATTGATACAATGATGATGGTTATTTCCAGATTTTCTCTGCTACTTCTTTTCTTAAGACATATTCCCCTCTTCTGATTTTTTACCATAATCAAATTTCAGTTTTCAACTTTCATTCCCATGCATATGTCATTACTAATGTAAAAGGTCTTGTTAATGGTGTAGAAGCAGCATAGTGTAGAGGTCTAAGTTTGTTTCCAACAAAAAAAAAGACCTGACATCTAATCTAGTTCCACAATTTTGATTTCGAATGGCAGGAAGAGCACATGTAAGAATAGAGAAGGAGAGTGCTGATTGCTGGAGAAAACAGATTGATACAATACAGACCATAGGAGACAAGAATGGTCTTCACCAATGAACACCACAGAACTCCAAATACAAAGCCTTATCACAATTGACTCCAGAAATGAATGAGTGATTCAAAATGAAGACACCTATCAGTATAATTATCTTACAAATTAAAGATAAAAAAAATCAAATGATTTTATTGCTGGATGATAACATGAACTTTTATTAAATGATTATCTAATTACATAGAAGTCAAATAGTAACAGAGAGAAATTACTTAGAGAGAGGTCTTACCATAATACAACAGCAAACTTTAAGTGATAAATTAATTACAATCACAAGTAAGAATGTATTACAAAACCACCATTCATAAGCACTGTTTTTGAAGTTCTAGCAATTATTATAAAAATAAAATTAATCAATCACTATTGATATTAGGAGAGAATAGAATGTTTTAGGGGTAACCGTATTCTAAAAACTATAGTTAGTAAAAAAAAATTCCTACAAAACTTAAATGGGAATTTGGTGAGATGGCTGGTTCAAGATAAAGGCATATAAATGCTCATCCCTCTGCTCCCACTGCATGTATATCTAAATGTATAAATGGGAGGAAATTTTATTCTTTACATCATCAAAATAATAAAATATATTTAACAATTAACAGACATGATTCACATAAAGAAAACTAGAAATCTAACTCAAAAATGTAAAATGAAATCTCAACAAATAGAAGAAGTATTTTTGACAATTAAATTCTAATGTAAAAATCATCACGCAGTGGAAAATGAACAGATTATTTTGGGGTTTTTGAGATAAGCTCTAGAAAGAGTAAAAATAAAAATGATTAACAATGCTTAATCCTGGGATGTGAAGTCTGAGGTGTGGAATGTGAGTAGAAATGGTGCTTTCTGATTTCCATTTAATTTTTTTTGTAGTGTTTCAATTCTTCATTTATCATGTTATTAATCTAGCAATAATTACTTAATTTCTTTGAGCAAAAATAACACACTTTTAAGCATGTCAGAAGTAAAATGTTAAACAATTACAGTTGTGATTTTAGAGATATAAAATAGCTGTGAGTTTTTATCTTTACTATCAAACTGCCTATTTTATTGTTTCTAAACTTTAAATAAGTACCTAAATTTAAAATCAGTTATTGCCACATACTTATATGGAATCTTGGACTTTGCATATTAAGAAATCTCACTAAGTTTCTGCAAGCCATATTTTCTTAATGAAAAAATTACCTCAAGTAGGTATGTGGATATTATGAGACAATACATATCTAGTTAAAGGCATATAAATGTTTAGCCTTCTGCTAAGCTTGTACATGTGCAATGTTTATTAGAGATTTGACACAGAGAAGTATTTGATAAATAAATTAAGAATGTGCTCTTTGCCTTTCTTACCAATCAGTTAACCATGTAGACTTATCAATAGTCAGCTATATGCCCTAATTAGCATCTATGATCCAGGAGTAATTATTAATAGTACCATTCACTTAAAAAATATACCAGTCTGGTAGAAAGCTCATCTAGTATGGTGTGCACGTATGTCACTATCACTATCAACTACATTATAATGTAAGACCATAATGTACAAATAAATGCATAAAAAGACAAGATAGAAGTATGAGAACATGAAGGAAGTAATATATACCTTTCAAGCTCATAAAGTATGCTCTGATGAGCAAAAAGTATTGATTATATAGAGTATATATATTTTTATATAAATCATACAATTATTGAAAGGTTCAACTCAGTCACATCTTTAAGAAACCAAGAATACAATTATTAGGGTATAAGTTTTATAACAGATAAGACTCCTGGGAAGATGGTGACCAAGAAAAGTGGGGCTTAAGAGCCCCACTAACAACTAATCTCCATTACCACAAAATCAGCGCCTTTCATAGCCAGAAAACACCATCATCAGAGAAACAAAAAAATCACCACGCTCCAGAGAGAAAGCAGACGGAGAACAGAGCTCAGAGCCACAGAGGAGAAACAGCGGCCTCACGCCCGAAGCCGCGGCAGCAGCGTCATACTGCCAGCGGCAGCAGCGTCATACTGCCGGCGGCAGCAGCGACTTCACTGGACAGCTACAGCAAGCCGAGGTGAGCCACTGCGGAACAGCAGGGCGAGATTTCTCGCTGCAGGTAAAATCTAAAGCTCCCAGTGGCTGAGCTCAGCACACGCTGCAGGGACTCAGAGTGGAACTCAAAACCAGAGAAGAAAAAATACGCCAGCCTCACGGCCAAGGGCGTAGCAGCGGTGCCATATTGCCACTGGCGGCAGCAGCAGAGAATTCACCGAATCCAGTACAGCTACATGTGCGTACTCAAGAACAGTGAGTCAAATTGCGGGCCACAGAGGACAAATCCCAGTACTGTACTCCCTGGGACTTGACCCAGTGGGGGAGGGGCAGTGGCAGAGATATCACACCATAGGAGAATGTGCAACCTGGCACCCCCCATAGTCTAAAGCAGCCTCTATTGACTCTCTGGGTCGGAGACTCTGTGATACAACCCAGTAAAGGAGTAGTGGGGTCTGAGATACTACAGACTCGAGAGCCAGAACACCTTAAGTGAAGTCATAGTGACCGAAGGGAAGAACCCAGAGAAGGCACAAACTTCCTAAATCATGGGAAAGAGGAATAATACTGGAGCAATGAATGCCCACAACCCCACAACATCAGAACCTGATAAAACAGAAAATCAGAGATTTCTAGAAGATCAAATCAGGAAAATAACTGTAGAAATAATAGAGGTGCTTCGAAAAGAACTCAGAGAGAGCCAAAAAGAGATAAAGGATGCAATTAATGAAGTAAAGGCCTCAATTCAAAGCACAAACAATCGATTAGACCACATGGAGAACAGAATCTCGCTCTTAGAAGATGATCATTCCAAAAATGAACGCATAGTTTCTAATCTAGGAAAAAATATCCGACAGCAGGAATCTGATATTGAAGAAATATGGGCCCATTTTAAGAGAGCTAACCTAAGAATAATTGGAATAGAGGAGGGAAAAGAAAGTGAAACCAAAGGGATCAACAATCTCTTCAAGGAAGTAATAGCAGAAAATTTTCCAAACATAGAGCAAGAGGTTGATACACAGGTCCAGGAAACTTATAGAACTCCCTTTAGACAGGATCGGAGAAGAGGATCCCCACACCACATAATTTTCAAAATGATCAATGTGGAAGCCAAGCAGAGAATCTTAAAGACAACAAAAACAAAGGGCCAAGTGACATTCAGAGGCAAACCAATTAGAATCACTCCAGACTTCCCAAACCAAGTTATGAGAGCCAGAAGGGCTTGGAGTAACATATTCCAAACTCTGAAAGAAAACAACTTCCAGCCAAAAATTTCCTACCCAGCAAAACTTTCTATCAAGTTAGATGGAGAAATAAGAAGCTTCCATGACAAACAGAAACTGAAGGAATTTATGTTTTCAAAACCAGCGCTAGAGAAAATACTCAAAGAGATTAACTACAAAGAAGAAATAGGTAATACACATCAGAACTAGAGAAACAAGATTTTCCATCCAACAGACAACTAAGATTGGTTATCTGTGGAGATTCATTATTTATGTTAATCTTTTACCTATCTGTAAAGGGTATTGTTTGCCTTTATTGTTGTTAATTTTTAGGATTTCTAGTTGGAATATTAATATACCTTCAGATATAGCATTTGGAAGTATTTTATCCCATTCTATTAGTAACTGTTAACTCTGTTTACATTGTCTTTGGATATACAATATTTTTTTCTATTTTTTAGGGAGTTTGTATACTCTTCTGTTGCCTGTGCCATTGAAATCATATCCAAGAAATCACTGCCAATTTCAATGTTGTGAGGTTTTATGACCCAGATTTTCTCCTAAAAGTTTATAGTCTTAAGATTTATATTTAGGTCTTTTATCTATTTTGAGTTAATATTTGTATATGGGATTAGGTAAGGGTCCAACTTTATTCTTTTCCATGTAATTATTATTTTTCAACAATATTTAGTTAAAAGATTATTATTTCTACCACCAAGTGTTCGTGGAAACCTTGTCAAAAATAGCTTGACAATATAGGGAAGAATTTAGCTCTAGGCTTTTATTTAACTCCAATGGTTTATATATCTGCCTTTAGAATAGTACTACACTGTTTCAATTATTGTAGCTTTATATGGTTTGAAATCAGAAAATATATATCTTCTAGCTTTGTTCTTTTTCAAGATCGTTTTGGGTATCTAGAGTCCATTTTCCATATTAGGATAGATTTTTTTTCCTGAAAAATAAATATATAAATATATGATAGTTTCACCTTAAAAAATAGAAAAAAAATATTCTCTGGTAAGAAAGAAAGCAAAAAGAAATATTGAAATGTTATCTTTAAGTCATCAAAAGCTTGGTATCAGACAAATGAAACTGTTATGTGAGATTATCATTTTTAATTTTGGATAAATTGCTATAATACTAGATGTCAACCACTAAGCCAAGCATGGGAGGGAGAGATGGGGAGAGAATGGGGTGGGGATCAGGTGGGGGCTGACGGGGCGATGTGTGCATGTATGTCTACAAAAGTTTGTATCCCAATATGATGTATGAATACAGTGCACCAATTAAAAAAAAGTTTTATAACATACAAATAAATTATTTTGAATTTAGATTTACTATTGAAACTTTAGAAAAGCTTGAGTTAAGTGGCTATGATTTTTTGTAATCAAAGAAAACTCTAGATCACCCTATGAAAGGAAATAAACGATTCCTTAGGAGATGCAGGATTAGGTACAAGTATTTCTGTGCTTTTCCTCCTGCCCAAGCAGCTCATTGTGCTTCTTTGAAGGATATTTCAGGTGAAAAATGTAAAATTAGCTTTCTTACTATGATGAAATCTTATGAACTTTCTTCTCATTTAAAAAAGATGCTATCTTTTGAAAGATCATACTATAATTTCTTATTTTAGATTGGTGAGACAGACAAAATTAGAGTTTTACTTGTGAATTTTTAACAGACCTATCTGTGATGTCTAATCACCCCAGACAAAGATATTATGTTCTAGCAAAGTTGTACTTTGGCAGTGCCTCTGAAATTCAGGTCATAGTAATTAGGACTCAATTTCCTAGCCAATATGCACACAACGACCAGCAACCGGAAAACCCCTGTTGACACTGGAGGAGCACAGCCACTCTCAATCTGTCATTTCTAGAGTGCCTGTGTCTCTCTTCCTCACACATAACTGTCTTCCAACTAAGTGCTGAAACACAGGCATCAGGCTGTCAGAGAATAACATCATAACTGGACAAAAGCAGGACCTGGTGGTGCACAGTAATAATCCCAGTACTTAGGAGGCTGAGACAGGAGGATCGCAGGTTCATGACCAGCCTCAGCTACTTAGTGAGGCCTCCGCAACTTAATGAGACCCTGTTTCCAAATAAAGAATTTTTAAAAGGGGGCTTTGGTTGAGCCGGGCTTAGTGGCGCACGCTTGTAATCCCCGCGCTTGGGAGGCAGAGACAGGAGGATCACGCAGGTTCGAAGCTAGCCGCGCACGCTGGCTTAGGAGACCCTGTTTCCAAATAAAAATGTAAAAATAGGTCTGGGAGTGTAGCCCGGAGGTAGAAGAGCTTCCAGGAACCCCAGTACCACCAAAAATAAATAAATAAATAATAAATAAATAAATAAAAAGGGGGCTTTGGGTGTAGCTCAGAGGTAGAATGCCCCTGGGTTCAATCCCCAGTACCCAGTAACACACACACACACACACACACACACACACACACACACACACACACACACAGTAGACAGTAACTTCAATGTCAATACTGAGGTACTGAAAGAGACTTTTTAGTGTGTGTGGTATTAAAGAGTCTCTTTTCCAAATTCCTAGTCATATTTAATATTTTTAATGTCTAAGAGAATGTTTGCTTTTGTAAGAAATCTTTTCACTCCCTTAAATATATCGTGGTTACTTTTGCCCCTAAATGCTTACTTCTAAAGTTCTTTCCAAAAGAAGTGCATTTATCCACGATATCTATCAGCTCTGTGTATGCTACTCACTTATTTCACACTTGATGTTTTTCGTGATCTATGCATAACTGAAATCTTACCAACCTTTTCCCCAGCCATATCACAGGCTGGACTCATCCAGCTCCGTCTCTGACATAAAAACCTACTGCCTGACACACTCTCTGGGCTTCTGTTTATCCAACTGGCAATCTTTGTGCTTAAAACAATACAACAGCATCCAGCCATGGTGATATATGCCTGAAATTCCAGCATTTGGGAGGTTGAGACAAGAGGATCACAGGTTCAAGGCCAATCTTAGCAAGTTAATGAGACTCTCAGCAACTTAGAGAGACACTGTTTCAAAATTAAAAATAGAAATGGCTGGGGGTGTAGCTCAAAAGTTGGATTTTCCTGGAGTCAATCCCCAGCACCATAAAGAAAAAGACTCAACTGCATCAGGCACTAACCAGCTTTTCATCCAACCCATTTCCTTTTTCCATTAGGCCTATGGCTGTTTCCTGTTTTCCAGGCTTTTCAGTAGTTTCTGAAGTTTGACCATATAATTGAGTTGCAAACAGTCAAACATAAATCAAAGTTATAGGTGGCATTTGGCCTACCCCATTACAAACCTCCTAGGTGCATTTCTCTGTGTTCCTTTTCTTCACCCACAACTTGAGTCAGAGAGTCACATCAACCTCTAAAGGCTAGAATTACAGACGGCAAAGTCGCAAGATGTATTCACCTTATAGGGAAAAAGCATTCTCTAACCAGAAATACCTGCTTTGAACTATTACACAAGTGTTCTGTCAATGTGTATTGTTTTTATCCACTGGCATGTTATAATCTTTGTTTTAACCATTGTCCTTACTCAAAAGGACAATGCAGAAATCGGTATCTGAAATATTGTTAACTAGTGACCCAGCAGTGGAGAGCAAAGGAATTGACAATGTAGGCTAAAAAGGCAGACTTGTGTTACACAATGGCAAAAGTTAAAACTGTCACCTGAAATAATCTGGAGTGCAAATATCATGCCTACTGAGCCTGTATCTCCATGAAAAAGATTGTAAAACATTAAAAGTGTGAATTACTTTTTCATTCTGCTTTGTGCAAAGTATATCAATAGATGTGTTAATGGAAGAATTAAGTGGTTTGAAGTAAAACTGAAGAAGAATATAGATAACCGAGAAATGTAAGGCATCCAAGGATTGGAAAGCTTAAATACTCAACTGAAATTATACCTCAAGGCAAAGAATAAAAGACTGAAATTTATTTTGGAGGACAACTCATTACGATATTTCAGTTCGGCAAGGTGTCTCAGCCCTGACAAAATCAAATTGGAAGCTTTTTTTCCCCTTGCAAGCCGATTTGTGTTCCGGGTGGCCTAAGAGAATCCCATCAAACTGAAAAATAGAGGCAAGATATACTGAAGCCCCTTCACAAGCACCACCAGGAAAACATATTGATCAAGCAAATAAATGTTTTGCATTCCACACTCATAGATTTTTATTGGTTAACTTTGTAATTTTATGTAATGATATAACACTTTAATTTCCTTTTCAATCAACGTTAGAGTATTTTTTTGGCATTCTGTTTTTATACTTTTATGGGTGTATTATAATTATATATTATAGAGTATAAAAAGTGATACAAACATAAAATCTGGAAATTACATAAATATTTTAGGGACCTGGGTTGAGGGATTTGAAAGCAGGTCTTGCAAAGCAAGGATCTGATTAATAATGGGCAAATCACAACCTAACGGCTTTGGAGGTTTGTGCAGAGCAACAGCTTCAGTGAAAAAGCTGTTGTTGATTAAATGCTATCAAGCCTTATAATACAGTAAAAAGGGAATTTTCAGAAATAACAACTAACTCATGTTTGGTCTTAGTATTGTGTAAATAGGAATGGGATATATGCTTATCTTCGTCATTAACTTTGAGAAAACAAGTTATATTCATAGGCGCAGAAAAGTATGTCCAAGTAAGGTTTAACATAGTCACAAGAAGTAACATTGGTTTTAGTTAATTCCTCAACCTACTCTAGAGGCTAGATCACGTATCCAGGAACAGGATCAATACAAACACACTTCTGCTTGGTAAATCACACTCATGTACTAAGTTTCCTTGTTAGGTGATTATTTATAGGACCATTTGACATAAAAGTGGCTTCATGACAGCATTTCAGTGTCTGAAGGTAATGCATGCAAGCTCTGCAACCTGGGAAAGTAACAAGAAAAGGATTATGATCAGAGTTTATAATTTATTTCTAAACCAAGAGTAGAAAGTGTCCACATTAAAACTAGACAATAAATCCAATTCCCAATGTGAAGAATTTGTAGGACATAATGTACTTAGTTTATCAGATGTTTTAGAAATAATATAGGCTCCAAAAATGAGGCTAAAGCGAACAATATATCTAGGGCAGCTCTGCTTTGAATCGTCACCAGTTAGCTTCATGACTTTATCAAGCAAGGAATCTGGCCTTACGGCATTGTCAGATTCTGTCAGTACATGAGCTGTAACATGAAGACATGTTTTGTGCTTTTATAAGCACAGTTTAAAGCAAGACCTGAGAACACTTGAGGGGAAAAAGAAAAGATGTTCAAATTCTTTCTTGGTAGTTAAGATTTAGGGTCTCAAACTGAGGCTTGTTCTTCCTCATGTAAAGATTTCTTCTTTTGTTTTGCTGTTTGTATACTCTTAATGGTGCTTTGTGATTAGATACCAGATTGAGATTGAAAGTGATATAAATACACACACACAGCACTTGGAGTGTTTCCCTCCTGATTCCGCTCTGCTCTCCTTTTCTTCTTTTCCATACATGTAAGTTAGACTTGCAATGAAATCTTCATGCATGGAGAGAATTATTTGAACTGATACTTCCTCCCCACCTCCTTTCCCAATGCCCTTCCATTATTCTACTAGTCTCTGTTCTCTGAAATCTCTTTTGGTCCTAATTCTCTAGCTTCCACATACGAGAGAAAACATACAACCTTTTGGCTTTCTGAGACTGGCTGGTCTCACTTAACATAATATTCTCTGAATCCATCCATTTTTATACAAATGAAAATTTTGTTCTTTATGGCTGAGTAAAATTCTATTGTGTTTATGTTTATATAACATATTTTCCTTATGTGTGTGTGTGTGTGTGTGTGTGTGTGTGTGTGTGTGTGGTACTGGGGATGGAATCCAGGGACTTTCCACCTCTGGATTCCATCCCCAAATCATTTTTACATTTTATTTGGAGATAGGGTCTCACTAAGTTGCTGAGGCTGGTTTTGAACTTGTGCAGTCCTCCTGTCTCAGCCTTCCAAGTACTGGGATTACAAGTGTGCGCCACCAGGCTTGGCATTTTTTTTTATTCATTCATTTATTGACAAGCAAAACTGTATCAAAATGAATCCCAGGTGATATCAGGTACTATCCTGAATGTAAGCATTAATTTCTGAAATAATAATATCCAATCCAGTTTACAGATAGTAGCCAGAAAATTTTTCATGCACAAATCCATCTGTTGGAAGTCTCCAAATATTTTCCTTTTAAATGAAAATGCCCCTGGGACTTTCTAATTATTGTTTACCCTTATCTTACTGCTCAGTAAATGTGGATTAGAGTCAGATGGTGAGGTTTTTTAAATTAGGTAGATTGGCAGCTAGATCTATACTCAACTGACAAAAGGTGAAATTTAAGAAGTAATGAGGTGGTGTCTTATTTGGGGCTATCATCAGAAAATACTATACAGAAATGTAATTTCTCACAGCTTTGGAAGCTGGAAGTCGAAGACTGGGGTGTCAGAATGATTGCACTCCAGTGAGAACTGTGGGTACTTGAGGACTGACTGTGAGGTCTGGCCATGAGCTCATGCCAGAGAACTCAGAACAAAGGATCAAAGAAGGAGAAATGTCCCCTGACCCTTGCCCTGCCGTGCGATGACTTGGCCACTAGTACACCAGTCAGTGGTTTACACAGCTACTCCTATTTCCACTCTTTCTTGACCCATAAAAGGCCCCTAGCCTGCAACGGGGCAGGCTCTGACTCTTGTGGGATATATTCCCAGTCAGATGCCTCCTTCTAGGTTTTATTCCTAAATAAAGCCTGTTTCCTGCTGTCAGGCTATGTTTGGTTTGGTTGGGTTCGTTTGTTTGTTTGTTTGTTTGTTTTGCCCCTATGTACTATAATAAGAACTCTTATAGTCTGTCTCTTGTATGTCCTCACATTAGACACACACACACACACACACACACACACACACACACACACAAACATCCTTAGTTCTCTACTTATCAGGAAATCAATACAATCACCTTCAATAACTCATTTAAATTTAATTATCCCCCAAAAGTCCCATCTTCAAATACCATCATGTTAAGAGTTATGAATTTAAATTTTAGATTTACAGGAAACAAAATTCAGTCCAAAGCAGGTGGCTTTCATTTGTATGCCATAAGTTTAAAAATCACATCTCCGGCTCTATTTTTGTTAAAATTATGTCACAATAGCAAACTACTATGAAAAGTACTTAGATGATTTCTTTAGTCCTTAGATTCCAATGTCCTTTACAAATACTAAAACCTCTCATACTAGATGATAGGTCTACATGACTTAGGGCTTTGGCTATCTGGCCTGTTATATTGTAGTCTATCTCAAAAACTGCTTAGTAGTTGAACCCAAGCAACTAAAATATCAGCTAACTCATTAAAAGAACATGATGAATGGAATTAGGGTTTTTTACTTAGAGTCTTGTGATGTAGCCAAACAAATCTCAAGAAAATTATAATCAGATACTAGATGCATCCTGTGGAGTTGCTAGTGATACAGAAAGCAGTATTGAGCTGGTAATTCTGGTGTACACATGTAATCCCAGTACTGGGGAGGCTGAGATTGGAAGATTGCAGGTTTAGAGCCAACCTCAGCAATTTAGTGAGACCTTATTTAAAATTAAAATATAAAATAGGGCTGCAGGTATAGCTCAGAAGTATAATGTCCCTGGGCTCAATCCCCAGTAACAAAAAAAAAAAAATACAAAATAATGGACCAGTATAAGGACCACTATCTTCATGTATATCATAAGATAACAAGTTTATGTTAGCAAATCTGGATACTTAAAGTAACAAAGCATCTAAGACACAGCTGGAAAAATTAAACAATAGCATGAGAATTAAAACATGGCATTCTGTGACTCTAGTCAGCCAGATTGTATTCTGTAGGTCTCAGGCAAAAGCCACCTATGTTACATAGTTGCCAGTTTGACCTAAATTCTTGGAAGTGGTACCTTTTCAAATGATTATCTGATTTTGGAGTATTCCTATGAACCATCCGTTTGAGGACTTCTTCCAGGATTATTCCAATAAGGTGATGATGGTTTATATTTATAAAATTGGTGGGCATAAATTAAGGATATACCATAGTAAAAAACCTTCAAAGTTTTACTTTAGGGTTAATGGTTAACAGTGGCTGGTAATGTCTGTCTCATGGAGATTAAAAGGCTTTCCATATTTAATATCTCTTTCAGAAAACCAAATATCTACATTTAAACTCATGCAAGGGTTTTAAAGAGAATATTGAAGACAGGCTGTCTGTACCTGGTGATGATAAAATTGAATGCACTGTCAAAGTCTTGTGCAACATTTGGTGATGTCTATTTGCAACTGGACAGAGCCTTGGATTAAATGTTATATTCCTAAATTCATGAATCAGCCTGATTCCAATCTGTTACAAAACAGCAATGATAAACATGATAAGGAATCAGCCTCACTATAATTAAGGCCAGTGAAAATATCTTAGAACACAGCCCTGAAAACTTGGACATTTTCGTTTTAGGATCTCATTTGTTTCTTCTACCTTTCTCATAGATGGAAGATAATAGAGACTATGAAGCTCTTTGGTAAGCATAAAGATTTTGATAATCTCTTAAGTGAAAGTCCCAGAAAAATAGATGCCTCATCACTAGAAAGACAGGAAACAAATATCAAGCAATCTTTCACAACTATCATATCTTCGTTTTCTGTCTGTGAAATCTCTAATCAATACTGAGATTAAACAAACGATGACCGTGACCTATTTAAAACTCACTGTGCGTCTTTGCTAAATAAGATATATTTGGGAATTTTCAAAGCTTTGGATTGCTGGACACAGCGCGTTAAGGGTCTTGATGAGAAGCTGTGAATGGTGGCTGCATTGGCTGTTTCACATTATTATCTCTCAAGAGCAAGAATGTTCTGGAGCATGCAGCTAAGTAAATTTTTGTCTGGTCTCGATATTGCTTAACATAGAAACAGGAAAGTAGGCTTGGTCTCAGTAGTACAGGGACAAGATATTATATATTGGTTTCCATTTTCAAGAACAAAGATTTCAGGAAAAATAAACTATGTCTAGAAAAAAACTTTGGGAGTAGTTCTTAGCATTGGAGCATATGAGAAATACATACATCAGAAGCCTAGTAATTTTATGAGATAAATGCATTACCAAAGAAGCTGAGCTTTTTATTAAAATATATGAATTTTCTCAATCATTTTTGGTACTTATATTTGTAACTAAACTTTATTTTATGTGTTTTTATTACAGCATTATAGTCTTATATCACATTGTAAAGCATGTTGACAATGATAGATATGCAAACAGCATTTGTGACACTCGCCATGTCCATTTCCCCCCCTTCCCAGTACACAGCACTGAGACTGACATTGGTATATTCACTTATGTACACATAGTCGATGGCAGTACTTCCATTAATGAACCACAATCTTTATTAAAGATCTTCCATACTGTAAGCTTTCTCTTCAGAAACTTGATGGTTTCTTTTGATTTGTAAAAACTCTTACATTTAATCCCATCCTACTTATTCGTGTTTTAATTTCCTGAGCTTTGAGAATCTGGTTGAAGAAATTTCTACCTGTGCCCATATGTTGATGTGTTAAATCTATGCCCTCTTCTAGTAGCCTCACAGTCTCTGGTCTAATTTCCAGGTCTTTGATTCATCTCTAGCTAACTCCAGTGCAGGGTGAGAGGTAAAGATTTAGTTCCATTTTTCTATAAATGCCTAACTACTTTTTCAAAAACCATTTGTTGATAAGGTTGTCTTTTTTCAAATGTGTTTGGCCCCTTTGTCAAAGATCAATTGACAGTAAGGATTTGTTTCTATGTCATCTATTCTGTTACATTGGTTTACTTGTCTGTTTTTGTGGCAATACCATGCTATTTTTATTTTGATAGATCTGTAGTATAATTTGAAGTAAGGAATTGGTATGCCTCCTGCAGGGTTCTTTTGGCAGTACCGGGAATGGGACCCAGGGGCATTTTACCTCCAAGCTACACCCCCAGCCCTATTTTTTAATTTTTATTTTGAAACAAGGTCTCACTGAGTTGCAAAGGGCCTCACTCAGGAGCTCAGCCTGGCTGCAAACCTTGATCCTTTTGTCTCAGCCTCCCAAATGTTGGTATTACATGAGTGCACCACCAAGCCCAGCTTTTTGCATGGTTCTTATTGTTGAGAATCTCTTTGGCTACTGTGGATCTTTTGTTTCTCCACATAAAATTTATGACTAATTTTTCTAGGTATATGAAGAATGGCATTGGTATATTGATAGGGATTACATTGGCTCTGTAGATCACTTTTGGTAGAATGGCCATTTTAATAATAATTAATCCCACCTATGCAAGAACAAGGGAGATCGTTCTATCTTTCAGGATCTTCTTTAATTTCTTTATTTAGCATTTTATAATTTTCATTGAAGAGATCTTTTATCTCGTTGGCTAAGTTTATTCCTAGGTATTTTTTGTGTTTTGAGGTTATTGGGAATAGATTTTTTTCTCTATTTCTTTAGCCATGGATTCATTATTGGCATATGGAAAAGCTGGTGGTTTTTTTAGGTTGATTTTGTATCCTGCTATTTTGCTAAATTTGTTAGTCAGCTCTAGTAGACTTTTGGTTGATTTTTTTTTTTTTTTTTGGTTGTACTGGGGATGGAACCCAGAGGCCTTCTACCTCCGGGTTACACTCCCAAACCTAACTTATATTTTATTTGGAAACAGTGTCTCACTAAGTTGCTGAGAGCCTCACTATGTAGCTGAGGCTGGCTTCGAACCTGCACGATCCTCCTGTCTCAGCCTCCCAAGCGCGGGGATTACAAGCATGTGCCACCACACCCGGCTCTTTTGGTTGAGTTTTTGATCTTCTAAAAATAAGATATATCATCTGCAAATAAAGGTAATTTTAATTATTTTTTCTGTTTGAATTCCTTTGATATTCTTCTACTGTCTTTTGCATTGGTAAGAGTCTTGAATATATTAAAAAGGAGTGGTGATAGTGAGCATCCTTGTCCTCTGTGGTAACAGATATTCCCCATTCAATATGATGTTGACCTTGAGTTTATTGTATATTGCCTTAATGATACTGAGATACTTTTCTTCTATTCAGATTTTCTGCAGTGTTTTTAACATAAATGGGTATTGGACTTTGTCAAATACTTTCCAGCATCTGCTTAGATTATCATGTGATGGACACCTAGGTTGCTTCCCTAATTTGGCTACTGTGAATTGTGTTATGAACATGGGTTTGCACATATTACTGTAATTCTCTGATTTTGAGACCTTTGGAAAGATACCCAGAAGAGATCTAGCTGGGTCATATAGTGGTTCCGGACTTCCGGGAAGATGGCGACCGAGAAAAGTGGGGCTTAAGAGCCCCGCTAACAACAAATCTCCATTACCACAAAATCAACGCCTTTCAAAGCCAGAAAACAACATCACCAGAGAAACAAAAAAAAATCACCAGACTCCAGAGAGAAAGCGGACTGAGAACAGAGCCACAGAGGAGATCCTCACGCTCAAGGACGTGGCTTCACGCCCAAGGACGCGGCAGCAGCGCCATACTGTGGGCGGCACCGGGGACAGCCACAGCAAGCCGAGGGGAGCCGCTGCGGAACAGCCAGGTGGGATTTCTGGGCACAGAGGGCATCTAAAGCTCCCAGTGGCTGAGCTCAGCACACGCTGCAGGGATTCAGAATGGAAATCAAAACCAAGGAAAAAAAAAAAACGCCAGCCCCATAGCCGAGGGCATAGCAGCGGCGCCATATTGCCACCGGCAGCAACAGCACCGAATTCACCGAATTCAGTACAGCTACATCTGCGTACTCAAGAACAGTGAGTCAAATTGTGGGCCACAGAGGAGAAATCCCAGTACTGTACTCACTGGGACTTGACCCAGTGGGAGAGGAGCGGTGGCAGAGATATCACACCATAGGAGAACGTGCAACCTGTCACCCCCCACAGTCTAAAGCAGCCTCTATCGACTCTCTGGGTCAGAGACTCTGTGATACAACCCAGTAAAGGAGTAGTGGGGTCTGAGATACTACTGACTCGAGATCCAGAGCACCTTAAGTGAAGTCATAGTGACCCAAGGGAAGAACCCAGAGAAGGCACAAACTTCCAAAATCATGGGAAAGAGGAATAATACTGGAGCAATGAATGCTCACAACCCCACAACATCAGAACCTGATAAAACATAAAATCAGAGATTTCTAGAAGATCAAATCAGGAAAATAACTGTAGAAATAATAGAGGTGCTTCGAAAAGAACTCAGAGAGAGCCAAAAGGAGATAAAGGATGCAATTAATGAAGTAAAGGCCTCAATTCAAAGCACAAACAATCGATTAGAACACATGGAGAACAGAATCTCGCTCTTAGAAGATGATCATTCCAAAAATGAACACATAGTTTCTAATCTAGGAAAAAATATCCGACAGCAGGAATCTGATATTGAAGAAATATGGGCCCATCTTAAGAGAGCTAACCTAAGAATAATTGGAATAGAGGAGGGAAAAGAAAGTGATACCAAAGGGATCAACAATCTCTTCAAGGAAGTAATAGCAGAAAATTTTCCAGACATAGAGCAAGAGGTCGATACGCAGGTCCAGGAAACGTATAGAACTCCCTTTAGACAGAATTGGAGAAGAGGATCCCCACGCCACATAATTGTCAAAATGACCAATGTGGAAGCCAAGCAGAGATTCTTAAAGGCAACAAAAGCAAAGGGCCAAGTGACATTCAGAGGCAAACCAATTAGAATCACTCCAGACTTCCCAAACCAAGTTATGAGAGCCAGAAGGGCTTGGAGTAACATATTCCAAACTCTGAAAGAAAACAACTTCCAGCCAAAAATTTCCTACCCAGCAAAACTTTCTATCAAGTTAGATGGAGAAATAAGAAGCTTCCATGACAAACAGAAACTGAAGGAATTTATGTTTTCAAAACCAGCGCTAGAGAAAATACTCAAAGAGATTAACTACAAAGAAGAAATAGGTAATACACATCAGAACTAGAGAAACAAGATTTTCCATCCAACAGACAACTAAGATTGGTTATCTGTGGAGATTCATTATTTATGTTAATCTTTTACCTATCTGTAAAGGGTATTGTTTGCCTTTATTGTTGTTAATTTTTAGGATTTCTAGTTGGAATATTAATATACCTTCAGATATAGCATTTGGAAATATTTTATCCCATTCTATTAGTAACTGTTAACTCTGTTTACATTGTCTTTGGATATACAATATGTTTTTTTATTTTTTAGGGAGTTTGTATACTCTTCTGTTGCCTGTGCCATTGAAATCATATCCAAGAAATCACTGCCAATTTCAATGTTGTGAGGTTTTATGACCCAGATTTTCTCCTAAAAGTTTATAGTCTTAAGATTTTTATTTAGGTCTTTTATCTATTTTGAGTTAATACTTGTATATGAGATTAGGTAAGGGTACAATTTTATTCTTTCTCATGTAATTATTATTTTTCAACAATATTTCGTTAAAAGATTATTATTCTCACCACCAAATGTTCGTGGAAACCTTGTCAAAAATAACTTGACAATATAGGGAAGAATTTAGCTCTAGGCTTTTATTTAACTCCAATGGTTTATATATCTGCCTTTAGAATAGTACTACACTGTTTCAATTATTGTAGCTTTATATGGTTTGAAATCAGAAAATATACATCTTCTAGCTTTGTTCTTTTTCAAGATCGTTGTGGGTACCTAGAGTCCATATTCCATATTAGGATAGATTTTTTTTCTGAAAAATAAATATATAAATATATGATAGTTTCACCTAAAAAATAGAAAAAATAGATTCTCTGGTAAGAAAGAAAGCAAAAAGAAATATTGAAATATTATCTTTAAGTCATCAAAAGCTTGGTATCAGACAAATGAAACTGTTATGTGAGATTATCATTTTTAATTTTGGATAAATTGCTATAATACTAGATGTCAATCACTAAGCCAAGCATGGGAGGGAGGGATAGGGAGAGAATGGGGTGGGGATCGGGTGGGGGCTGACTGGGCAATGTGTGCATGTATGTCTACAAAAGTATGTATCCCACTATGATGTATGAATACAGTGCACCAATTAAAAAATAAATAAATAAAAAAAAGAATAATATCTTTGAGGGTAGAAACATGGCTAGCAAAAATTTCTACCTTAAACTTTTTTGGATTTTTTCTTATATTTGTTTCACAGTTGTTCAGTGTAATGTAATCAGAAATATACTAGGTGATATTTTCATTAGAGTTATCTAGACAAAAAAGCTTAGACTCAGTTGACATGTATTTTTCTTCATGCTTGAATCTGAAAATAATACCTAGAGATGGAATAGCAATCTTTGCAACTACCAGAAACTATAAAACCAACGTGTTAAAGATTTGTATAAAATAGAGATTAAAGCTCAAAGAAGCTTTTATGGAAAAAATATACTGGCTCTATATTGAATTTTAAGACTTTCGTCACATTAAAAGTAGCAGTTTGATTTAAAAAAATATATATATAGTGGTTCCACTCACAACTTTTTTTTCTTTTTTTGGTGGTACTGGGGTTCATGGAAGCCCTTCAACCTCTGGGCTACACACTCCCAGGCCTATTTTTATTTTTTATTTTTTGTTTGGAAACAGGGTCTCTTAAGCCAGCGAGACTGGCTTCGAACCTGCTCGATCCTGCTGTCTCCACCTCCCAAGCACGGGGATTACAAGAGTGTGCCACAACGCCCAGCCTAATTTGTTTTATCTTAAAGACTGTTTTTTCAGTTATGAACGTTGCTACCACTGGCCTCCAGCACTTGTCCTTATAGTGTCCAAACATGGCCAGATGCAGTTCCTACTACCAGAATGTCTCTAGGGGCTATCTGCTACTTTATGTTTCTACTATATCTGATAGTAGTCCCCACCCCCACCTCCACAGGAGTGATATGAAAAGTCTCAGACTTCAGTGAGTTTGTTTCCTTACTACACAGGTCCCTGTGGCCCTGCAGTGTTCTCTTCTGCTGAAATGGCTTGTTAACCTATGGTCTTGGCAAGCGTCACTGCAGATTACTGCAGGAAGAGATGGCTTCAGCTGCAGTCACAAGGTCCAGGTTTATAATCTGGTCTTCCAGGTTCCTGTCAAGCATGGAATGAAATGCTGACCTTTTTCCATTTTGGTCTGTAGTCATCAGCCTTACAACAATCCACAGTTTCTTCCTGGAGGTCCTGGGGGCTGTAGTGCTTTCAGCCAGCACCTCCTGCATGGCCTGGCCACCATGACACTGTTGCTGCCACTTCTCTGTCCAGCAGGTGAGATGCATGAAGCTCTTTGCAGTCCTCTGCTCTTTCTTCTAGTTCTAATTCTGCCACTTTTCATCTTTCAGTGTTTGTTGTGTTTCTCTTACTGCTTTTCTTATTTTCAAGAAGCAGCCTTCCAGGTGATTGAGTTCCACGTCTCAGCACACTGAATCCTGCTGTCTCCCTCTATGTTACCATCTTCAGAATCCCTCATGCCTTAGCGTACTCCCTGTGTACAGTAAAATTGCATGAGCACAGAGTGACCGTGAGAGCTGTCCAACTCTGAAATACACATGCTCCAGTTCCCACTCCGGTGTGGCTGTGGGAGATCACAGACAAGGAAAAAATTCTCATCTGCTGAAGCTAACAACTATGGAAAACACTAAACAAAAAAAAATTTTCCAGAGGCCAGAATCAAATCTTTACTATACCTCTCCCTCTAAAGTCATCAATGTTGTGAACCAGAGACAATTCTTTCTTCTCCAGTATTCCACTTTGGTCATGGGAGTTTAGAGTGGTTATCTCTTCCCTGCTTTACCATTGCACATGGGGCAGGTGTAGAAGCTATGAGTGTATGTGTATGTGTGTGAGGGGCAGTTTGTCCTCATTTTTCTTTTTTTGTTCATAGACCACTGAACAGCATGGATCCATATGCAGATGTGAAAAAGAGGATGTTGCATTGCAAAGAGATCGGGAATTTGGATCTAGATGCTGCCTTGGGGTGTCTCCTTTAGGTAATGTACAAGCACAATTTCTTGTCCTTGTATCTGAATGAAAAATAAAACTTGTTTTTCCTTCTCCTGTGACAATAAATACAATACCTAACACAGAGAACACCTCTTGGCGCCAAAATGCGTGTGGATTTTTGCATACATACACCAACCATGCAGTTTTCTGGTGGAGACCAATTGTGCGTATTATATTCAATTCAATTTCAACTCTATAAGCCTTGAGATAGCATTGACCCCACAAGTTGAAGGCTCGTCTCATAAGAATTTTCCTGCTTCAGATGTCAATCATAAGCCTCAGGTGTGACCTCTGCTTCTGACCAACGGGATCTGAGTCAAGGTGACCATGATCTCATCCTTGTGTTCAATTATCTGGGTAGAGGACTCATAGGACTCAGGGGCACTCTACTCATATTTATTTGTTACCAAGGACATAAAAGAATGATATATTAAGAGGGCAAAGTCTGAGAATGCCAGTTCCTCCAGCCACTTCCCTTTGTTTGGCAACCTGGAAGCTCTCTGAACCCTGTCCTTTGGGTTTATATGGAAGCTTCATAATGTAGGCATGATCACTGCTGGCTACTGATGATCAGCTCAACTTTCAGCCTCTCCCCAACCCACAGGTCAGGGGATGAGACTGAAAATTCTAGCCTTCTAATCACATGATTGATTCTCCTGGGAACCAGAACCCATTCAGAGTCTATCCAGGAACCCACCCTCATTGAAACAAGATTTTCCTATCTTCCGGAGAATTCCAAGGGATTCAGAAGTTCTGTCAGATGCCCTAATCACTCAGAAAAGTATAAAGTCTCATGTACTTTGTGTTAAGAGCCAGCATGAAAGACTTAATATTAGAACAATACTCATCTACCAGAGTTTTAAAAGCTTGGACTCAGGAAATGGGGTAGATGACAAATATATTTTCTTATAGCACACTATGTTATTTAATATAGTTACTGAATTAATTTCTCTGTGCTATGTTGAGTAATATTGTCAAAATAAAATTAGGCACTTGCAAAAACATACTTTTAATGAAATATAAGTGTGAAACAACTATAAGTAGTTAATATACATATATTCATAGACACAGACACATAAGTGACATAACCAAAACAGCAAAATATAGCAGAGACTAGCCAGCTGTATACCAGACTTGTTTTCTCTTCTTTCTTTCTGAAAGGACTGCCTTTCAGCCCAACAGGAGGTTATGTATGGCCACTGAGTTCTATCTAGCCAAGGGAACATAAGCAGAACATAGGATGTTATTGGGCTGTCATGCACTTTCCACATAGGTTTTACTCTTTTCTCCTCTGTGATTTGACGCAAACAATCACAGTAATCTTAGAAATCATTTGGTGGCAGTGTCAACTATGTGACCAAATACTTGAAAGTACAACTTAGAGGAAGAAAGGTTTATTGGGGTTCATGGTTTTATTCCATAGAGCTGTCTCCAAAACATAAATGGTGGCTGTAGAAGGGCACTTGGCAAAATACTGTTCTCACATCATAAAGGCTGGGAGCAGAGAGAGAAAGAGGAGGGGCCCATGGACATGCAGTTCTCAAGATCACATTTCCAATGACCCACTTCCTCCAGCTTCACCCACCTGCCTATCTTATCACCCAATAAATCCGTGTATATTGTTAATCCATCAATGGATTTATCCACTGATGAGATTAAAACCCTCATGTTTCAATTATTTCACCTCTGAACACTTCACAGTGCTAATACTTGAGATTATCCAGGGAACATTTTATAACCAAACATAACAAGTAGAATTATAAAATGTAAGGATTCTCATTCCTAACCATAATCAGTACATGAAGAAAAACCACCTCTTAACAAGAAATATAAATTGAATTGTTTTATATACTAGAAATGCTCATGTCTTCTATTGAGCCACTAGAAATTTGCAAAAACATTTGTTATGGCAACTACTGTTAAGGGGCGACCACCAGAGAAGACCACTGAGACATAGCTTAAGCCAAATAGAAAGTCTTTATTAACTAGCCAGCGACTGAACTGCAGGGTGTTTAGTCCTGAGTGCAGCCCCAAGCTGTTTTTAGGGCTCTTTTTATATGTCAAAATCACAAGCTCAGGAGGGAAGGGTTTAGGTTCCCACAGAATGGACAATCAACATTTTTTTCCAAGCAGAAAGTACAGAAATCAGGAACAGCATTGTGCAGGAGCTCAACAATCCCTGTCTGTCCTTTCTATTGTCCACCTTTTGACTGTTTTAAGGATAGAAAGTTCTCAGTGGTCTTTGTTGCTCTGCAGGTGTAAGCCAAGCAGGAGTTACAGAAACCAAAGACAGTTACGCGTGTCTAGCAAGGTACCTGGTGATGAACCTTGGGTGCCTTGGGGCCAACTAGGGGAACATCATGGTGTTACCAAAGCTAAGGCCTAGGCTCACTTTATGAAACTACTACATGGTGTTACTGAAACTAAAGACTCACTTTCTCACACTACCACTATTAAAATTAATGGATCTGGTAACTGCTCATCAGGTCAGATTCAGGCTCATGAACATCTAATTTAGCAAACAGAAAAAGTAGGGTTTCTTCTCAGAGTTCCCAAAGCCATTGCCCCTATGCTTCATGCTGTGAATAACTAGACAGAGTGACTACTATTGTTTCATTTGGCATCCCTCTGCAAATAGACTATTCGACTCTAACAGGCAAGAATTGCATTTTGGATTTTTTTCTTGTAGTAGTCCCAATGGAACACAATGTGACCACTCAATAATATCCATTGAATTCAGTTTAATTTTTCAGTGCTTACATTCAAACACAAACTACTTTCTTAGTTGCCTGAGGCCCCTGAAACTTCTTTCAAGCAAAGACTGTGCCTTGCTGAAGTCCATCTATCTTGGGGGAAAGTAAGAATCTAAAGAAATTTCTAATGGAGAAAAACAACTGTTCAAATGACAGGTTAGTACTGAGCTGTCAAAATCCACAAAGTACTTCAGAAAAATCCTTAATTCTTCTAAGTTCTGTAAATACATGTTAGTCTCAGAGCAGAATATTCTGTTCACCCTGCCATGAATGTGAATATACATGGAAATTTCTATGTTTATGGCCACAGGAAATTATATTTACAAAATGACTTAAAAATCAATAGTCACTCAAATATAGTTCAAAAAACCCACATTCTCTATTTTCAACATATTTGCCATTACTTTCTAAGTAGGTTATTTTTTAAAAAAAATGGCACATTAATAGGTACCAAACAAAATACAAAATTAATACCAGATTAACTGGCTCTGGATTAGTTCTAATATTAGGAAAATGCAGCAAAAATTGATTTGTGATTATTTAGCCATTTGTGTAAGAGTGTGGTACCTCTAGAGTAAGGCAGAATGCTTTCCTTTTTTTTTTTTGTAGTTTAATAGCAGCCAAATATCCAAGTAAACAAAACTCCTTTAGTCACAACCTGTAAGCCTGTTTCTGCCTTGTTTATCAACCACAGAATCTAAGCTAACCATGCCTGTGTCAGCGTTGTAAGCAAGACAGCCAAGGAATGTCAGTGACTTTCTGTGCCTTTAACTGTACCACATTAGCCAAGAATAATTAGCGATGGTCTGAAAGGAATTGGATTTTTTAAGGCAACAATTCACACTTCAGCATTTATGCAAATTTGGGTAATTTAAATGTATGAGATGATTAAGAAAGAATCTTCTCTTTAATTCCCCAAGAGTGTGCATGTTCTTTTCTCCTTATGCAAATTTCGAGGATAGTCTGTTCTTTGATTCTTTTCTTAGATCACCACACTGCTTAAAAATAAAACATTATAAATATACACAATGGAATTGGAATCTAGTCTCTGACTTTATATGGGACTATGTAAACACTTAGCAAGAGTGGTATTTTGACTCTTGTTTAATTGTGGCATGCTTACATGGAAAATAGTGATGGAGAAAAATACAGAGGCAGATATCTATGGAAACTCTTTAGAACGATTTGTCAAGTCTGATAAATGTAGTGCCTGCATCTAAACTCTTAAGTGCCTTACTGCTTTGTGCCCTTGCATCAATTAACATTTAATTTGACTTTTTAACAACCTCACTTATCAATAGTTTTTCATGCCTATGAAGTTAACAAATGTTGGCTTTTCAAAGCTGACAGTTTATGATTACTTATAACCAACACAATTTCAGAGTAATGCAGTAAGAGATTAATGGACCACAGGGATGAAGTCGTCACAGGGCCTGCTATAAAAAGAGGGATGAGACTACAGTCATGGTAAATATCTTTGGGATAAATGTATTTGAAAATCAGCTAAACAAATGTCAAGAGAAAAAACCTTCATCTTCATTATATTAACAGTCCTTTTAATTGTATACTTCGGAAGTGATATAAGACCTTGTTTATACAGAATTCTGTTACTAAATACCATATCTAATATTGGAAGTGAGATGAAAACAGGTGTGTCAAGGAAAAGTTTTATTAAACAGCATGAAGAAAGCAATAACTTTATACGGGCGTGGTGGCGCACGCTTGTAATCCCCGCGCTTGGGAGGTGGAGACAGGAGGATCGCACAGGTTCGAAGCCAGCCGTGCGCTGGCTTAGGAGACCCTGTTTCCAAAATGAAAATGTAAAAATAGGTCTGAGAGTGTAGCCCCGAGGTAGAAGGGCTTCCAGGAACCCCAGTACCACCAAAAAAAAAAAAAAGAAAAGAAAGCAATAACTTTAGATTCAAATTAACAAAACAGTATCACTATTTTGCTGCAGGAAAAAACACTAAGTTTGATAATTACACACACACACACACACACACACACACACACACACACACAAAAGAGAAAGAGAGAGAGACAGCCTTGATGTTTTAGAAATCACTGCAAAAAAGTTGCAGTAATAAATTAGTTGATGGCTAAAGAGAGTGATTCAGCTGTCCTTTCAAGGATACTCAAACCCCTTTATATATCTAAAGAAAATGTTTGTGGTCTCATAACTTATAGTTCTCTTCAAATTTGACTGAAATAAAATTCCAAAGAATAACTGAATACCATTTGAAGCAAGAGGACTATCTGGCAATAGCTCTAATTTCTCTTCAGCTCGATATTTAGCCTCTTTCTTCCTCACTGGTCCAAACAGAGGCATATCATACCTCTGCCACAGCAAGATGTTCTCGCTGCTGTTTTTAAGCAGGCATCTCTGGCACAGGTGAGTGTAGATAATGACATTCAGTGATACTGCCTGTGTAGATTGTTCCTCCAATGGATTTATTTCCTGTTTAGATCTTACCCTTCAAATAGTTCTCTGAAGAGATAAGCCAAAACATATTATTGAAAGACCAAGATAAATTCTGTTCTACCATTTCATAGAGGAAATCTTTTTAGAGTAAGTGTTTTAGCATAATGAGTCTATGACAGTTGGAAAATTCAGGAATTTCACTACTTGAAGCTATGTGTCTAAATTTTATACAGGATATTTTCAAGCACACTCATATTTTTATCAGAGATGGCTGACGCCAATTTTAAAAAGTTTCAAAACTTAAAGATTTTAACTTTTCAGCCTTTCTGTCTTTTAATGTACATGAGAACAAGCTGATCTCAGTTTCTATCAAAATACCAAACTGTCATACTGGAAAGGAGTTCCCTTTCCTTATCTTAAAAAAAAAAGAAAAACTAACATTTTTATGAGTTAAGAAAGTAAAGTTAATTCAGACTGCATGTACCTCAAAGATAAATGACCAGAGCAAAAGGTAAAGATTTATATGGGTACTTGAATATCACATAGACAGACAGACAGACAGACAGACACACACACACACACACACACACACACACTCATATTCATATATATATATATATATATATATAATATATATATATACACATATATATGTATATATATATATATTCTATGTGTATATGTATATATGTGCATGTATATGTACTTATAAAATAATGCAATTTAAAGCATATGTATGCATATATGTAAACACACATTTTAAATTGTTTCATTTATAATACAAAACAAAGTTGCCATCACTCACTTTATAGTCAAATTTTTCCCATGTATTAGTCAGTTTTCTGTCACTGTGACAAAATACATGAAAAAAAAACTTAAATGAGAAAAAGTTAGTTTGGTTCATAGTTTCAAAAGTTTCACTTCGCCGGGCGTGGTGGCGCACGCTTGTAATCCCCGCACTTGGGAGGCGGAGACAGGAGGATCGCGCAGGTTCGAAGCCAGCCGCGCTGGCGTAAGAGACCCTGTCTCAAAAATATAAAATAGGTCTGGGAGTGTAGCCCAGAGGTAGAAGGGCTTCCAGGAACCCCAGAACCACCAAAAAAAGAAAATAAATAAATAAAATAAAGTAGATAAAAAAAAAAGTTTCACTTCATGCTCACCTGGCTTCATTGTTTCAGGGCCTGTGTTGAGGCAGAACTTCACTGTGGGAAGCACATAGTGGAACAAAGCTGCTCCCTTCATCAAAACCAGGAAAGAGGGAGAGGGAGATACCACAGAAGAAAAGAACAGTGGCAGAATACAGCATCCAGAGAATGTCCCCGGACCTGCCTCCTCCAACTAAGCCCCACCTCCTATGGCTTTCACCACCTACCAATAGCCCATGAATTCATAAATAGATTAGCATATTCATGAGGTCAGAGGCTTCATACTGCACTCACCTCCCAAATGTCCCATCTAAACACCACTGCATCAGGATCAAGTCTCCAACACAAGAATCTTAGAGGGACCTCCCAAATCCAAATTTTAATTCTAACCTTCAAGATCTATTCAATTAAAAATAACCTTTCAGTGCCCTTCCACTACCCTTCTGTACAAAACTTCCAGAGCTTTTTGTTTAAAAGGCTCACCTTTGTTCTAACGCATTGTTTTTACATGTCAATCCAAGCACAGATTTGCTAGATCTTCTTACTTTCCAATAAAAAATTGAAATCTCTAATTTCAGATGAAGTTTCCTAATTTTTACATCAGTGGGTGGTTTGTGACATCTGCTCTGAAGGAGATTGGAGTAGGCTGCAAAAATGTTCCTATCCCTGACACCCATGCAAATTTTCTTCCACCTCCAGAAGAATAGGATTCTCACCCAAGAAATGCACACTATCTACCAAGAAAAATCTCATTTACATATACAAACAACAAAAATTCCCCCCAAAATTACAAGTGAAAACAATAGATAGTAGCTGGGTGTGGTGACGCATGCTTACAATCCCAGAATCTGGAAGGCTGAAACAGGAGGATTGCAGGCTCACAGACAACCTCAGCAACTTAGTGAGGACATCCACAACTTAGTGAGACACTGTTTCAAACTTTCAAAATAAATAAATAAAAAGGGTTAGGAAAATAAAAAGTGCCAGGGGTCTTGCTTAGAAGTAAAATGTCCCTATATTCAATCCCTAATACCACACATACACACAAATTAATTAATTAATTAATTAATAAAACATAAGGTACCAAATCCTACAAACAAATGAAAACTTCTTTATTATTTCAGGAAAGTAAAAATAAAATTATTGGACTCTGGTCTGGAACCGGATAGACAGGGGCTCACAGTCCAGGAATCCGTGAGCGACCGGCAGGTACGGTCCCTGCCAGCAAGAGGTCGGCCATCGGGGTGGCCCTGGGGGAAGCTGCTATTTGTGAGGAATCTGAAAGAGGGAGAGAGCCAGGAGTAGCTGGAAGGAGAAAGCATAGGCAGCCAGGCATAATGATGGACACAAACACAGTGTGATTTCAGCGATGAGAGGTACCAGGAAGAAAATGCATCATGCTATGGACATGGAGTAACGGAGATGGAGTTCTTGGAGATGGCCAGGAAGAGTATCTTGGAGAAATGACTCTAAAGAGGCCATTTGTGTGACCTGAGAGGGCCCACCATGGATCTGCATTCCAGGCAAGAGCAACGGAGCCCACAAAGACTGTGCGGAGGGAATGAGCTTGGGAGTCGTTGAAGAGCGCAAGGCCACGTGGCTGCCGCACAGTGCAGGGCCACTGGAAGTCTGAGTTTTACAGCTTCAGTAGTCAAACAAATAGTGAAAAAATGGAGAACCAGCCACCACTGAGGAAGCGGTAAAGCTTCTATTTACAGAGAGCATTTGGCCTGAATTTAATTAAACCTCATCGCATCTATTAGTTCTGTGTCTTTAAAATTTGGCCTGGACTGACATATACAAGGATCAAATACAAAGGCTCACTGACATATGCAAGGATAATTTCTCTAGAAATTTCCAAGTGAAAGAGTCTCTCCTTCAATACCTCTCATAAACAAAGTGTCTTGTAGAAAGGCCATTGCCTCAGGTGGGTGTGGTGGCGCACACTTGTAATCCCAGCACTCAGGAGGCTGAGACCGAAGGGTCATGGTTCACAGACAGCCTCAGCTACTCAGTGAGGCTCTCTGCATATTAGTGAGACTCTGCTTCAAAAAAAAGAATAAAAAATAGGGCAGGAGGTATAGCTCGGAGGTTAAATGCCCCTGAATTCCATTCCTAGACCTGCAGAAAAAAAATAAAAAGAAACGCCATTGCCTTGCAACTGGAAACTGAGCTTCCCCAAGACCACGCAAAACAGCAAAATCCACATACAGATAGGGCCTCTTCAAACCACACATACTATCTTCTTTAAAAAAAAAATAAAGAAGAAGAAGAAGGAAAAAATATTGGAGAGGGGTCAAGATGGCCGCGGGAACTTGGGACAACATGCTGTGTGAAGAGGATGCTCTGAAAGGAACTGAAATGGCTGTGGCAGCGGCAGTGGTGGTCAGCATTTGGTAGAGGCAGAAATTCAGTCAAATCCACATCATAATTTTAAAGAAATATCCTCAAAGGTATACCGCTACTGCCACACATGCTCTGGAATTCTGGAAAACAATCCGTGTGGGAAAGGTGTTCGGGAGAGAACCGAGATAGCAGTGGCAGCAGTGGTGGTGATCAGAATTTGGAGGAGCAGACAGATCCAGTCCAGTCCACCATGAGCTGTTCCTTCCACACATGATCGGGAATTCTGAACAACATGCTAAGTGGTAAAAGGGTTTGGGGGGTTTCAGAGGGAGCCCGCATGGCCAGGATGGGCTACCACACTGTGGGGTCTGGGAGTCATCAGCCCTCATAGCCACCATGCTCCTCTGCAGAGAGTGGGAAGCCAAGGTACATGTGGAGCAGCAGAGCCTGCTCTCCAGAGTGAAACTGTGGACCTCGGCCTTTGGAGGGAGGACAAAATTCATTGCCACTGGGTACTTGGGGTCCCAGCTTTTGCAAACGACATGTATTGCTCTCTCATACTAAAAAAAAAAAAAAAAAAAAAAAAATTGAATAATGCCAGGCGTGGTAGCACACGCATGCAATCCCAGCACTTGGGAGGTGAAGACAGGATTGTGCAGGTTTGAGGCCAGCCTTGCTGGCTTGAGAGACCCTGTTTCCAAACAAAAATATATTTTTAAAAAAAGCAGGTCTCTGGGAGTAGAGCTCAGAGGTGAAAGGGTTTCCAGGAACCCAAGTACCATAAAAAAAGGAAGAAAAAAGGGAATATCTGTAGACAACCTGCTCATAGTGGCAGAGAACAGAGCCCGATGACAGCAAGACAGAAATGGTGGTGCTGGGGCCTCTGAGGCCAAGATAGGAGCCTGCCAGATGGCTAGGCCAGTGCCAGGGCCAATGAGGCTGGGATCAGAGCCTGCCATGAGACAAGGCTGGTATTGGAGCCAGTGAGGCTGGGATCAGAGTCTTCCGGGTGGCCAGGCCGGTGCTGGGGCCTTCAAGAGTGGGATTGGAACTTGCAAAGTGGCATACACAGAAAAATATCACAGAAAATAAAAAAATTGGATGCTTTCCCTAATATGCAAAACTAGGAAGAAATGGGTAATAGGAGGGAATCTAGTGGAAGAAGGAGCCCTATGGAGGAGCAATTAAGGTGACCAATCAGAGGGGATGGGATGGGGGAAGATGGAATCTCTTTAAAGAACATAATGTACATAAATAAATATATCAATGTTAAACACTAAATCAAGCATGGGAGTGAGGGAGGGGGAGGGAGTGGGATGGGAATTGGATAAAGGTTGATTGGATGACGTGTACTTGGATATCGTAACAAATCTTGTAATCCATTGTGATGTTTGACTACAATGCACCAATAAAAATATTTTTAAAAAATAAAAATAAAATTATTAAGTATAATTAACATAACTAGAGATTTGGAAGAATAGCAAAGAAGGAAAAACAAGATTAGGAGAAAAAATAAAGAGAAGCAAATAAATTGAATAAGCTAAAGAAACAAAAGAAGAAGAGGTTTTGGTGAAAAAATATAACAATTATGAGGGAGATATATATATATATATATATATATATATATAAATCATATATAAAATCTTATTATATGTATATATAATTTCTTCCAAAATTAACAGAAAAAGTAATGGACTAAATGGTTGAGAAATTTAAGCCAAAGGTAAATTGTTGAGCTGAAACATCAAACATGAATAATCATTAAACAATATAGAAAGACAAAATGTTAAAAAAATTGTTATAAAATTTTAAAGATATAAAATTATCCCTGAAACATCAGCAATAAAATGAAGATGGGCTCCAGATTAAGAGGCCAAAGGAGAATCATACTGACCTATAAAAAGAAAGATAATTTTCCCTGACATGAAAAAAATTTAAGACTTCAGATGGAAAGATCTTTGTAAGTAATTAAGTTAGATATAGCCTAGTGAAAATTTTGGCTTTCGAGGTTAAAGAGAAAATTTCAACACAATCCAGAAAGACAGAGCAAGTTCTTCCAAAAACTGTCATTAAAGGATGCCAAAAAAAAAAGAAGTGCATTATCGAAATTCAAGTTTAAGGAAAATATAAAGACATTTTTAGCAATTTTATCGTACAAGAATTCTTCTGAAATAATTCCCCTTGAGAAATTATTCAGCATTGCATTTTGCTAAAATAGAAACTAAATAAAAGAAAAATAAAGACATGATTCAATAATATAAACATAACACATATAAATATATTAATAATATAAATCCAAAGAACTATTTTTGGTTTGGGTTTTTGTGGTAATAGGGAATGAACTCAGTGGAATTCTACCTAAGAGCTATACCCACAGCCCTTTTTTTTCTATTATTTTCTTTGAAACAAGGTCCCACTAGATTTCTGAGAGTCTCACCTACTTGCAATCCTCCTGTCTCAGGCTCCCAAAACATGAGGGAATTACAAGTAAACAACTGTGCCCTACAAAAAAAAAAAAAAAAAAA
The DNA here is from genome assembly GCF_963383645.1 of Muscardinus avellanarius. NCBI lineage: Eukaryota > Metazoa > Chordata > Mammalia > Rodentia > Gliridae > Muscardinus > Muscardinus avellanarius. The sequence continues at coordinate 113,518,950 of NC_137790.1, forward strand.
AAAAAAAAATCCCAAATCCACAGTACAAAAAAGAAAAAAGAAGAAAACTGTAAAGCCTTGAGTATCAAAATATTTAAAAGTTTTTCAGATCATCCTAAAATTCAATGGGTTTGACAAGCACTTTCTCATTCAGTGGCCAGGAGGTAATTTGCATGTAGGGTTGAAACTTTGGGGAAAGATCAACTAGAAATCATAGATTTAAGAGCTTCATTCACCTGGCAGAACCTTTTATTTGGCCCAACATGATGGGATTTTGTTTAGTTTATTTTTTCCTAAGCATAACATAAAATAACTTTAGTAATTTCCAGTTTGCCAGAGGGCCCCATCACTTCCTATTGCTTGTGCAGATCCAATTTAATTAATTACCTCCCTATCGTCTGCTGTGAAGGGAAGTCAAATTTATGCCAGCAGGTCAGATTACCCAGGAAAAAGAGAGTCAAAGAGTCCTGCAGATGCTATTTTTTTTTGAGGGAGGGGGTACTGGGGATTGAACACAGGGGCATCTACCTCCAAGCTACCTCCTCAGCCCTTTTTAATTTTTATTTTCAAACTGGATTTCACTGAGTTGCTGAGTGTCTCACTAAGCTGATGAGTCTGACTTTAACCTGTGATCCTCATGTCTCAGTCTCCCAAGTACTAGGACTGTAGACAGGTGCCACCGTGCCGTGCCGGGCCACCTGCAGGTGCTTTAAATGAATAAGCAGTGGGCAGAACTCCAAGGAAAGGAAATGAGAAGGAAAGGTAGGAGAGGTAATAGGAGAAACCAGAAAATGACTGTCATTTCATTATATGAAATGAATACAAACAATATCTGTACATACAGCTAGAAGCTTAAATTAGTCATTCTTTAGTGGATCTGAAAGTCATCTCTGGTTGGAAAGGTTGAAAGGGATACAGTTAATGGCATTGTATTGTACTTATTTACGTACTGCACATCAGGAATATAAAATATTGGCAGGCGTAGACTGAGACCAGAGTGAATCATTAAATGCTTTGCATCTAGCAAATAAGATTTGTAAGTTTCTACCTTAAAGTGATTTAGCAAGGTGTAAGTTGTATCGCCAACTCCACTTTACCCTCAACTGTAGCAAACACCTGCTGTCTTAAATGGTAAGAGAGCTCTCTTTTGCATGTCTGATACTACTTTCTCGCTTAGAGATTGTTAAAGAGTGCCAAGCAGTGCCACCAGCCAGCAACTAAATTTTCACACAGACTCAGACCCCAAGGAAAATAAAGTAAGTTCTAGAATACCACTCCCTATTGATCAAACTCTTTTTTTTTTTAAGTTTATAGCAATTAAGGAAAATAGCCAGGCATGACCGAGCACACTTGTAATCCCAGTACTTGGAAGGCTGAGACAGGAGAATCACAGGTTTAAGGCCAGCCTCAGCTATTTAATGAGGTACTCCACAACTTAGTGAGATGCTGCTTCAAAATAAATAATAAAAATAGAGCTGGGGATGGCAAGGCAGAGAGGACAGTTCGTGATAACAATACTGAGCCAGTTTTTTTTTTTTTTATTTTATTGGTGCATTATATTCATACATCATTTTGGGGTAAAAAAAAAAAACTTGTGTGTACATACATGTACACATCACTGATTTAACCCCTACCCAATTCCAACCCCATTCCCTCCCCATCCCTTCTTCCCTTGATTGGCTTAGTGGTTGACTTCGATGTTTAAGTACATTATGTATTTTAGCCAGTTTTTAAAACAGCAGAGATACCCCCTAACACTGGACTTTTTGTTAAGCTGATAAGAAACATCCTTGAGGTTTAAACCATTATTGGTCATATTTCTTGTTTTGTTTGTCAAAATATTCCAATAAAATATTATATACTCCAGTAAAAATTTTTGCTGACTGCCAGCAGCCATTCTCCTATTGTCTTCTTGCATGAAAAGAGTTCCACTACAAGAATAAAAATATCTGAGACTTTCTTTCCCATCTTCACTTGTTCAATAATGAGTATAAAATGCCACCCTGCTCTCTCACTTCTCAGAGAAAGTTGATGAGGATGTTTCTTGTTAGAAGTTTCATCTTCCTAAAGAAGATGTACAAGAAGCCTTCACTGTCTTCTGATACTTTAATAGGCTGAGTGAAGATATGAACTTGTAGCTATGGCAACCATCTCGGTGTCATGAGCAAAAAACTAACAAACTAGAAAAAAGTGAGCCATGACACCTTTGAACAGTTTACCAATACTGGCATCACATGTCTGACTCTACTTGTGGTTATCTGAACAAAATAAAGCTCTAAATAACCCAGCCTTAGTTGCTCATTATATTATTGTAGGTGAAAGAATTTAACTGAAACACCTAATAGAGTAATTGTAAGAATTTAGTGAGAAGAGACACTGTGGAAAAGGTTAGTTAATATGGCTAGCGTCAGCCAGGTGTGGTGGCGTATGCTTGCTTGTAATCCCAGTTCTTGGGAGGCTGAGACAGGAGGATTGCAGATTCACGGTCAGATCCAGCTATTTAGTGAGGCCTTTCACAACTTAGTGAGACCCTGTTTCAAAGTAAAGAATAAAAAATGGGGCTAAGGGTGTAGCTTGGAAGTAGATTCCCCTGGGTTCAATCACCATTACTGAAAAAAAATATAGAACTAGTGTTAGTTAAGTATGTAATTTCTGGCCAGAAGTCATCTCTTTTTCTTACACTATCAGGCTCCTTGTATTGAAAAAGTGCTGTAAGTCTTTTTCACTTCAGTCACATAATCTGATGAAGAAGTGCTTTCTTCTAACCAGAGCCAAACTACTAGGTCACACTTGGACCAGGAGTAGAAATAAGTTCTAAGCTGAGCGAGGCATTGTGCTTCACCACAATGATTACATTCATTAGTCAAGTAATTCACACAAATACATTCTGTATCCAGAAACTCCAGGCAGGGCAATTTTAGGCTCAGGTGGAAAGCTTGCCTGAGAAAATAAAGCCAATACATATAATAAAAGCAGAAAAAGAAAAAGAGCTGATTGCATTCAAGTTCCTGCTTCTAGTCCTCTGGGTCCCCTAGCTGCCCTGCTATTGCCTTAGTGAAATGTAAAAATATGTATCTCATACTGGAAACTACCCTAGCATTTTATTTGTGTGTGTGTGTGTGTGTGTGTGTGTGTGTGTGTGTGTGTGTAGTACTGGGAGTGGAACCCAGGAGCTTTCTACCTCTGGGCTATACTCCCAGACCTATTTTATACTTTATTTGGAAACAGGGTCTCACTAAGTTGCTGAGAGCCTCACTAAGTAGCTGAGGCTGGCTTTTAATCTACGTGATCCTCCTGTCTCAGCCTCCCAAGCGTGGGGATTACAAGCGTGCGCCACCATACCCGGCCTACCCTAGCATTTTAGTGAGTTTCTTTCACTTGAGACCAGTAGAATTCTGATCAACACATTGGTTCGCTACCTTATAAAATCTCACTCATTCTGGATCAAATGCCACCTACTGACAATGCTAGTCCATCATCTCCTCAGCATCTTTACTATTTCAGGCACTATGATGAACATTACAGATATAAAAATGGCAGGCATATTCTTTGCCCTCAAGTTGCTTGCAGTCTTCAGACATATGTGTCATAATAATTAACAGAGTGTATTAACCCCTTGAAAGTGGCATGGGAATATAGGAAGGGGAGCAGGTAGGAAGGCTATTTACTCAAACCCAGGGCAGGGACTCAGCAACTAAGGAATGATTTTAGGAGGAAGCCAATCAAGAATAGTATGGAAAGACATGTGGAATTCAGCTACAGAGGTTTAATCAAAGAGGTAACTGGATCAGGTAAGTGTACAATTCCAATGACTTTAGTGACCATTTCAACAAGGGACAGAAGCAAACTTTACTTTAAAAACTTTGGGGCTGGGAGTGGTGGGGCACACTTGTAATCCCAGCATTCGGGAGGCTGAGACCGAAGGATCGCAGTTCGCGGACAGCCTCAGCTACTTAGTGAGGCCCTCTGCAACTCAGTGAGAGCCTGTTTCAAAATAAAGAATAAAACATAGAGCTGGGGGTGTAGCTTGGAGGTCGAATTCTTCTGAGCTTCATCCCCAGACCTGCAAAAAAAAAAAAAAAAAAAAAAAAAATTGGTTGACTCTTGATTTCATCACTAACTTGGGAAATAGAGAAAGAGAGCTCACTTGTGGAAGAAAAAATGATAAATTATGGACACGATGAGTTTCAAGTACCATTGAGATATTCAAGGGATGTAATAGGAACTTTGATATATGGGCTGAAACTAATTTTTACAAAAGCAGGTTAGCCTAGAAATATATATTAAGGACTTATCAGCATATAGATGACAACTGGAGCCATGAAAGTGAATGGCATCATGAGAAGAGAATGTAGAGGACAGAAAAGGTTCAGAAATTGAACCCTGGGGAACATATCATGGCTTGAAAACCAAGAGAGGAGAGTTTCAGAGGAAGAGTGGCCAATAATTTACACCCAGAGAGAGAGAAAGACTGTATGTGTCAAGTTAAAGTAGTTCTAAAGCATGTCCTTTGAATTTAGCAACAACCTTGACAATAGCAGATTCAGTTTGTAGAATAGGATGATCTGAATTAAAGAATGATATTCACATGTAAGACAAGACTATAAATTACTGTTACTTCTGTGAGATGTTTAGTTACCAAGGGAAGGAGAGAGATCAGGTGGCAAATTATTTGTGTGTGTTTTGTATAATATCAAAAAATACTTAAGTATATTTATATGTTTAGAGGAAGATTTCCTAACAAATATAAAAGATAAACCAGGTATAGTGGCAGACACCTGTAATTCCATTACCGAGGGGGCTGTGACAGGAGGATGACAAGCTTGAGGCTGACTTCAGCAATTCAGTAAGACCCTCAACAACTTAGGAAGACCCTATTTCAAACGAAAAAATAAAATAGGGCCAGGGATATAGCTCTCATAGAATTTCCCTGGGTTCAATCTCCATTACAGAAGAAGAAGAAGAAGAAGAAGAAGAAGAAGAAGAAGAAGAAGAAGAAGAAGGAGGAGGAGGAGGAGGAGGAGGAGGAGGAGGAGGAGGAGGAGGAGGAGGAGGAGGAGGAGGAGGAGGAGGACGACGACGACGACGACGAGGCGGAGGAGGAACCAAAGAAAGTGTCAAATGAATAAGATGCTAAGAGGAATCAGAAAAAGCTGGTTTCAGCAATTCCTCTTCCTCAACCTTTCAAAAGTTTACAAGATTCTACACTACTTATACCCCCATTTCCTTCCTCTTTTGGTACTCTCACACATGCTAAGCACACTCCATCTTTGCCTTATGTATAATTTTTTACTACTCCTAGAAAGTATGTCTCTCAAGTATTGTATCATTCATTCATTCAGGTCTCTGTTTGTTTCAGTCAACATTCTTACTTTTGTAATCCCAAACAACTGATCACACAGTTAATTATAAGGAAAAAGATTTATTTATTTGCTCGCAGTTTGAGAGAATTCAGGACTTAGTCCATGTGAAGCCAGGTCTGTGAAGCTCAGGGCATGGTGGCAGAAAGCAGAGGGGAGAGAGTGAGGGCTCTTCTCATATCATAGAGGACAGAAGTATTAGAGCAAGTAAGGGGAGTCAAAGACAAAAGCGCAGTCCCCAAGTCCACAGCCCCATGGACTCTCCTCCAGCCACAGCTCACCTGCCCAGGTTTCCACCAGCAAATCAATTGCAACCCTCATGAATTGTATCAAGTCTGAACATGAACCCATGAGCTCTTCAGGGGACATTCTATGCCATAACACGGCGAAAATGTCACTTTCCATCAGGACTCTATCATATGAAGTAGCATCTCCCTTGTTCTTATCACATTCTGACATACTATAAATCTGCTCATCTAATTTTTTATTGTTTACATTCTTCCTCTAAAATATAGATTCCAAACTGAAATTTTAACCAATTTCTTTTTTAATGACAAAATAGGTACGAAAAGAACATTTATATTGAATAAGAAAACAAATAATAACAAATTACAAATTTAAAGTTTAAAAATACCACAAACATAAAATCTTTAAGAAATTAAAAGTGATATTGGGGGGGGGGTTCAAGATGGCAGATAGACAAATTGCAAAGACTGAGAGTACTGTAAGAAAATCAATAAATAAATTTCCCCTATTCTTTCTGAGGCGAGAGGACCAAGCTGGTAACAACTAACAATAACAGAAATATTAAAGATCCCAAGCTAACAGTCTCTAATTACTAGAAACAGCACCTTTTGATAAACATAGTAGCCAAAAGCAAAGGGACAGGCCTTGAGGGAATTTGCTTCACAGCTCTATGGCCAATATAGATTTCTCTCCAATCTAAAACTTTGAGACACTGATCATCACAATTACAACCTATGCTAGTATACAGCCCCACTCACCATTCCCTGCAATTTCAGCCCTAGCCAGTGGCAAAGGAGGCCTGTGCCTACACAGTTTTTTGGGGTTTTTTTTATTTTTTTTTTTTTTGCTGTTTTTGTTGTTGTTTTGTTTTGTTTTGTATTAGTCTTTTATTTATTTTAATTTTTATGTGGAACATATTGAAAATGGCATACATTCAAACTGTGTTTGGTACCCTCTCCCACCCTCCATTTCCCTTCTCACCCAAATAATGAGTGTCCAGGTGAACCATGCTATATTTATACTTTTACATATATTCAAATGTATCTCCTCGATTAATCAACCTCAGCCTTTTTTGTCTCTTATCCTTCCATTCTGGCTTTGCTGAGGTTTCTCCTACATTATCTAGAGTTCTTCTGGTATTCCTAATATTCCCTATTTGGGGCATATTAGAGAAAACATATGTCTGTTCTCTTTCTGTGCTTGACTGATCTCACTTAACATAATGTTCTCCAGGTCTTTCCATCTTCTTGCAAATGACCTGATTTTGTTCTTTATAGCTCAGTAAAATTCCATTGTGTATATTTCCCATAGATTTTCAATCCATTCATCTGTTGATGGAGACCTAGGTTGGTTCTGTATTAAGACAAAGATGCCAATAATCACTCCTATCAATACAGTACTTGAAACTCTAGCCTCAGCAATATGACAGGAGAATGGAATCAAAAGTATAAAAACAAGAAAAGAACTGAAATTATTTTTTATTTGCTGATGACATCTTTTACTTAAAAGGTTCATTAATCAGAAGACTTCTAGAAGGATGAATAGCTTTAGCAAAGTAACCAGATACAAAAATCAACTTATAAAGTCATTAGCATTCATACACATCAACCATAAATACACTGAAAAAGAAATCCAGAAAAACAATTCCATTCACAGTAACCTTGAAAGAATAAAGTACTTAGGAATAAATTTAACCAGGGAAGTAAAGAGGCTCAACAATGAAAATTACAAAACACTTAAAAAGTCTAAAGAACATCCTAGAAAATGAAAAAAATCTCCAGTGCTTTTGGATAGGCAGAATAAATAAAACCAAATCACCATACTACCAAAAACATTCCACAAATTTAATGCATCCTCTATTGCAAAATACCAAATACCACGGTCATTCTTCACAGATCTAGAAAAATCAGTCATAAAATTCATATAGAAAAACAAAAGACTCAGAATAACCGAAGCAATTTTCAGCAATAAGAACCATGCTAGAGTCATCATAATATCTGATTTCAAATTATACTACTAAAAGATAGTAATACAAACAGCATGGTATTGACACAAAACAGGAACATAGCTTAATAGAACAAAAGACACATAAACAAAGTCTCAAATTTATTACCAGTTGATTTTTGTATAAAGGAGCCACATGGATATGCAGGACAAAAAGACAGACTGGTTAGCCATACGAGAAATGATGTGACTAAACCTCAGCATCCCACCCTGCACCAGTCAGAACAAGATACATCAAAGTCCTAGAAATTAGACCAGAAACAGAAACTACTAGAAATAAATACAGGATTAGCTCTTCACCATATAGGGAATCGTAGAGACTTCCTCAATAAGACCCAAAAGTTCAGGAAATTAAAACAATAATTTTATTTATTTATTTATTTATTTATTTATTTATTTATTTATTTATTTTGGTGGTACTGGGGTTCCTGGAAACCCTCCTATATCCGGGCTTCACTCCCAGACCTATTTTATATTTTTTAGGAAACAGGGTCTCTCAAGCCAGCGAGACTGCCTTCGAACCTGCACGATCCTCCTGTCTCCGCCTTCCAAAACAATAATTTATAAATAAGATGGCATTAAATTTAAAAAGCCTCCGCCAGGCATGGTGGTGCACACTTGTAATTCCCGTGCTTGGGAGGTGGAGACAGGAGGATCATGCAGGTTTGAAGCCAACCTTGCTGGCTTAAGAGACCCTGTTTCCAAATAAAAAAGTATAAAAATAGGTCTGGGAGTGTAGTCGAAGGTAGAAGGGTTTCCAGGAACTGCAGTACCACCAAAAAAAAAAAAAAAAAAAAAAAAAAATTAAAAAAGCTTCTGTGCAGCACAGTAAATCATCAAAGTCTAGAGAAAATGGGGGAAGATATTTGCTGACCACTCCTCTGATAAAAGAATAATATCTAGAATATACGAAACAATCAGTAAATTTAACACTAAAAAAGCAAATAACCCAATCCCAAAATAGGCAAGTGAACTGAATACACAAATGGCTGAGAAGTAGATAAAAAGCTTTCAACATCATTAGCTATTATGGAAACACAAATCAAAACTACTCTGAGATATAATTAACTCCAGTTAGAATGGCAGTCATCAAGAACATAAACAACAATAAATGCTGGTGAGGATGTGGGGAAATAGGAACTCTAATATGCTATTGGTGGGATTGCAAACTAATAGAGACACTATGGAGATCAATGTGGATGACTGGTGTTCTGGTTATTCTGAGTTGTCAAATTGACTGGATTATGAAAGAAACACATAGTATCATGTGACTTAGATGTGTAGTTTGCTTATGTAATGGCAAGTTGAAGCAGAAATACTGCCCTGAATGTAGCCATCATTGTTTCTTTTTTTTTTTTTTTTTTTTTTTTTTTTTGGTGGTACTGAGGATGGAACCCAGGGGCCTTCTACCTCCAGGCTACACTCCCAGACCTATATTATATTTTATTTGGAAACAGGGTCTCTTAAGCCAGATGAGACTGGCTTCAAACCTAAGTGATCCTCCTGTCTCAGCCTCCCAAGTGCAGGGATTACAAGCGTGCACCACCATGCCCAGCAGCATCATTGTTTCTAATGGCACAGGATAAAACAACATAAAGGCATGCATGATTTTTTTCTGAGAAAAGCATGTCTGCTCTTGCTTGGGTTATCCGCCTTCAGCTCATCCAGCTGGCCTCTCACCATTGTGTCTCAGAGAGTTTCCTGGCCTTTCCATCTTGGATTGGGACTGCATTAGTGGTAGCTCTGAATCTGAGGCTCTGGCTTTTCAGCCGCTCAACCAGCTGCTGGTTCCTCAGGCTCTGTTTGGACTACACTGCTTCAGACTGTAAGGTGATTTAGTAAATCCCCTTTTCCCACATACATATCCTATGAGTTCTATCACTCTAGTGAATCCTGACTAATACAATTGAGAATAAAACCAACATATCACCCAGTGATATCGCTCCTGAGCAACTTTCCATAAGAATTGAAATCTGAATATTATAGTGATGCATGCATATCCATCTTCATAGCAGCACAATTCACAATAGCCAAATTATAGAACCATCCTATATGTCCATCAACAGCGAATGAATCACAAAACTGTGGTATATATACACAGTGGAATTTTACTCAGGCATAAAGAAAAACAAATGTATGTTATTTGCAGGAAATAGATGGAATGCAAGGACATTATTCTAAGTGAGATTACTCAGTCTAAAGAAATAGTTGTATGCTTTACCTAATATATGGAAGCTAGACAGAAATTCAGAAATAAGGGTAATAGCGGGTAGAAGGGCAGAGACTCCAGTGGTGTGACAGAGGGTGTTTAGAGAAGGGAAAAAAGGGATTGAGATGTAAAGAGTGTTATAGTTGAGGTAATCCTACATATGTAAACAAAATCACTAATTGCAATCTCAAGGACATATGTGGAAGAAAATGGGAGGTGGTGAGCACTAGAAGAAAGTGCTCCAAGAGTTGTGGGCATGAATGTTTCTATCACTCTATACCCGGTATGATGTATAATTACAATGTACCTAATAAAAATATCAAAAAGGGATATTTGCATTAGAGAATTGGCATATTTGAGTAATACTTCAAGCATTCTAGTAAACTAAATCGGAAACAGAAACAATTACATAAAAATCAGATGTCTCTGAGGATAAGTCATTGTTGTAACACATGAGACAAAGTTTCAGAGCTACTATATATTTCCAGCCTTGTAACTTTCAATGATGATTTTTTAAAAATTAGAAAAATCACTTCCTGTTTTCCATTTTCTTTAGCGGTACTGGGGGGTGGAACTTAGGGACATTCTACCTCCAAGCTACACTTCCAGCCCTATTTTTTATTATTTGAAACGGAGTCTCTCTCAGTTTCAAAGGACCCCACTAAATAGCTGAGGCTGTCTAGATCCTCCTGTCTCAGCCTCCCAAATGTTAGGATTATAAGCATGTGCCATCACACCTGGATCCCATTTTCTATTTTAAGTTTTTAATCATTATTTCAAAAATAGGTATTTTAAAGATTAGAAAACACATTTAGGTATATTTTTATAGCCAGGCATGGTGACACACACTTGTAATTCCAGTACTTGGGAGGCTGAGACGAGAAGATTGCAGCCTTACAACCAGCTTCAGCAACTTAACAAGGCTCTCTTCAACTTAAAGAGATCCTGTTTCAAAATAAAAACTAAAAAGAACTGGGGGTATAGGTCAGAGGTATAATGTCCCTGAGTTCAATCCCCAGTAAAACATACACACACAAACACACACACACACACACACACACACACACACACACATGCACACACACACACACACACGCGCGCACACACACACTCACGATTTACTTGAATTTCAAAGTCCCAAATAACTTACTGAGTTAAATAAATTTTGTGTCTCAAAATATAAATGAAATATTTAGAATATTTCTCCATTTATGCTTTACACTGAAGAATGGTCATAAGACTAATATTGCCATAAATCTGGATTCAATTCAAAGAGCTTTCTTTTTTCTATAATATGTATTGCTATTCCACAATGTGTCATTCACAAAGTGTTTGTATTGGATACTGATTTCCAGAGTCTAAACAGTTGACTGTCACTCAACTAAATGATGAATAGGCAAATGAATTAGTTAAGGAAAAGGACGTATCAGAGAAGTTAAACTAGATTAGATGTGAGTTGAAAACATCAGAGTGTCAGATGGGGAGAAAAAGAAGGAAAGGCCCAAGAGCAGACTTCCAAAGGTAAGAGATTCCTAGCAATGGCATGACGAGAAACTGTGGTTAGAGCTGACAGCACTTAGAATTGACATCTCAGAATACATGGAGCATTCTGGTGCCCAAGGTGTAGAACCTGAAGCATGGTGAATGGGATGCTCTTTGGAGTTCAGGGACTCAGGAGGTTCTTTCACTAAGCTGCTGGATGCTAAGGCTCTGGTAATGGAGTTTCCCTGGGATAATAATGACAAGAAGTGCTGTATAGAAGCGACAGTGAATGAGCCCCACTCTTTAGCAGACTAGAGATGTCCAGGGAGTCAATGTTGACAGTAAGTGGTGGGGTGGAGGGTGGACACCAGAATGGGGGCCATGCAGTCGCACAGGGAAGACTGGGGGCAAGGTGAGTTTGATTGGCCTGAATTCTCTAGAGGAACAGCATGGTGATACCAACTAAGAAGCTGATAAGGCTAGCAGTTTTTAAAGTGTCTAAAATTTTTTTCTTTATGATTCAGATAAAAGTGATGAGATGGTATTTTGATGTCCTTGTAAAATGGAGTCCCTAGGAATCTGGCTATAATAAAAAATCTAACTCCACTCTCTTTTTTTACTTTTATTGGTACATTGGAATTATACATTGTAGTGAGATTCAAAGTGAAACATACGTACTTGCACATGGTGAATTAGCCTCCACATCCCACCCCTCCTACCCTCTGTCCGCCCAGTACGTGTTAGTGAGATCAGCAGAGATAGCTTTATATACAGACATAAAATTATTTTAACCGTTTCCTTCTTCTACCCTCTTTTTCCCTTTCTCACTTCTTTATGCCAACCCCCTTCCACTGTTCTACTGGTCTCTTTCATTTAACTGAAGTCCCCTTTGTTTCCTATTTTCTTTGTGTTTTTGTTGTTGTTGTTGTTGTTGTTGTTGTTGTTGTTTTGGTGGATCTGGGGATGGAACCCAGGGGCATTCGATCTCCAAGCTACACCTCCTGCCCTATTTTTTATTCTTTATTTCAAAACTGGGTCTCATTGAGTTGCAGAGGGCCTCTCTAAGTAGCTGAGGCTGTCCTTGAACCGAGATCCTCCGGTCTCAGCCTCCCAAATGCTGGGATTACAAGCGTGCTCCACCATGCCCAGCTTCCTATTTTCTTTCTAGCTTTCTCTCACATGTAGAAGCCAGAAAGAAAACAGGAAGCAGAGGGAACTTAAATAATGCAGAGAGGGACCTACATGTAGAATAGTTGAAAGGAGTCGGGGAGAGTGTTAGGAAGAGGAAGAATGAGGAATAAAGAAGGAAACTTCAAATAATAATGTATAATATGTGAAAATATCACTACCAGTTTCACTAACTAATGTGGGGAGAGATGGAGGTAGGGGAAGAGGAGGAAACTACACCTAGTACTCTGTGCATGTATGTTTGTATCACACAAATTCACTGTGATGTATAATTGCAATGAACTAAAAAAAATAATTTTAACAATAGTTGATTTATTCATTTTTTAAGAAGATACAACAAAGTGTCATTCCCTCTGGGTATAAGATGATGATGATGATGATGATGAGGAGGAGGAGGAGGAGGAGAAAGAAGAGGAGGAAGAAGAGAAGGAAGAGGAGGAGGAGGAGGAAAAAGAAGAGGAGGAGGAGGAGGAACCACTTTGAAAACAGCCCCCTGCATGTACTCTGTCTCATGTAGACTCTCAGAGGTCAAATCATGATGTGCAAACAGTAAAGCAGAGTATACAGACCACTTTAGAAAGATCAGTTTCTCTGAGCTACTTCCAGCCCTTTATAGAATTACTAAACAGAAGACTTACTTGAAGATCTCTGGAAGTTCATTCATTTTCTCTAAAAGCTCTGAGAATGCTCAGAAATCCAGTTTGAATGGGAACCCACCCATATATTTTATGCTGTTTTTCAGGCAGTTAGTCTAATTAAGCCTCCTAGGCAGGTTAGAGTCGCCCTGTGGAAACTAAATTGAGTTTAAATACAGAATTATCTCAAAATCTATGAGCTTTTGATTGATGCTTCAGTTAATTTTGACAGCTGAAGTGGCTTCCTGCTTCTCTTCACTTTAGGAAGACGAATAATTATGGAAATAACCTCATTAACTCTTTGATACTAGTCATTGTAATTTATATATAGCTGATACTTTAACTTAAGTCCTAGGAGAGAAAAATAATCACTCCATTAGGCATATATGCTGCAGACTTTTGTCTAGCCACTTTACTCTCATACCCGTAGGCAGTGCTAGAAATACTAAATTGTACGTCCAATGACAGAGGGGAGATTAAGAAAAAAAATTCTGTTCAGATGGATATAGGCCTCATCAGTACCAGGACTTCTTACATCTTAAGATTTTCTTATTTTAAATCTCAGTTTGGCAATAGATTTCATCCTCTGTACCCTCCTATCATCTCAGGCCAGAAAAGCAAGCATTCCGTCACCAGAATAAAATCTTTAAAGAAAGGATTACATGATGAGCCATCAGAAAGAATAATAATAAATAAATAAATGCAACTTGGAGAATGAAAATAAATACTTCCTAGGGTTCATTTCAAACAGAAAGAGGAGACTGGACTAGGAACCTAACCTAAGTGTGCAAATGAGGTTATCATCAATACAGCACCACCAATGTCTTCTAGGTTCAGTCATGCTAAATTGCTAAAACTCCTCCATGTCTTTAATTTTCTAACCCTCTACACACAAAAATGTTGCTCATTTCACTTTAGCAAAAGAAAGATATTCAGAGTGAAAATAGTTGAACAAGAACTCTCACACCTCATGCGTCATCTTCAGTTTCCTCAATTATGAAACAATATCAATAATAGTACCACCTACCAGAGGCCTGGAAATTATCTCAGGTGATTTTAGTGCATAGGAAAGTACTTTTTAAGTGAAAAATCACTAAATTAATAATTGTTGTTAAGAACAAATACTAGATAGATTTTACCATTAGGTCTCTGAATCCTTGGAAGTGCAACTGGGAATAAAGGAAAGAATTTTGAAGTCAAATTGTAAAGCTGTCGGGGCCCACTCGGCTGGACCGAGATGGCACCCAGGCTTGTTGCCAGCGTGGACTCAAGATGGCGCCTAGGCATGTTGCCAAGTCACGAGGCTCACGAGGCTGGCGGTGCCCTGAGCCTGCGCAGTGAGCCCGATCAGGCGTCCTATGGGTGATTAGTGACGCAGCGGCTCGTGCTACCACCAGTCTGCCTATGAGAGGGTTAGAAATGTGCATGCCCTAGCTGTGGGAAGCTTGAGGTTGGTGGAGTGATGAGGAAGGGGTTATGAGACTAATATATTTGCCTGCTGTGCGCATTGAGAAAAAACGCCGGGGAACGCAGGGGCACGCCGGGGAAGCATTAATGAGGAAGCATCGTCAACAGACTCGGCGTTTGTGTCTTCTTTCTTGGGGCTCTGCGGGCCGGAGCCCTAGGGACGCAACATAAAGCTATGCCAGGCGTGGTGACACACGCTTGTGATCCCCGCGCTTGGGAGGCATCGCGCAGGTTTGAAGCCAGCCGCACTGGCTTAAGAGACCCTGTTTCCAAATTTTAAAAAATATAAAAAATAGGTCTGGGAGTGTAGCCCAGAGTTAGAAGGGCTTCCAGGAACCCTGGCACCACCAAAAAAATAAAAAATAAAATAAATTGTAAAGCTATGGTTCCTTTCAAACTTCATTCAAATAGCAAAATCAAAAAGAAAAAAGTATATCTGTATCCCCACAAGGAATTTGGTGGAAAGTTTGGAGTAGTCCTGGTAGCCAAAGAACAACACTCAAGCCACCTCCATTGTTGTGATTCGTGGGCCTAACATCAGTGTCTAAGAGCAGAGGAGTACAGTGACTTCTTTCCTCCTCTGTCAACTATTACCCCTGTGTTTTCAGGCTGTTGATATGTTGTTATCACCTCAAACACCATTTTTCTAGATTAACCAATACTTTCATTAAGGGACTGTGTTGTTAAAGATAAGAAAAAAAATATTAAACAACTTTGTTCAACTGGAATTTTACTGTATATAAGATTCTACTCAATTTGTTAAATACCTCGACTTATATAAAGTAGAGTAGTTCTAAGAAATACCAGTGAGGATAGTATTTCCACAAAAATATTTAACTTGCTTTAGGCAACCATAAAAAAAATCACGGAAGTAGTAGAACTATGCATTAATGAACCATACAGAACATCAAAATCTCTTCATCGCATGAGAATTCTACTTAAGCAGAGAATTACAACTTCTAGTATATGGAAAGGAGTGTTGTTCTGGAGTCTAGATTGCTGGTTTTCCTTTTTTAGTTTTGTTAAAATACATGAGACAAAATCTTGCCAAATGCTATTTCTTTTCTCTGCCACTATATTGCCCTTCAGGAGGATTTTTTAATCCACCATTTTTCATGGACCTCAAAGCATCTGAAAAACAACAGTGTCTGTGTCTGTAAACATGCCTGGGTTTAAGACTCATTGTCATTGCATATCTACCTCCATATTCTTGAATCTTTACTTAATTTCCAAACCTGTGTTCTCAAAGGTCTACCTCTGCCACTAACTACATAGGTGACTATGTCGTTTATCTCTCCAGGCTCCAGTTTTCTCATAGGTATTAAATGATGGAATAACCTTTATGATCACGTACAACTCACAAACTAGTTTGTGAATTTAGCACCACCTCAATGATCAGAAAGGCACATGCAGGAATTTGGATCTGAAATATCTACAAAGACCTATGTATTGAAGACTCAGTCACCAGGAAGCATTGTGGAAGGCAGTTAGGTCAATGGAGGATGCTCTTGAAGGAGATATTGGGACCTGGACCCTTCCTCTCATCCCCCTGTCTTTTTTGCGGGCCACCATAAGGTGAGCAGGCTGCTTCTGCCACGCACTTCCACCATGATATCCTGTGCTGCTACAGGCCCAAAGCCCCAGGGCCAAGTGATCATAGGCTGAAACTGTCAGCCTAAATAAACCTTTTCCCTTGTTCAATTAATTATCTTAGGTATTCTGTCACCGTGATAGAAAGCAGCCTAATGGCACATCATAGCCAAAATAGCCAAAATGTAAAGTTAAATCTGTTAAAAACCTGTTGATTCTCAGGTATTTCCAATGTTGATACCACCCAGGGACCACCTCATGGTCATAGTTGATTTCTCATCATTCTGCTAATTCTAAGGCCACAATATGCATCACATGCCATGTCCCTCTTTCCCATCTTCTTTAGAGAAGATGAATCTTCA
The DNA here is from genome assembly GCF_963383645.1 of Muscardinus avellanarius. NCBI lineage: Eukaryota > Metazoa > Chordata > Mammalia > Rodentia > Gliridae > Muscardinus > Muscardinus avellanarius. Next base: position 113,535,472 of record NC_137790.1, read on the forward strand.
TTGCCTTTCTTGGATTGTTTATATAGTTCCCAGCTAGCAGTTTCTGAAACCTCTGAGTGGCCATCCCAAAATCAAAGTCATCTTCCTCAGTCATTCATGTGATGATGCCATTCTGATGACAAATTATTTTCCACGTCACTCAGAAGCTTATATTTCTTATCCTGGCATGAAAGGCACTCAAAAAATTAAACTTACACTGATATTTTTATTTCTACCTACTCCTCATCTCATACAGGTTTACCATTCCCCAAGCAGGGGTAGGAGGAAGCACCGACATCTCCATGTGGCTGTGAAAATCCCGTGAGATAGTGCAGACAGCTCCAACCTAGAACAGCCTGTGCTGAAGGAGCTAGTGAGGCTGTCCTGCACCGCTTGGTGTTCATGACTGTTGCAATTACTGTCAACATGTCCTGTGCTTTCCCACATCTGCCTTCTCCCCACCTCATTGGCGCTCACCTAACTCTGTTTCCCTGGTGGTGTCTGTGAAGAGGCTTCTGTACATCTTGCCTAAATTCTCAGTTCAGTGGGACTATCTTGAGGCCATCTGGAATACAGGCATTTTTGCATGGAAAAGAAAAGCTTTCGATCTGATTCTGTCAGTTCTGAGACACTGTGCTTACCCGAACAATCACAAAGAGCTACTGCCCTCCACAATCACTTCAGTCTTTAATTCTTTGAGGTGAAGTCTAACACCCATTGAGTCTTCTGGTTTCCCAGTCTTTCAAGGCCTTCGCCACCAGGTTATCTATAATTCCTCGTTGGTTTTCATTGGCTGTTCCTGCAAACATATTTCTTGTAGAATTTCTACCAAATTAAATCCTGCCTAACTTTTATATACAACCCTCCTCTCTTCTGAAATCTTCCTCAAAATGTTTCAAAATGAATCCTCTTTTGCATTTTGTTCCATAGTATATCCCTTAAAAACATATCGCTTCAATGTTCACTGTGTCTTAGACTATAGACAATTCATTATTTTAATAGAAATATTTCTTTAAAAAAAAATATATATATATATATATGATATTGTTCTTCTTTATTGCTAAGTAGAATTCCATTGTGTGTATATGTCATAAGTTTGTAATTCATTCATCTGTTGATAGATATCTAGGTTGGTTACATATTTTGTGACCTGGAGAATATTATGTTAAGTGAGATTAGCCAGTCACAGAAGCTGAAAGGCCATATATTTTCTCTCATATGTGGAAGCTAGAGGATAATCAGGATACCAAAGGGACTTTAGAATAATGGAAGAGAAACTGCAGTGGAGCCAAGGAGAAGGTCAAGGGGAAGCGATGGTGAGAGAGAGAATCAATAAAGGAATCACTTTCATTTATGTAACGTACATATGTGAGAATATCAATGTCAATCTCAATATCCTGTACGGGGAAGAGGAAAGTGGAGAGGGAGCCAAGAGAAAACTCACCAATGTATGTATGTCACTATCACTATAAACTACATTATAATGCGAGAATGTAATCCACCAATAAATTATTTAAAAACAAAAAATTCCTATTATGTGGCTTCTACTGTTTAGGTTTTTCAATATGAAGTAGAAAATAACACAAAAAAACATGTTTTCTACTGGGCATGGTGGTACCCTCCTGTGATTCCCGTACTTGGGAGACGGAGACAGGAAGATCACAAGTTCCAGGCCAGCCTTAGCAACTTAGTGAGGGTTCAGAAACTTAGTGTAGTTCAGAAGTAGAAAATACCTGATTCCAATCCTCAATTCAGAAACAAACAAATATGTTTTCTGATTTTGTCAAGCTCACATTCTAATAGGAAGAGATGGATAATAAATAATAACTGCATATTCCAACAGTTGTTGCAAAGTGTCCAGGGCAGAAAGAGGAGGGCCCATTTTATCCATTCAGTCTCCTCTCAGGAAGCATCCTGTGTCCTGAGACATTCTCAGTCTCCTTCTCTTACCTCCTCACCTAACACAGTGTTTGCCATTGTGCACAATGGCTTTGTGTTGGATTGTACACACACTAGAGAAAACAATATTTGGGGCAAAATGCTTGGAACTTTTGCTTCAGTTGCCTCCTCTGAAAGAAAAAATTATTGAGATGTATTGGCATTTTATCTGGTAGATGAAATAATTTAGTAACCATACATTGCTGTGTCCTGGACAATGAATATTCTCCATCAGATGCCATTGTTTGTCAGGAACATTTTCATAAGTCTTTTATTAATTGACTTTTCTTTTACACATGAGCTGGAGAAAAAGTACATTTTAAAAGAATTCAATAAAATATTGCTATTCTGGGCCATCTATGGATACATGCAAATAATTTGGGTATATCAAACTAGACATTTTATGGCATTCATTTAAAACAGACTCACCTTGGAAAGTATTAAACTTTTCTAATAGATTCTAGGACATCAAAGGGTCAAAAACTTGATCCAAAAAGTATAATCATAAAAATCATACCTTTGTATGAGTAATTTAAAAATAGTGGAGACATAGAAGGAATTCCATACTAAGAAGGAAAAACAATAAATGATCAAATAAGGTGACCTAACTGAGGGGGATGGGAGGGGAGAAGAGGGAAATTCCCTAATGTACATGATGTACATTAACAGGCATATCAAAGTCAATCACTGAGCCAAACATAAGAAGGAGAGAGGGGGGAGGGATTGGGGTTGGAATTGGGGAAGGGCTAAATGAGTGACGTGTGCATGTATGCCTCTACCATCTTGTACTCCAGTAAGATGTATGACTACAATGCATCAATTAAAAAAATTTAAAATAATAACCAAGTTCACAAAAAGTAGCTAGACATATTCACATAAATAGTAACAGAAAAAACTACCATCCTATCCCAGAGGTTGTGATAGAAAAGACCTTAGATATTTCAGTCCAAACCTTTATTTTATAAATTAGACCCATAGAGAAGAAGTGACTTGCCAAATGTGTCACAAAGAGTTGGCAGAGTCAGCACCAACCTCCAGCTTCCAGCAGTCAGCATAATTCACAAGAGCCAATTTATGAAAAGAAAATAGGTGTCTGTCAACAAATGAATGGATAAAGAAAAGGTGGAGGCTTTTTTAAATTTAAGTACTAGGGATTGAACTGGAGATTCTCTCTCTGAGCTATGCCCTCAGCCCTATTTTTTATTATTTATTTTTAAACAGGGTCTCACTGAGTTGCAGAGGGCCTCACTAAACATCTAAGGCTGGCTGTGAACCTGTGATCCTCCTGTTTCAGCCTCCTAAGTACTAGGGTTACAAGCGTGCACCACCACGCCCAGCTACACAAAGAAGTTTTAATTAACCATAAAAAAATTATGTCATTTTCAAAAAAAATGAAGGAACTTGAAAATGTAATGCTACATGAGATCACTCAGCCTGATATAGTCACATGTGGAAGCCAGATAAAAATAGAAAAAAAAGAGGACTTCAGATAAAATAGGAAAGATACCAGTCAAATATTGGGAAGGACATAGAAAGAGGATGGGGAAAAAGAAAAAATGAAGGTGGAAATATATCAAATAATGTTATGTTCATATATGAAAGTATCATTACCCACTCACTAACATGTATGGTGCGGCAGGAGAAGTCAGATAAGACCCAGCAGAAAATACTCAGTTCTGTTTACAAATAGAAATATATTACTGTGAATCTATGCTGTATAATTACAACATAGCACTAAAATTATTTTTAAAAGAAGAGAAAAAATCTTTTCTTTTTCTGCCTTCTGATAGAAAGAAATCTGTTGCCTCACAGAAGAAAATTATTTCAGGCCACAACACCTTTCTAAAGTACACGTATGTATGCTTTGATAGTTTCCTGCCTTTGGGTAAATATATGGCATTATATTATGCATATGTTGTTACCTGAATGACTTGTTTGGGTGTTTACAGTTTTCCTTGAACTTGACTCCTATATGTTAAGCATGACAAACTGTTGTCCTGACCAACCCTTTCTGCAGGAACCTATCGCACATTCCAGGTCAACCCTAACTATTCTCTATTTCACAGCATTGCTAGAGACGGCCTCCCCCAACCAGAAACTCAGCACTAATAAAGAATGGAGTCTTGAGAAGGAACAGAGACTCAGATGGAGTGTAATATGGAGACTGAATCCCAGAGGAGAAAATCCAGTCAAATGCTGAGAAAAGAAAAACATCCTAAAACAAGAGTGAGCAACAGCCGGGAGAAAACACTATCACCACCCTGATAATGGAGCTTTCAGACCTGCTCTGGGGAAATTCAACAGCCCATCGGAGGGACAGGAAGCAGACCTGTGCAAAACCCTGTAACTAGCCAAGACAAATCGATGAGACATTTTCAGCATCTTCACTGCACACACGACGCCCGAGACGTTTACACTCCTTCCTCTTCTAAATTGTTTGGGAGTTTTATAATGAGAAAATATGAGAAATCACAAAAGTAATAAGCTCACTCTCATATAGCTGTGAGGAGAATAAAATAAGGCCACTTCATAAAATTCCTCCTTTATGATATTTCCCTTTCAAAAATACCAAAGAACCTCTTCAGAAATATTAGTTTGGCAAAGGTTAACTTGCATTTGTGTTGCCCTGAGTGAAATGAAAGTTATTTTATGCTAAAACATTTGAAAAATGATGAGCTAAGAAAATAATACGGGTCATAATCATATGTGTAATCGCGCAGACTTGGCATCCTCACCGCCACCACCCAAACCTGGCCACCAGCACCATTTCACTCATTTCCAAAAGCAATGCCTGGTTCCAACCCTGCCCTACTCTGGTTGGATTTGCAAATATAAATCAGATTACATCTCCCCCCTTTCCTCTTAGAAGAAAGCTAATCTTTCTGCCTCAGCCACGGGCCCTGGCTGATGTGTCCCGTCCTGGCCCTCTCCTGCCCATCCTCCATCCCCCATGCTCACCCTTCTCCTGCCTTTCTGGGATTGCTACTGTTCTTCAATATGCCCACCTACCCACTTCCTTCCCATCTCAGGGACTCTGCCCTTGGTGTTCCCTCTCCCTAGAACACTCTCCTCCCAGGTCTTTGCCTCTCTCTCTCTAATGCTCCTTATGTGAGGGGCCCTTTGCAAAAAGAAAGACCTTTTCTCAATCACTACCACCACCTCCCCTAAGTCTCCATCCCTCACCATCTCACCCAGCCCTTGTGCCCCATCGTACCTGTCACTCTCTGATGCTATTTTATGTACATTCCTATTTATTATTTAGCACTATCTTATCTCACTCTAATGTAGGCCCCAAGCAGCAGGAATTTACCTTATTCAACATTATTACTCCAAAGTCTGCAGTAAGGCCTGGCACATAATAGATAGATACTCTTTAAGTAGTTACAGAATGAATCAGTGAATAGGAAAAACAATAACTGCACAGGATATGTATTTATACTATTTTAATACTAACACACACACACACACACACACACACACAGCATAAACTCCACCAAATAAGTTTTATTTCCATTTTCTTATGTAAGGAGAAAAGAGTTCAGAGAGGTTGAGTAAATTTCACAAAGTTATACAGAAAACAAGTGGCTGAACCAATAATGAAATCCAAATCTAAGCCAGACATGGTAGTGCATGCTTGTAATCTCAGAATTTGGGAGTCTGAGACAAGAGGATTTCAGGCTTGAGACCAGTCTTCAAAACTTAGCAAGACCTTCAGCAACTTAGAAGACCCTGTTTCAAACAATAAGAAACAATAGGGGCTATAGTTTGGAAGAATAATACCCTGAAACTTAATCCCCAATACAAAAAATAAAATAGAAAAAATAAAAATCCAAATTTAAATGACTCACAGGTCTCTTTTCTATTATGCAATGTAACGTTTGAGTATGTCAATAAGTTAATAACAATTGTAGAAAATATTACAAGGTATTTCTCAAGTGCCAGAGACCTTCATACGTACTGTGTATATATTACCACTATTAATTCTTAAAACAACCTGGTACTTTACCTCATCTCATAAATATGAAAGCTGAGGCATAGAAGGGGTAAGTAATTTGCCCAAGATAATAGAGCCAGTAAGTGCAAAAACTGGGAGTCAAGAATCGGACACCTGGAGGTAGAATATGCTTTTCTAATTTTCAGGTATACATGTGAGCTCAAATGGATCATTTGTGTCATTTCTAGAGTGAGACAAGTAAGGCACAATGATGTAATTGTCTCTAGGCAGATCACTTTGTTTCCACAGTTATTTTCCTGATTGGATCTTCTGGAGATCTCTGAATTTCTCTGTTATCAGGTTCTGATAATAAGGGGTTGTGGGCATTCACTGCTCTATTGTTGTTCCTCTTTCCCATGATTTCAAAATTTTGTGCCTTCCCTGAACTACGACTTCACTTAGGATGCTCTGTATCTCGAGCCTGTGGTAATCTCAGCTGCCACTATTCCTTGGGTTGTATCACAGTCTCAGATCCAGGGAGTTTATTGAGGCTGTGTGAGACTGTGGGGGGGCCGGGCTGGGCGTTTTCCCATGGGGAGCTGAGAGTAGGGTGTGTGGTATCTCTGCCACTGCTACTCCTTCATTAGGTTGGACTGAAAAATCTCAGACCCAAGGTGATTATCAAAGCTGCGCAAGTCCCTGGGAGTGCAGTACAGGGATTTCTCCTTTAGGGGCCGCAATTTTACTCACGTTTATTGTGCACGTGATCAGGAGCTGTCGCAGGGCACGGTGAACTCGCCATCGCTGCTGGCAATATGGCTCCGCTGCCACGCCCTCGGCCATGAGGCTGGAGCTGCTGGCAATATGGCGCTGTTGTCACGTCCTTGGCTGTGAGGCTGGCGCTGCTGGCAGTATGGCGCCGCTGCCACGCCCTCGACCGTGAGGTTGGCATATTTCTTTTCTGGTTTTGAGCTGTGTTCTGAGTCCCTGGAAGGTGTGACGAGCTTGGCCACTGGGAGTTTTAGATGTTCTTTGCGCTGAAAGAACTGCTGAATTACACCCGAATGATATGCAGCTGCTCACTTCAGCTCCTTGTTTACCTTTCCTCTCTGGAGCCTGGTGCTGTGAGGGAAGATTGTGCCGGGGCTCTGCAAGCATATTGCAGGCTTGATTTCTTTTCTGGTCTCTGGTTATTCTTCTAGTCTTTTTTTTCTCTGTCCCTTGTGTTTACATTTTTATTTCTCGGTTGCTAGTGTTTTCTGGCTATGAAAAGCACTGATTTTGTGGCAATAGAGATCAAGTTTTAGTAGGACTCATAAATGCTGCTTTTCTCAGTCGCCATCTTCCCGGAAGTCTACTTTGCAAAGTTCCTACAGGGGCATTACTGCCACACCCACACTGTCTCAGAACCAGAACACATAGGAGAGCTAGGAAATACTTAAAAGAAGCTGAATACTACTATGCTGGGAGCAAAATATTAGGAATAATACATTTTTTTTTCTTTTGGTACAGAAGATTTAACCACTTTGGTGTTCTACCTCCAAGGTATAACCCCAGCCTTAATTTATTTATTTTAAAGCAGGTTTTGATAAGTTGCTGAGGGTCTCACTAAATTGCTGAGGCTGGCCGGCCTTGAGCTTATGGTCCTCCTGTCTCAGCCTCCCAAATACTGGGATTACAGGTGTGCTCCACCATGCTCAGCTTAGGTAATGTGTTTTTAAGCATTTCAATTTACAATTTACAAAGCATCTTGGCGGAAACTTTCCTGACTGATTTTTATGAAAAAAAATATTTATTTTAAATAAAATGTCATGTAAATCAACTTAACTTATTCCAAATTATTTCATGAATGAGTACCAGTGGCTGGATTCCATACCCATTTTCAAGACAAGAAAATTAAGGATAAGGAAGTTAATGGGCAAGTATCAAATATGTCCTCAAGACTCAAATCTAGATCATTTGTTCCAAAGCAACCCTTACTGAAGGGGAAAGTTTACAGGAAAGAATCAGTACCACTGTCCCGGGGTTCTATCTTTAGAAGGCTCTGTTTCCAAGACTCTCCCTTGGCTGCTGTATGGAAACTCAAAATTTGAAACATTCATTAAGTAGTAAGATTTAACTGTACTGCCAGTTTGCTTAAACTGCATAAACAGTTTGTATGATAAACACTCACTTTCTGTCTTAGAATCTAGAATTTTAGTGAGCTAAAGTTCCCTTGGGGTCAACCCCTTGCAAAATTTCTCCATCTTTACTCACATTCCTACCTGGACATATCATTGCACACAAGTGGTGCATTTGGGGTGTGTATGAAAATGTATTTCTACTATGTTTTCACTACCAAATTTTATGATCTTGGTCTTTCCTTATTGCCTTTATATAAGGCCAAAAAAGAGACTTTGACTACTTCAACAACTTTGAAGCCGACTCCAGGAATCTCACCAAAAGCATGACCTTTCCGACCAAATCCAGCCAACAGATCTTTATCAGTTTCCTCAATGAAGTTCAAACAACCATCATTAGGTACAAAAGCTGTGATTTCCTTGCTGTTCTAGAAGAATGTGTTGTATGTGAGCCCTCGCAGAAAGGACTGAACACAGACCTGTGCATGAAGTTCTTTAGACTCTGCTTGAGAAATCTGATTTTTCCCTTACTGTCCTGCTGTAAAATGCCATAACTGTGAGTATGATGTTGAAATCTGTGCATCCTTCTAGTGGCGCATTCACTGCGCAGGTGGTCTTGGAGGCCCTTGAGGTGAAAGGTCATAGGAGAATAAGAGGAGCTCTGACTAAGGTGAAGGAGACAGAGTAGAGTGAAGGCCCCACTGTGTACACACCTGAAAACCAAGAGACTCCCTGGGGCTGCATCAGATCTCACAATTTGCACCTGAAGTAGCACGCCAGCACCCATGGCATGAAATTTGCCGATACAAATAGTGGGGCTATGCCTCTAATAAAGAATTGTTAATAGTTTATTCCCTATCGGGCAAAGAGGCAGCTTAAGCAATTGAAGTATAAACTCCAACATTTTCCAAGAGAGTTAAAATTAGAGAGGAGAATTTGGCTTTCCTTGGATAAGACTCTGCATACTGATTAGCAGCCCAAAGAGGCAAATTTATTCAAATCTACCTCCCTAAAATAAATGTCATCCTCCCCAGGGGAGTAAAATGGTGTGGAACTATATATAGGGTATACCATTTAAAATTCCTTTTTCAGAAAAATTTCTCTCCACATTCCTTTGTATTAGATGTATTTTTAACCTGGAAGGCAGCTGAACCTTATTTTAAAAATGGTGGCTAACTAGCCACGCACCGTGGTGCATTCCAGTAAGCCCAGAACATGGAAGGCTGAGATAGAAGGATTGCAGTTTCAAGACCCGCCTTGGCAATTAGCAAGGCTCTACTTGAGAATAAATATAAGAAGGAAGGAGGCATAGCTCTGAGTTCAATTCCTAGGACAAAAAAAGTGATGACTAACTAATCTCTTGATTCTTACTGATACCATGTTGTGGAACCTATACATCTAAATGTGCAATTATGTCATGCAATCTTTTAATAGATATCTACTTCATGACAAACTCACTTTGGTATTTTAATGATCCAGATCAAGATCATTTCTAGCCCAAACACACACACACACACACACACACACACACACACACCCCTCTATCAGTGGATATTTGAAATCAGAAAACACTTAGGTAGATGTGCACTCTTTCCTCCCCTCAAAGACTTTTATATAAAAGGCCCAGTAGTGCCAGGTGCAGTGGTGCACACTTGTACTCCTAACACTCAAAAATCTGAGAAAGGAGGATCACAGGTTCAAGGCCAGCAAGCAGCAATTTAGTGAAACCCAATTTCAAAATAAAAAAGTAAATAAATAAAATAAGGCTGAGGTATAGCTCAAAGAGAATGCTCCAGAGTTCAACCCCCAGTACCACACACAAAAGACCCAGTATCCCAATGCTGTTATCACTATATTTATAGGACAGGGCTAAATTGTATCAACAGGAGAAATAACCTTTACATATATTTGAGTAAACTACTTTGTCTTGGAGGAAAAAAAAAAGGGGTGACCCGGTTGAAAAAGTGTACTCTTTCTTTACAAAGTTGAGAGAAAAAGTGGTTGTAAGTAAAGTTTATACCATTTCCTTCACACACAGAATCTACCTCTCCACTCTGCCTTTGGGGTCATCAAATACTGACTATAAAAGGAGAGTCAAGCCGGGCATGGTGGCGCATGCTTGTAATCCCTGAGCTTGGGAGGCAGAGACAGGAGGATTGCATAGGTTCGAAGCCAGCCGCGCTGGCTTAGGAGACCCTGTTTCCAAATAAAAATATAAAAATGGGTCTGGGAGTGTAACCCAGTGGTAGAAGGGTTTCCAGGAACCCCAGTACCACCAAAAAAAAAAAAAAGGAGAATCAAAGTCTAGTATTTACAAGTTACTAGAATATCCAGAAAGAGAGTGAAACTTTTCCTTCTTTGGTCAGAAGTAAAGTTTCCTGGGGAGTGCTAGGTCAGCAGACTCCATGAGTCCCCAAATAGAGCCTCTGGAGAAAGCAGGAACAATTGAGAAGAGATGGAAGTCAAAACAGGAAGCACAAAAAAAAAACCAGGAAGCACAGCACATGGCTCCCAAGTTTCTCATAGGTCTATGTTCAAAGTGCCTCCTTCCCAGTGCAATGCAACGATTTCCAAGGAAAGCTGGGAAATCAGCACATGTGTTGGAAAGAGTAGCTTACTGTTTCCAGTCATCTTATGAACGGTGTAGGTGGTGATGAGAAGACATTTTCCCTAATGAAATCAATGCTAAGTGGCCAGTGGCATTGATCTCCAAGGGCCACCAAGACTTTTCCTGGAACATAGGGGACAATTAGGTAAGTCTATCTGGACCAGAACTTTCTAAAAGTTAGAAAGCATATTTCTTCTTTCATAGACCATTTTTACTCCAGGTAAGGTAATTGCTTAACAATGGGTTTCTCAATGAATAAAAAAATTGATTCGATTCCTTTATCTGAAATGCTATCATCTCTGCCTCTATTTACGGCTGTTAAAAAATATACATTACATAAATCCTTGAAAAAAATTTTCATAATTTCCCTGCCTACATATAATTTCTCCTCATTAAACTAACCATTGTGTTTAATTATTTTGGTGGTAACTATACAAGCTTAAAATAAAGACATCTGAGCCAGGCATGGTGGTGCACATGGAAGGCTGAGACAGGAGGTTGTGGTTCACAAACAGCCTCAGCCACTTAGCAAGTTCCTTTGCAACTCAGTGAGACCCTGTTTCAAAATAAACAATAAAAAATAGGACTGGGGGTGTAGCCCCAAAGTGGAATGTCTCTGGGTTCCATCCTCAGTATCACACACACACACACACACACACACACACACACACACACACAAAGACTTCTGCTTTACCTTACATTAACCTTTTCCACCACTGAACCCAGGTCCTCAAAGATCAATACATCTCCTGCTATTTGGCTGGGTTGTGGTGTAAAGCATAGTATTCTTGCTTATTGGGAATTCAGATCATCTCAATTTGATTTTATACTCATGCACATGGTCTGCAGGCTATTTTCTCCTGTTTCTACTTCTCACATAATAGAGTTATCTTTAAATAACATCACAATATTCATCCCCATTCTATTGTGTAAAACAAATAATTACTGCCATACTTAATAAGTATTTTGTATAGTTGTAGCATAATATCACACCATATTTCTATTTCCTGCCACTAATAGCTACAATCTTTACTTTTATGAACATTTTTACTACTTGGGGGAAGATCTGTTTCTCCCACCCCTGGACTGGATGGATATGCTCATTTTATCTCTTAACCTGATGTTAGGTATCACGCTGAACTGGATGCACTCAGTGGGAATCCTGAAGATAAAGGTTGTCTCACTGGATAACTCGTTAATCCACATCAGCCAAAACACATCTTACTTCTCATTTGTAAAATTAGATTTTAAAACCTTCATCATTATTTATTAAGCATCCACTATACCCTGGGAACTTAATAAAAGAAACTGCATTCAAAGAGCTTAAAAATAAGATCTCACTTGCAGTAAGAGGACATGGTGGGAACTCTCACCCCAGGCTCACTCCATTTCCAGTGCTTTACATATTAAAAGGCACTAGTTTTATATGAGTTCAGACGCACAATTTGTAAGAGGCTAGCCCATGATTCCCTAAGAGAAAGGTTGTATCTCAGTAGCAAAAAGTGCCAGGATTAAAGACCCCACAGCTGGAACAGTCTAATAAGAGAGGAAAACAATTTTAGTAGTGATTGCAGAGCATTAAAAGTTTTCCAAGAGATGTTGTGTGCATATATGAATATATCACTTTGAATCTCGCTACAAAGTATAACTAAAAGGCACAATAGATAATTAAAATTTGAAAAAATATTTTGCATCGAGTAGAAGGCCCTTCCTTTTGCAGAGATATGAATAAGTTTTACACATCAAGATGAACACTGTAAATACTTTTCGTATTTTCTTTAAGAATCTTCTGGTTTGTAATCACACCAAGTACAATAACCACCAAGTCTATATTCAAGTCACAAAATTCCACCTAAAACAAATCATGACCAGACTCTTAAACAGGCATATTTAAAAACAAATTTGAATTTGTCTACTTTCCACTCCACGCCGAGGCAGATCTATTCTATCCTTAGCTGTCTTATGTTCAAATCAAGTCAAAGAGAAGTAGCATTATTTACATAATCAATTCATCAAAAAAATCCCTTTTAAATTTAAGAATTTATTTTTATTTTTGGTCCTTTTTTTCATCTGTTTGAATTTATCTTAATGAGTGGGGAGTTTTTGTTTTTCCTTGCTACACTTGATTTTACATTATCAACACCAGTGTGGCACGCATCAAATAATGCTAATAAATATCCATGGTAAAAATCATTTTTCTAAATTTACAGTCTTTTTCGTTGCCCTTTTAACTTACAGCTTATAAAAGTAGAAGCTATTTTTACTATTTCTGCTCCATTTGTTGCATAGTCATAGAATTTAGAACTCATGGGAACATTGAAAATCATATAATACGATCCATTCTTTTTCCAAATAAGAAAAAGAAAGACATTTAATAGCAGTGCAACATCCTGCGATCCCAAACCTGTTGTTCTTACTCCTTTATTACACCTTCTCCTGCCACAAAGTGTTCCTAAGGGGGATATTTTCACTTTATTCTCAACTGGAATTCATTGTTTTTTTTTTTTGAGGAGGGACATCCCTTAGAAAAAAATTAATTAATCTTGGTAATCAAAATCTAGTTCCCCAGAATTTGAAATTGCACATATATAAGAAATTTTGCTCAGGTAAATGACTTCCTATTAATTATCCTCTAAATACTCCTTCATGTTTATAGAAAGAAAAACAAAATTTTAGTTAAAACTCTAAGAAAGTATTTGCTATTTGCAAAATATAGCTTCAGATGAAATGTTATTTACTTTTTCAAATACAATTTGCAGCTACATATAAACACATTTTCAATTGCAATAGAAAGTTTAATATTTTTCATTTCCTTAAGTAAGATTCATAGTATATAGAGAAAAAAGTTTGAAAGGAGGTGTATTTTTTTTTTTCAGTACTGGGGATGAAACCCAGGGGCATTCTACCTAGGAGCTATACCCTCAGCCCTATTTTTTATTCTTTATTTTGAAACAGAGTCTCACTGAATTGCAAAGGGCCTCAGTAAGTAGCTGATGCTGTCCATGGACTGTCATCCTCCTGTCTCAACCTCCCAAATGCTGGATTGACTACAAGTGTACACCACCAGGCCCGGCTAGGAGGTGAACTTAAAAGATGTAGTTTTCTGCTGGGCCTAGTGGCGCAGACTTGTAATCCCCACACTTGGGAGGTGGAGACAGGAGGATTGCACAAGTTTGAGGCCAGCCTTGCTGGCTTAAGAGACCCTGTTTTTCCAAATAAAATCTAAAATACGTCTGGGAGTGTAGCCCAGAGGTAGAAAGGTTTCATCCCCATTACCACAAAAAAAAAAAAAGATGTAGTGTTCTATTTCCTTATAATGCTTTCCTCAAAATGAAGCATCATCGTGTATCAAATTTAAAAATTAGCACTAACTTTAAAAAGGCAGTTGATTGTGTGTGGCAAAATTATACTCCAGAAAGATATAAAATCATCTGATAAGTGTAAAAAAAATAGAGTTAGCATTAAAATCTGTAAAATAAATAATAAATAAATAAATAAATATCCAGGCATGGCAGCACAATTCTGTAATCCCAATACTTGGGAGACTGAGACAAGAATATCACAGGTTCGAGGTCAGCCTCTGCGATTTTGTGACAACTTGTTTCAAAATAGAAAGGGCTGGGGGTATAGCTCAGAGGTGGAATGCTCCTAGATTCAATAACCAGTACCAAAAATAAAACTATAAAACAAAAGTTGCTATAAACCAAATGTGCTTTATAGCATACCTATAAGCCCAGTACTTGGGAGGTTGAGCCAGGAAGATTGCAGGTTCAAAGCCAGCTTCAGTAATTTAGTGAGCAACTTAGTTAAGACCCCGTTTCCAAATAAAAAATAAAATAGGGCTGAGGGGATAGCTCAGAGGTAGACTGTCCTTGGAGGGGTCAATTTCCAGCAACACTCATTCCACACAAAAAATGCAATAAGCAATAGCAATGTTTTCTTACTGTTTCTGGTTTTCTGAATCAATAGAAAAATATTCATTATAAAAGGTCATATAAAGGAACATTTACTTATGAAAATAGTATTTCATTTAAAAATATAAGATTAACTGTTTTTGATGGCACATATTATTAGTATGGATTAAATATAAATTCATAAATCTTTACAAAAATAAACCTAAATGTAAGCCTCTTGAAGTCAAAATCTTATACCTGTCATATTTATGGTTGATAGTTTCAGGATCTAACATGAGTACCTGACATGCAGGAAGTGCCTAGAAAAATGTTTCCACAAATGTGAAAGAAAGTGAGGGTACTTTCTGTACCATCAGAATTCGTAATAACAAAATATAAGTTTCAGTAGAAGTAGGACTTACTAGATGGCATTCACTAACCTCTAGTCCTCTCCTGAGACCCAAAAGTTCAAGTTCCAATCTCCTTGCCCAGAAGCAATCCTCCTTGGCCAAGACCATGGGGCAGACACACTGTGGTTCTCCCTGTTCACACAGGACCGCACCGGTGCCTGGACTTGCACCTCAGAACTATCATCCCTTCTTGCTCTGCAACCAGGAACAACCAATGTACAGTGCTCACAATCTGCTTTCTCCCGTATTCTATAATGATGTTTTCTCAGTGAGGGTTTAACTAAATGTTTCCTTCCTGAAGATGACGTAGTGCTATCCTTCCAGCTTCTATTTTCTCACTACCAATCCACCATTAAGTCAATATTACATAATCTAGATTTCTGTTATAGAAGCACCCAGTTTTAGTATAAACTTCTATACCTACCAGGACAAGGCTTCAATAACCAAAAGTAAAAATAAAAAATCTATAAATGACAGCCTACAGACACAACAAAAAAATTCATTTCTCCTTCTTACTACATGTCCAATTTGAGTCAGCCTGGAGGCTCTGCCTGTTGTAACCACTCAATGAACCAGTCTTACAGAAACCAATTGTAACATATTTTTTCAAAGAGTGTGAGCCACACAAAGAATATAGCAGACCACCTGAGATATTAAAACTTCTACTTGCATTTCATTGACAAAAGCAAGTCCCATGGGAATACATAACTCAAAAAGGAGGGAAATCACACAAATTACTATCCTATCACTAACTAAATAGAAAATCAAACATATTTTGTGTACAATGTTGATAACTAAACATCTTTGAGAGTATATTAGTTGATTTTCCATTACTGTAACAAAATACCCAAGGCAGGCCTCAGACCCTCAGCAACTTAGAAAGCCCCTGTTTCAAAGTGAAAAAATAAAATAAAAGGGCTGGGAGTGTTGGACAGAGGTAGAATGAATCTAAGTTCGATCCTCAGTTGCAATAAATAAATAAATAAATATTCTGAATGAGCACCAAAAATGACAAATATTTCCTTCATAATCTAAAATGATTGTTCTCAAATATTGATTTTTTAGCTTAGTCTAAATTGAAGATAAAAAAACTATCGAGAACTCAATGAATCATGTTTCGTGTTGTAATTTTATTTCATGGTGGATGAACCCTAAAATATCCACCAATAATTGTAATTTTCTGATGTCCACATCTGTGTATAATCCCGTTCCCTATAACGTGAAGGGATACGTAATGTGGCTTTAATAAAATATATTAAAAATGGATTAATTTTTATCTTGTTTCATTAGTTTTATGTGTGTGTTTGGTACCAAGGATTGAGTCCACAAGTGTTCTGTCTCTGAGCTAAACTTCAGTCCTGTTTTAAATTCTATTCTGAAATAAGATCTAGCTAAGTGACTTACATACTCATCTCAAACCTGCTATTCTCCTTTCTCAGCTTCCCAAGCACATGTGTACACCACCATACCCACTTGTGTGTATTCTTTTAAGCTGCTAAATTTGTGATTTGTTACAAAACAATAGAAATTAATATACTTGCTTATTGCAATTCAACTTTACTAATTTTAATTTTGCATAATTTTCTTACTTTTTAATTAATGTTTTTTATTTGGGTAATTTTAAATGTACAGAAAAGTTGTAAGAATGACACAAGAAAAACCAATACACACTTTAACCGTATTAATCAATTGCTCACATTTTGCCCATTAGCTTTAGTGTCTACTTGCTTACATATGTATATGTGTAAGAATAAAAAGGTTTTCTGAGCCATGTGAGAATAAATTGGAAAAGTTACTTCTCTACCCTGAAACACTTCAGCATGTATTTTTCCCTCTTAAGAATTTACACAGATGTATGGATAGTCTGGTAAGGAACTTGCAGACCTTTTCCCAAAGGACTCCTTTCAAATATGCAATTCAGCCAGGCATGGTGGCGCACACTTGTAATCCCTGCGCTTGGGAGGTGGAGACAGGAGGATCACACAGGTTCTAAGTCAGCCTCAGCTACTTAGTGAGGGAAGCTCTCAGTAACTTAGTGAGACCCTGTTTCCAAATAAAATATAAAATAGGTCTGGGAGTATAGGCTGGAGGTAGAAAAGCTCCTGGGTTCCACCCCCAGTACCACAAAAAAATAAAAAATTAAAAATATAAAATATGCAATTCACTTCCTGACCTTCCGTTAGTTTATATACTGTTCAACCGTTTCTGTGTGTCATTTTGACATTCAACAGGCTTGTAGTTCATCTTCACTTTCATTGCAATTTGTGTTTTCCTGATACCTGATGATGTCAAGCACTTTTTCATGTACTGGGTACTAATATGTTCCATTGTGAGGTATCTGTCAAGTCTTTTACTCATTTTTGCATTGCATTGTTTTATTGCTGAATTGTTGGAAATGGTCATATGTTCCACATAGAAATTCTTCATCACATAGTGAAGATCAATGATGCAACCTCAAACATCAGCACATGGGAGGCTGAGACAGGAGAATCCCAAGTTTGAGACAGGCACATGGCAACTTACTGAGACTCTGTTTCTAAATGAAAAATATAAATGGTGAGGGGCATCGCTCAGAGATAGAATGTCTCTGGGTTCAACACCAGTACCACACAAAAAAGAAATTCACTACTTGTATGTTTTACAAATATTTCTCCAAATCTATGATTTGTCTATTTGTCTTAATAATCACTTAAGTTTTGAATTTGATAAGTCCAATTTATCAGCTTTTCTTTATGTTTATTACTTCCTTTATTTTTATTAAATTTTTCTTAAATCAAATGGGTGTTTTCTAGATATCTTGAATTATTTTCTATTCAATTATGAATATTAATGACAGCCTGGCGTGGTGGTGCACGCTTGTAATCCCCGCGCTTGGGAGGCGGAGACAGGAGGATCGCACAGGTTCGTAGCCAGCCTCGCTGGCTTCAGAGACCCTGTTTCCAAATAAAACTATAAAAATAGGTTTGGGAGTGTAGCCTGGAAGGAGAAGGGCATCCAGGAACCCTAGTACCACCAAAAAAAAAAAGAGAATATTAATGACTTAATAACATATTATAGTTAGAAATTATTGTTTCCATTTAGATTTTACATTTTGTCTAATCAATATTTTTTAACAAGAGGCTATTTTGAGCCCTAGAGGATATTCGGTAATTTCTGGAGACACTTGTGTTTGTCATAACTGGAGGAAAGGGGTGCTATTAGTACCAAGTAGTACAGGCAAAGGATGTTTCTGAGCATCTTCACAGGATAACCCCCTCCAATAAAGAATTATCCCTTCTAACCAGGCATGGTGGCACCTACCTGTAAAACTAACTACATGAGAGGCTGAGGCAGGAGGACTGCAGATTAGAGACCGGCCATTTTAATTAAGGAAGATTTTATCTCAAACAGAAATAAAGAGGGTTGGTGATATAGTTCAGATGTGGAGCACTTGTCTAACATGTGTAAGGCTCTGAGTTCAATCCCAACTATACTTCCCCCAGAAAAACTTTACGAAAATATCAGTGGTTACAAGACTGATAAACTCTTTTTTAATATCTAAGTTGAGGCAAAGAGAGAGGGAACAATGGAACATATACCTGTGTTTCATGAACTTATTGCTGAGATTAAGTAATGTTTGAGCCAAAGAATAGTAAATAATAGCATGATTCACGTTCAGGGTTGTAGGTTAAGCTGAGATCCCAAGGACTTCCCTGGTTATAGGACTCTAAGTCAATGCTTTCTGTGGCTAAAGAAACAAAAATGAGAGTAGATTTGCTTCTTATACAAGGAATCACATTAGTGAAGGGTTACTGCTCAAGCTAAATTAAAACAAATCAGTGACATTTTTCCCCTCATTATGTGCACAAATCTCCCATAAAAATCAATGAAAGCCACATCTGTGTAACTGAAATCAGAATACGGCTAATTCCAGCTCTAACTTGCCATCTCTTCCAGGGCTCATAAACCCCACAATCGTCGTTCAGGAACAGGAGGACCCTGTGATGAATACGGCAGCCAAGCCAAGTCCTGGATGAGTCACCAGACCACACTGTTCTCTGGTTTATTAGGCAGCTGAGGAATCTTAAGGTTCTGGATGCAGTCACAACTGGAGCAGGACTCCAGGGACTGGTCCTGAATCAAATGCAGAGCCGCTGCACTGAAGAAAACGCCTTCCTCCAATTACCAAAGTGGCCTATATTTACCATAAAACATAGGAAACTATAAATAAAAACACGATATATAACAAAAATGCACCAATAAATGGATGCTAAAAAGAGACATGAAGTACATAGCAAAAATATAAACTTGAGAGAAAAAGAAAAACGTATGCAGATAAGTTTTTAATAAGTAACGTTACTATATATTCTTGAACACAGAAAAAAAAAAATAGACCACCATGAAGTCATTATTTAGTAGCCACAACTATTAACTGTATGGCAAATTCTTCTTTAGGAGAAAGTTGCCTGTATGCTTTATTTTTCCTTTTACTTACTCAAGACCTAGCTTATATGCAATTTTGTACCCTTGCTCTTTTATGGAACATTTTCCTATGTCTTTATTTAATAATATTGAAGTATTTTTTTCCTGTGTACTTGCTATGGCTTAAATATACTGCACCCATCCCCAAAGGGTTCATGTGTGTTGGGAATTGGTAGTGCTGAGAGGTGGGATCTAGTGAGGAGTCCTTGGGTCACTGAGGGACCTGCTTTCCAAAGTACATAAAATAGATTTCATTGGCTCCTGGACGAGAGTGAGTCGTCATTAATACTGAGCCCACTCCACCGAATCACTTCTCATCCTCCCACATGTGTAATTCATCATGAGGTCCTCTGCACAACCAAGTTAATGCTGTCACCATGCTCTGAAACCTTCAGAACCATGAGCTAGATTAAATTCCTTTTCTCTTTATAAAGTTATCCTCTCTCCAGTATTTCATTAAAGTAACAATGATATACAATCAGTCACAAGGTTTTATTACAACTTAACCTTACCAATTATTT
This sequence comes from Muscardinus avellanarius, assembly GCF_963383645.1. Classification (NCBI taxonomy): domain Eukaryota; kingdom Metazoa; phylum Chordata; class Mammalia; order Rodentia; family Gliridae; genus Muscardinus; species Muscardinus avellanarius. The sequence goes on from NC_137790.1 coordinate 113,555,336, forward strand.
ATTTTATGTTGGCCATCTAAGTTTCTTCTAATTTTTCAGCATTTCAGATAACACAATAGCAATTATGTTTGTGAAGATATATTTTCATAAATAATAACTCCAAAGTGGGTTTATTAGATTATACCATATAAAACTTAAAGACTATATATATATATATATATATATATATATATATATATATATATATATTGGAAACAATAAATTCTAATAACCTAGGCAGCCACTTGTAATTCCGGTACTTGGGAGGCTGAGACAAGAGAATTGCAGGGTTTCTGTCAGCCTTAGCTATGTAGTGATGTCCTCACAATTTAATGAGAACCTGTTTCAAAATAAAGAATAAGAAATAGAGCTGTAAGTAGAGCTGGAGGTATTACTCATAGGTAGAATCCCTTGGGTTCAATCCCTGATAGATATATAATAATAATAATAATAATAATAATAATAATAATAATGATGATGATGATGATAGATAGATATAGATATAGATATAAATATGGATAGATATATATATAGATATATATATGGATTCAAATATAGATATAGATATATATCCAAAAATATTTAAATGAAAGAAACCTGGATTCCAGTCAAAAGATGAATGAAGAAAATGTGGTATATATATATGCATACACAGTGAAATTTTATTTAGCCATAAAGAAGAGAAAATGGATGGAACTAGAAAATATTATGTTAAGTGAGATCAGCCAATCTCACAAAGTCAAATGTCATATATTTTCTCTCCTAATGCACAAAATAAAGATAAAATAGAAAACACAGGAACTTCAGATAAATAAGACCAATACACTAGTGAAAGGGGGTTGAGGATGGGAGGTGGGGAGAGGTAAAAGGAGGATTAAGGAAAGAAATAGACCAAATGATTTTATTTCCATATATAAAAGTACCACTACCAATCTCACTAAATTTATGGAGAGGGGAGAAAGCAGAGGAAATATAGCAAGCAATATATATTTCCAAGTGATATGTGCTATACCAGTGATACGCACATGTATGTTCCCATTCCACACATTTTATTATATTATACTGGCCCTGGAAGAAGAAAAGCAAACAAGATAAAATAAAGATGGTCTTTAGGAGACACAGTGAGGAGAAAGAATCTATGTAGGATGTTGAGAAAGAGAAATAAAAACCTTCATAGTGGCTCTAGAGGCCAAAGATCAAGATTAAGTTGCCCCCTTTCATCTATGGGCTCATCTTGAGGGCAGGGCCATATGTCAAATGTACTTTTATTCCACAGTAGAAAATTCATCATTTCTTCTATGGAAAACATTATGGTTTAAAAGTAAAATATCCCTTGTGCCTTATGCTTTGGAGGTAGCCATGATCAGAGGTGGGTCCCTGGGGGTCTTGGCATCTGGATTTGTTCCTCATCCCCTCCCTTGATCTCTATGCTCTCTGCCATCATGCACTAAAGACGTGTAGCCGGGTGTGTGTGTGTGTGTGTGTGTGTGTGTGTGTGTGTGTGTGTGTGTGGTACACAGAGATATAGATATATAGATATACTTATATATCCCAATATATCTGTAGGTATAGATAGAGATCTTTAGAACCATGAGCAAATCTTTCTTCCTCTACATTGTAGTCATTAGGCATTTGGGGGTCAAGCAATAAGAATGATGACTGAAATAGTAAATATACACTCTTCATTATCCTTTTGGAAATGATTTATTCAGTAATTCACCAAATATTTATAAAATGCCTACTCTGTGCACAGAACTGTTCTAGGAAAGCACTAGGACGACAGTGGTGACTAAAGCAGAGCCTCTGCCATTGCTCAGTGTAAGCGCAAATATTTATCTATAAAAACAAACAGGGTCCAGTTATTGTTTGCTAATTTAATTTCTTTTCATTCTGCATTGAATGACTATTTCCTTTGATAATTAAATATTTTTGTGCTCCTTTAAATCTTGTTGACTGATAAAGGTATTTCACTCTACTTACTCTAGTCATAACCCCGGTGGATTTTATTTTTGAAAAATTGACCAAAAAAATGTAAATTTTAACAATGTGGGTGAAAACCTCTTAGAAATAGTGTTCAAATATATTAATTTATTCTGGCCACAAAGCACAGCAACTGCAGTAGTAGCAGTTACTTATCTTTGGGCAACTTCTCAGGAAAAGCAAATACTCCATAACAAATATTTATTGACTGCCTACTCAGTGCCAGGCAATATTCTAGAAATGATAAATACAGGTGTGAGCCTGTTGACAGAGCTCCTGCCAACATAGGCCTGTTTATAGGCTAGTTAGAGTCAAAGGTGAAATGGTCAACAATTACAATGGAGCATAAAGTAATACTGGTATTAATAAGTGTCCTAAAAAAATAAGACAGGAAAATTGGATAACACATTGTTAAGTGTAGGGGTAATGAAATGATCAAGGCATTGAGTTTAGGGAGATAACACTTTGAGATGAAATTTAATGATGAGAAAGCAAGAAATTCAATGATTTAAGAAAATATCACCATAGGCAGGATAAAAAGCAAGTACACAGGATTCAAGACAGGACCAACTTTTGTTTTCTCAAAAATTAAATTAAAGTTAAAAAACCTGGAGATCACCTGAATTCTACAAAATCTTTACAAAAGAACTAAGCCCAATACTTCACAAGTTATTCCATGAGATTGAAAGAAACGGAATCCTTATAATCTCCCTCCATAAAGCCAGTATCACCTTAATACCAAGACTGAATAAAGATATCTCAAGAAAAGAAAATTACAGAACAATATCCTTGACAAACATAGAAGCAAAAATTCTAAACAAAATATTAGCAATATACATTCAAAACCAAGTCAAGAAACTGTACACCATGATCAAGTTGGTTTCATTGCAGAGATGCAAGACAGGTTCAACATACAGAAATCAATACATGTCATTCACCATATAAGTAGACATAAGGACAAAAATCACATTATCATCTCAATATATGCTGAAAAAAACATTTGACAAAATTCAACACCCATTCATGTTTTAAATAAAACACTGCAGAAAATTAGAATAGAAAAACTTACCTTAACATCATTAAGAAAATATGCAATATACCCAAAGCCAACACATATTAAATGAGAAAAAATTGCAAAAACTTTCTTTAAAATAAGGAACAGGAAAAGGATGCCTGTTATCACCATTCCTTTTCAATATAGTACTCAGTACTCTAGCTAGAGCAATAAGGCAAGAGAAGGATATCAAAGAAATGCAAATAGGAAAAGAAGAACTGAAATTATCTCTATTTGCAAATGACATGATCCTATATTTAGAAGATCCAATAAACTCAACCAAAAGACTTCTAGAACTGATTTAAAAATTCAGCAAAGTACTGGGATACAAAATCAATCTAAAAATATTAGTAGCTTTCCTATATGCCAATCATGAATCTACAGGGGAAAAAAAATCCAGAAAACAATTCCACTCACAAAAAACTCAAAAAAATAAAATATTTAGTAATAAATCCAACCAAGGTGGTAAAAGACCTCTACGATGAAAATTATAAAACATTAAAGAAAGACATTGAAGTGAAGAAGATTTTAGAAGATGGAAATATCTCCCATGCCCTTAGATAGGCAGAGTAAATATTATCAAAATGGTCATTTTACCTTTTCCTTTCAGCATTATTACAACTATGATTTAAAGACTTCACCACATAACCTAGAGGAAAGAATTACTTTTTTTATGGTTTCAGATTTAGTCCATATGAGGCCAAGGACTGTAGTTCTCAGGGCATGGCAGTGGTAGGAGGAGAGCAGGAGAGCGTATGGGCTGTGTTCTTTATATCATGAGTGAGAGAGAAGGAACCATATATAATTCCCAAGGTCACACCCCCAGGGATCCACCTCCTCTAGCCACAAGCTACATGCCCATGTTACCACACAGGTAAATCCATTAAAATGGATTTACCCACTGCTGAGATTACAACCCTGAAGACTCAATTACATCAACTCCAAACACCAATTTGTGAGCTCTTCAAGGGGTCAATCTATATCTAACTATAACACTACCAAAAGTAATCTACAGAGTCAATGTACTCTCTATGAAAATACCAACGACATTCTTCACATAGCTAGAAACATCAGTCCTAAATTTCATATAGAAAACAAAAGACTTATAATAGTCAGAGCAATTCTCAGTAATAAGAACCATATAAGAGGCATCACAATTCCTGACCTCACAAATAGAGTAAAAAAAAACAGAGCTATAGTAATAAAAGCAGTATGGCATGACACAAAAACCCACATATAGACCAATGGAACAGAAAAATAAGTGGTGGCCTGAAACAAGAAAGGTCCCAAAGTTTTAAATTACACATATTATTTTATAATGAACAATTATACTTTTCTAATTAAATAAAAGTTAAAAGCACAGAAACAACTTTAAAATCTCTGCAACAGTGCTCCATACCAATTTTAAAACCTTGCAATAAAAAGACTAAGGAAATATATATATACTCTTTTCTGACATGGAAAGAAATCCTCAGAACAATTTCTCTAGACCTCTGCAATTCACTGAGGTAAAATATAATAGATGCAATAAATGAAAATTATGATATAAATGGCAAGACATATAAAATAAATTCCCTATATGACTACAAAGATATGAAAATAATGCATAACTTTATCACCCAATTTGGAAGGATCAATACAAGAGACTGATAGAATTTTTATTGAAAGCTAGATTCCACATGAGAGTTATGTAATGAAGACCATGTTTAGAAAATGTACATTATAGAAAATGCACATAAATTTGCTTCATGAGTTCACAACTTAAAAGTAAAATGTGAAAGAAAACAAATATTAAATCTCTTTGAGAACATAAGCAATAGCTTTACTCCTAGCCTAGCAAAAATTCTAAAGGCTATAGGCACAAGAATTCATGCTGTATTAGAGATAAATGTCATAGATCAAACAAGAAAAATTTAGCATTTTTTCCAAATAATTATTATTATTATTATCAATGTTCACAATTAAAATATATTTCTAATAATAATACCTTTAATTTGTTCATCGTTGCTTTTTATAATCAGATTATTCCATATTTATTTATATCTTATTTTAATCACCACTAAGAAAATGAGGTTACTTAAGATTGCATGGAACACAAATGAATAAACTAACTTAGAGTATAGGAGTGAAAGCAATTCAGGACAGAAAAATAGTAATTCTACTAATAAAATTGCAGCACAAAATCTTGAACCCTACTTCCATATAAAGGGCTAGAGTTATGAACTGGGTTTGCATATACGAGTCATCACCATAAAAAGAAGATAAAATCATAAGATTTATAATCTCAATTAAAAACTAACTTTAAGTGAATATTCTCATACCTTGGATCCATGGAAACCTTATAACTGGTACATCTCTGACTACAAAGCATTCACTCACTTTGCAATGATGCTCTATTCCTTATAAATCTTTCCAACAGTGCACTCTTATCTTAAAATCCTGATCCCTTAACTTAGCTTATAAGTACCTTGCCACCTGGCTCTTACCTATTTTTCTAAAATCATCTCTTATTTCTTCCAACCTCCATTTTCTCTCTCCCATTGTATTATAAAATTTGAGTCTTGCAATGCACCAAAGTATCTTGCTCTAACCATCTATTCCGAATAGAAACGCCATCTTCATCCTAAGTCTTATTCAGCATCCTAACTCTTTAATCGTCATTTCCCTAGAAAATCCCATTTGGCTTACCTCCTCTCAGTCATGTATCTCCATATAACATTGCACAACTCACCTTTTTCCTGTTTCAGTCTTTATTATTCTTTAATCACTTTGCTTATTGCTAATTTTCTATCTCTACAGCTGCTTTGTACTTCAGGCTAATTGTTTCAAAGTGTGGTCCTTGGATCACATCTAGGATGCTTGCTAAAAATGCAGATTCCTGGATCCTAATCCCAGGTTTAATCAAAATCTTTAAGAATAGAATAATAAAATGTGTGCATTTTGTTTTATTGTTTGTTTGTAATATTGTTTGTAATGCTGAGATGAAACTCAGGACATAGGCATGCTAAGCAAATATTCTACCACTGAACTATACCCCATCCAAAGAACATGTTATTTTTAGAAACATCCTAGACCAATTCTGTCCCGTTGAAATATAATGTAAGCCATAAAGACACCTTACATATTATTAATTTTTGGCAGCCTCATTAAAAAAGATAAAATGAAACAGATATTTACTATAGCATTTAACCTAAGATATCCAAAATATTAATTTATAATATAAAATTATCACTAGGCATTTTACATTTTTACATATTCATTCTTAAAAATCCAGGATGTAATTTATATTTGCTCTATGTTTAACTTTTTAGTAGTTACATGTCAAGTGCTTTATAACCACAAATAGCAAGTGGCTACCATCTGGGGCAAGACAACCCTAAATGATTCTATGACCAGCACCTAAACTCTAATAAGAGTCTATAACTGTTCCTTTTATCTTTTTAACTTTCACATATATGCCAGGCATAAAATAGACAATCAATCTATTCTTATTTTCTGGATGTTTGTTAAATGCTACATTTTTTGGTAAAACAGAACATTAAAAAGCTACTAAAAATCAGAACAAAAAACAGTCTTTGAAAGTTTTGAACCTGAAATATGACAAGCTGCAATACAAATATTTAGTCTGGTTCCACATCCACTTCCACCTTGGCTGTCATCTTGTCCTAGTATAATGACTTTGAGCTCAAGGGTAAGGGCAACTTGAAAACACCTTGAGCTGAGAGAAGTTGGGATAAGAAAATGGGAAAAGCGTAGGAGGAACCTATACTTCCTACGTATCACCAAAGCTTATAAAGATAACAGACACATCTATGCTTGTATTTCCGAAGCATCCTCCTCTGTGACTTTCAGCTCCATCCATGAATTCATGTCACCTATTCTAACATGTTTCAGTGTCAAGGTGGATGATTATTTCCCCCAGAAAGAAAAGAAGTGAGAAATTATTATCTAAACAGTGAACTGTTAATTATCAGAGTCTGTTAAATCTCATTCAACCAGGGAAATTTCTGTTTTCTCACTTTCTGGGAAAAAAGAAAAAGCAGCACTGCGCTTATGTGATTTATAACAAAGAATCTCATTTTTTTCTAAATGTCAGCAGATACTTTTCAAGTCTACCCTGAAAGAGTAACACAGCAACCTTGAAAGAAGGAACTGAAGAATAGAAGCCCAGCTTGACCCTAACTTCATTATCTCTATTATTTTTAATGTGCAAAACAGCAGTATCAAGTAAGAATAGATTTTCTGCATCCTGTTGACTTCAATGTAAGAGGACAAAACTTGTCGTTTTCCATATAGTAATCCAATCCATGTCCTGGTTATGCTATTTGGGGATATTAAATACTTAAAATTAACATCTTTAAAGGTTCCATTAACATTTCTATATTCAAAGGGAGAGAAATCTATATAAAATGACCTGTGCTGCTTCAAGGGTCACCAGAGAAGAGAAAGAAATCAGAAATGCTCTCTCAAAGCCAACTCAGAAAACACTATGTGAAATTCCAGATCTACTTTGGTTGCTATCACCTAAACACACACTCCCCTACATTCTACAGCCTGCATATTTCCTGCACTTGAATTCTTTCTAATACATATATATATATATATATATATATATATATATATATATATATATATATATATGTATTATATATATATATATATATAGAGAGAGAGAGATAGATATAGATATAGATATAGATATAGATAGATATATATATGCTCCTGGATGATTAGAAATTTACTGAGAGTCAAATATTTCTTTATTACTGTTATCTATTCTATTGCCAGATTCTCCCAAATATTTTACCTAGATGATTCTGTTTTCTGAATTTGTGCCCAAATTTCTCAACTCCTTCTGTGTCCTCTTGGCCCTCTTTTGTTAATCCCAAGTCACCATCTGGGCCTAAAGGCTGAACAGTACAGTGTTTTTCATGGACTGCATCCAGCCTCCACCCTCCAGATGGCACCAAGAAGCTTGACTTCAGGAGTGCACCACACCGGTGAGGTTTCGAGCTGGACTTCCAGAAACACTGCAAATAAAGCCATCACTGAAGGCAAGGTGACAGAAGTACATCCATCAGAAAAAGCAGGAAAGTGCCTGTGCCACAAAACAAGCCAGGATTTTGTTTCTTCATGGCTAAATAGAATTCCATTTCATGTATAGACCACATTTTCTTTATCCAGTCATCTGTTGACACACACCTGGGTTGATTCCATAATTTGGCAATTGTGAATTGTGCTGCTATAAACAATGGCTATGCCTGTATCACTATAATATTCTAACTTTAATTCTTTAGGAAAGATGCCAGGGAATTATGTCATTTGACAAAAATGGATGGAACTGGAGAATATTATGCTATGTGAGATCAGCCAGTCTCAGAAAGTCAAGGGTGTTTTTTTTCTTTTCTCTCATATGTGAGAGTTAAAGAGAAACAGAAAACACAAGGGACTTTAATTACTGTAGAGAGACCTGTAGAATAGTTTAAGAGGGTTGGGGAGGGGAGAGTTAGGGAGAGGAAAGAGAGAACTGAATAAGGAAACCGTTGAAATAATACTATGGCGTCATGTGAGCATACCACTAACAACCTCACTAACTCCTATGGGGAGGAGAGGTGGAGAGCATGATGGGATGCGGAGGAAGATACACAGAGCTGTGTGCAGGCATGTATTTAACACACTGAACCTTACTGTGATTTACAATAACAATGCAATAATAATTTTAAAAATAAATAAAGGCATGGTGGAGAGCTCCTCAGACATACCCAAAGTTCCAGCCCAGGTTCTTCCTTCTGCTCCCAATGTGATTTCCAGCTCTTCATGGAGCAAGGCATGTGGCAGTGTGGTTGCCATAATGCTGGAGGACCTAACATCATGCAACAAGGCATTTACAGTAGCTTAGGTTAAGTTGAGGATTGTAGATCATCATTAAGATTCCACCCTTGATTCCTCCAATGGAAGCATATCAACCACTGCAACAAGGACTTAGAGGCTGGTTTTGCTAAAAGCTCTGCTATTTACTTGGACCTGCAGATGCCTGTAGGTGCCATGCCCAAGAGGAAACTAAAGGCAATACAGAAACTTTGCATCTCTAGCTCCATTTCTCATCTGTCTCCTTATTCTGAGACTCTCTCTTGCAGTCACCTAAGATGCTAGGAACATGTATAATTGACAAACATTTTATGAAGACTTTTTGCCCCTCAGACAACAGCAATGACCCATCTTGAGATAATGATCAACCATCTTACAGTTTGACCAAGACCAATTAACTATGCATGCTGCTTGAACCCCCTCTTCTGTTCCTTTCCTATATAAATGTGAAGTTCTTGTCACTATTCCCTGAGAGGGCTAAGTATGTTTAACCCTCATGTCTTCCCAATATAGCCATGTTGGATAAATTTCTTACCCGCGTTTTTACATTACCTTTCCATTTGATTCCTGGGGCAAGTGGCCAGACTTGATTCATTGGTACTCTCTAAGATAGGCCTCAGGCATAGGACTCTAATTACACCAGCTTTTCTCCAGTTCCTGTCACATAGGTGTTATTTTAAAACTTATATAAAATTGAATAATCTCTTTCTTAAGTAAAACTTATAAAAGAGTACATATATTTTTTGTAGTTCTGGAGATTGAACCCAAGGGCATTCTAATTCCAAGCTACACTCCCAGAACTATTTTATTTAGAAACAATCTCAATAAGTTGGTGAGAGCTGTTGCTGAGGCTGGCATCAAATCCCCGATTCTCCTGTTCCAGTTTACCAAGTGCTGGAATTATAGGCGTGAGCCACCATACCTAGAAGAGTACATACATTCCTAGAGTGAGCAATTAACTGCAAAGACTTATCCTCTAAAATGTGAATACAAATTGAGACCAAGGTAGGAAACAAGGACTGAGCAAAGTACGTGGTTGTAGAATTTATAAAGTGACGGGTAAGCAGAATTGCGTTTGGGAAGTGAAAGACAGCTGCAAAATATTAAAATGAATGTAAAGTAAGCTAAAAGTTCCGGCAAACACTCAGTCTTCCAAGAACCTTGGCAAGGGCAAAGAAAAGGGTGAAGTCTCTACTTAGAAGAAGATCTCAAAGTCCCAGAAGAGCTCTAAGAGCAAAGAGAACAGCATTTGTATAAGATAAAAATATGTCACCCAAAAAAATATGACTGTATGAGCCCAGAATATGCCAACTAAAATATGCCTATTTAGAAGGATTATGTTGGGCCAAGTATTTTGAGAAAAAACACACACAGAATCAACTCGAAATCACAGTAGAATTACCTTTTTATTAAAAAAAAAAAACTTCAGTTATAGGAGTATCTCCCTCTCTGTACCAAGAAAGGAAAGATGAAAAAAAAACCTCAAGATGCTCATATTCATGAAGAGGACACGGACTCAACTCTATACAATGAACTTGGTCTTGTTTGCCAGTCCTTTCATGATCACTCTCCACAACTGTGCTTCCCCACATCTTCCTTTGCTTTTTTAAAAGTTACTTATTTTCCCCCACTCCCATGTATATGTGAAATATAAATGCTGATAAATTTTTGTGTTTTCCTCTTGCTAGTATCCCTTTTGTTGCAGGTGTTTTTTATGCAAAAACATACAAGAGTAGAGGAAAAGAATTTCCCCTTCCCTACATGTAATTATGACAGAGAAATAATCCAATTTACTAATAAATATTAAACTACAGGGTTTTTTTTAAACATTTGTGAAACACAAAAACAATTGATTATGTGTATGTGCGCAAACAAAATTTTAATCTCCAATATATATAACAACCACTCAGGCAATGTGGTCTGACCAAAATATTAAACTCCTCTTTCCTCCCACAAAATTGTAAAACCATTAGGAAATTATAAAACCCTATTCAGAATTAAATTATGGTGAGGCATAGTGGCACAAGCCTGTAATCCCAGTACTTGTGAGGCTGAAAGGAGAATTACAGGTTAGAGGCTAACCTCATCAACTGAGTGAGACCTTCAGTAACTTAGTGAGACTATGTTTCAAAATAAAATGTAAAATAGGACTGAGAGTGAGGCTCAGAGGTAGAATGTCTCTGAGTTCAATCCACAGTCCCCCCAAATTAAAATTAAAATAATTAATCATGAACTTTTAAAAATGGATGACAATAAAAGGATTTCATATCAAAACCTATCAGATAGAGCTCAAATAATACCCAGAGGAAAATAAGTAGACTGAAATTTATTCAAAATAAAAGAAGGAAGAAAAAAATTAGTGCACCAAGCAGAATTCAATTAAAGAAGCCACATAAAGGAAAAATCAAATAAGCATAAATAAGAGAAAAGAAAATTAGCTTAGAGAAAACATCATATTTAATGTTGAAATATTCAAAGAGGCTGAATTAAACTCAGGAACATTATTTAACATTGTCCTGGAGATAATAGTCATTATGCAATGCTACAGAAAATATGAGGCATAAACATGGAAAGGGAAGATAATATTAATATAGTGGGGGATTATATGATTGTCTTAGTAGAATTCAAAAGGAGAGAGTATTCTAAGCAGACTTAGATCATGGAATAAACTATAACATGGTCTCAGTCTTTTTAAGAACTTTTATTACAATCATGATCAAGGTAGGTTCTTTATTCATTAACACTCCACACAGTTATAATATATCACACACAAATTTATGATTTTGGAGGAGAGAGAGAAAGAGAGAGATTAGTATAACCTGAAAGCAGGTCGGGTAGTTTATTTACCATGGGGCTCAGCTGGCTGTATTGGGTCTCAGGTCCCGGTCAGTGATGAATCTAGTCCACATCTTCAGGCCTAACCTTAACCAGTGCTCAGCCAGAACTGAAGGGGAGGACTTGCCCGATGACCACCAGCAGAGCCAGGTGAGCATTCAGCCACATTATCCCTGTTGGGCATGGCTAGGTGACAAGGCTCCTTGGCCGAAGACACTGCAGGTTTTCAGCCTCAGGTGCCAACAACTATAGTTCGCAGTTGCTAGGGACTCCATGTGGTTGTCAGGATGCTCCTGGTCAGCAGGCCTTAGGCCTTGCATCTCCTATCATGGCTGAGTGTTGCCCCTGATCCTTGGGTGTGCTGTACCATGCCTGTGTGTTCTCCTAGAGTCACGGGAGAGTCAGGAGTATGGTGAGCCACACCCAGGTATTAACTGAGAGCTAAGTTCCTCTTTGGTTTTAATAGAGTCCTTTAAAAAAAAACATGTGCTACAGAGAGAGAGAAAGAGAGAGACAGAGAGAGAGAGAGAGAGAGAGAGAGAGAGAGAGAGAGAGAGAGAGAGAGAGAGAGAGAGAAGAGAGAGATGAATTAGTCTTGTATAGGAAGCCATGCCTTTCTCTGACAATGTAGAGGAGGTAAGAATTTGGCTTTACCAAGGCCAGAGAGTTCACCCAATTGGTGTGCATTTTCTCTGTGAATTAGATGAGTGTCTGTTAAGAGAAGGGAAGCTGGAGGTTGAGCAGAGGACTTGAGATTTTGTGAAAATCTAGAATAACAACAAAGAGCCATACTTTCTGACCAAATATCCATATTTAAGATGAATCTATAGGCCATAAATTCAATGACAGATGCACAAGTTCTGCAGGGTTGTTTGTCCTAGAATTTTTATAGTGAGCCTAGTGGAGTGGAGTACAACAAATTGTTTTAAGACAAGGGAAAATTTTAATAATGGATGAAAGAAAGTGAAAATGATAGAGAACTAAAACAGTGCCATAATCATTGGTTTGCTTTGTCATTATCAATCTGCTAATGTTACCAAATTACTACAAGAAAGCAAAATGTCCCACCGTTATCTTTTCCTTTGTTCTTTTATTTTTGTCTGATTCACAGTATAAATTAGATATTAAAATTTACTTAGAACAATATTATTTTGTAAGTGCTGAGCCTGTACAATATGACTCTTACACTGAGGACAAAATGGATTAATTTGCATTATTTTAATTACATATACATGATTCTAACTAAGATTAAAAAAATCAGACAAGGCATTCTTCCTTTTAAGTGTGTAAACAAAATATGCAAATAGAATTATTAATTTTTTCTGAATCTACATTTTTATCATAGGTTATCCCAGCTACAGTATGACTGATCTAAACACCCACATATGTATGCACGCACACACACACACACAGACACACACACACACACCTCTACATACAAAAGGTAATGATGATGATGTTAATTGTACAATTAAATGTACTCACTTTCTTCATATCATTAGGCCACTATACTTATTTAAGCATGTCTTTCTCTATTTCTCTTTTCTTGCTACACATTGAGATTCAATTTTCTCTTGGTGATGAGTGTGACAATAATAGTCATAACTTTCTATTCTATTTGAAGGTGGTGGACATATGAGTGAGTTCACTGGGGCAATAATTTCTAATTTATGATAGAGGATTTATGTGCCCCAAACTCTCATTTCTGCTAAATGGATTTGTGTATATAACTCTTTCTGCAGTCCTTTGAATCTAGACATCAGAAACTGTGTTTTGCATCAAAGTTAATACAAGTTGGTGGAAATTTCCCAGGTCCACAAACACCAGAAACGCAAGAGAGAACAGGCTCGTTGCAATGCATCTGTAATTCCATCATCTCCTGTGAAACAATTTGTTGTAAATTCAAAGGTATGATCTGCGTTAGGGAGGCTCAAGATGCACTGTAAATTCAATCTCATGCTCTCTAATGGGAATTTATCCTAGAGATGAGTACGGTACCCGCTGCTTGGCTGTATAATTGAGTAGGGCAAAGTCTAACTGAAAAAAAATCTGCATTTAGATAGCCACACATATATAAGAAGTCAAGATGATATCGTATTTTTAGAGATGATATAATTTTCCATGAACAGGGAATTGTTTCAGTATTAATACCTCTTTTGGTAACATACCACAAAAACCATTTTCTCATACCTGCTTTGTAAGGCAATAGATAAACTAAAACAAATACTTGCTTTGGTTCAAAAATTGCAGCAGTTAATCACCTTGCTTTCTAAGGAATCTGTGAAGGCTGAAGTTGTTAAGACTACTTACTATATTCAAAATTTAATGTGGCTTATGAAATATAAATTTATGTGATATACTGCATCAAACTGATTGCTTGGAAATTTAGCCCTTTTACTGACTGATTTTACCTATTATGAGATAGCCTTGAAAAAAGTCACCATCTTTCGTTGTGGTTATTAATTTTACCCCCTGGAAACAAAGCTGCAAGTCAGCTATTCTTCCTCCCAAAACCACTGTGAGAGTGGTTTATATGCTATAGATCTAAGTATCTCTGAAAATGTGCAGAGTGTAGCCAGCCTCACTGCACAGATTGTGTAACTCACTGTCAGCCGGGGTTATCCTTGAACTCATTCAATTTCCTGCTGAGCTTTGCTACTCAAAGTGCATACCATAGGTAGCAGCATCGACATCAGCTTGGGAAACAAAGAATAAATGCAGGCTCCATATCAGCTCTATTGATCAGAATCTGCATCTTAACACACTCCTGAAATATTTGTCTATGTATTAAAGTTTGAGAAGTATGGTCTCAAAGCCCCTCCTGAGATTTCAAGAGAATTCCTAGGGGCTTAAGGCTCGCGGGCACTCACTCTGACTTCTTTACATTGATAATGTTCTCTCTGCATCTTGCAACTATTTCTCTTATCTCTTTTTCATTTTCTTCAAAAAGAAATTAAGTTCTTTTACTGATTTATCACACACACAACACACAACACACACACACACACACACCTTGTAAGTTCTTAAATTGATGTAAAGAACAAAATACAATGGGCAATTAAGGACCTTATTCTATTCAGCCTACTGGTACAGTGACATCATCCATTAAAGAGAAACATCTGAAAGAAAAAAGAAGGAAACAGTGGTTCTATAGAAGATGGTAAACAAGGCAGTCATCTGCAGGTGCTATGAGAATCATGAGCAGAAAGGTGGATGGTGTCTTGGGATATTCGAGGACAAGCTGTTCCTTGTGGCTAGACACTTCAGGAACACAAAACATGGAGGATTTCTTAATCATTACTGTTTTCCAGGCACACAGGACTCAGGTCAAGTTCAACACCGTCAAAGACAAATATCACTTGTTGCTAAAAATCCTAGCTGCAATTATAAATCTCCTGAGTAAGACAGAGCTGTGCCTAAGAAATAGTTTCTGGGGGAACTTGTTGAAATTTTTCTATAAAACAGGTTGAACCATTTGTTGAGAAGTGATGGAAAATGTCCGTTGCTTTGGAGTCCTAAGGATCAGACATCCTGAAAGAGAGATGTGAGCCAGACATGGCGGTGCACGCTTGTAATCTCAGCGCTTGGGAGGCTGAAACAGGAGGATCACACAGGTTCGAAGCCAGCCTCGGCTACTTAGTGAGGCTCTCAGCAACTTAGTGAGACCTTGTTTCCAAATAAAGTATAAAATAGGTCTGGGAGTGTAGCCCGGAGGTAGAAAAGTCCCTGGGTTCTACCCCCAGTACCACTGAGAGGGAGGGAGGGAGGGAGCGAGGGAGGGAGGAAAGAGAGAGAGAGAGAGAGAGAGAGAGAGAGAGAGAGAGAGAGAGAGAGAGAGAGAGAGAGAGAAAGAGAGGTACTTGAGCATCATGAAGCCGCTTGCACCAAAATGAACAACAGTTTAGATGTTACCTCTGGATCTCAGGATCCAGAGAAAGGACTATGCCTTTCTTTAGGATGTCCAGGGAATGGGCAACTCAAACCTGTAGACTTCATCCATTACTAAACAGAAAGTGACTTCCTTTTATACCTATATAACAAAAAAAGTACCTTCAGGTACCATGTCAATTTTCCAAAGAAGACTTTGTAAGAATTTGCTCCATAGCATCAAGCTGGTGGTTTCTAATTGTGTTTGGTAATATTGGCCTAAATGGACATAATCATCATCATCATTATTATTATTATCAAATATGACATTCCAGGAGTAGCCTTCATCACATAACCAATGATTTTAAATATATCCTCATACAAGGAGAATATATATTTATGGAACCCATTCAAATAACTCTTACTCTGAAAATAAGAAAGCATGTCACATATGAAGAAAATATGTTCTTTACAAATGTTTTGTTTCATCTTATAAAAGCATAATCTTCTACTAGTTATGAGGTATAGATAAGGTAAAAAGAGAAAGAAGTTTTTTATATATCCCCCAAAAAACATTATAGCATCGAGTATTCCAAGCGAGAGACTTCCGTGAAGATAGTGACAGAGAAAAGCAGCATTTAGGAGTCCCGCTAACAATCGATCTCTATTACCACAAAATCAGCGCCTTTCATAGCCACGCCTTTCATAGCCAGAAAATACCATCAGCAGAGAAATAAAAACTGTATATACAAGAGTATTCCAAGCACCAGTAATCCTTCAGCAGTTCATTTAGTGCTGTATGGTTAACTTTGATTCTACTAATCTGTGGTTTGACAGTTTCATAATCCCAAAGATTTTTCAATTAGAATTCTTGAATTACTGACCTTTTCCTGTAATATGATCTCAAAGATATTTAAACAATGTATTAGAGCAAAAAAAATATGTAGATGACAAATGACTTAAAATAGCTATGGCTAATATATTTGTTAATTAAATACCTCAAAGTAAAAGAAGAGGACTGAGGTTTTATAGAAGTAAGTAAACAGAAATCATCTGAGTCTTAAAAGAGCCAAAGAGAAGATGGTAGAGTAGCTTATCTCAGGAAGGACAAAAGTAAAATTTCTCTTTTGTGGTTATCCCAGAGCACAAAATAGATTGGAGCATTTCTTAGTCCTGGCTGCATTCTAAGAGCACAGGACTCGGGCAAAGGGCAATATTGTGATTTTTCTGGTCTTTGGGAAAGGTTTAGGGAGACAGGAAATATTCACAGAGGGTACAGCCTTCTCAACACAGCTATATTTCCCTTACAGTGTCACAGTTCTAATTATCCCCATTTTCCAATCAAAACAAATGTAGCTGATTGCCCTTCCCTGCTAATAAGTGCTTTGATCATTCTACCTTGGTGTTCAGTCATGGACCTGTCTCTGGGCTGCATTTGACTCCATTCCATTTTCTGCCAACTTTCCCTCAGGAGAAAATAAAATTACCACTTTCTTATGCAGAGAAATTTAACTCATTTTTTTTCTATCCAAATGCTCTGAGCCTCCCTCTGCAGAATAAAGATTTGGACAAAGCTCCAAAATTACTTTTTGCCAAGTCTGCAATAAACTTACACAATGTGGCACCCTCTGCCCTACCTTGTGTTGGAGAGAGTAGGAATGTTTTATTCTTCCAGTAACAATTCAATAATCCTAGAAAATTATATAAAACATAAAAGTCCCACTGGGAATTGGAGTAAAAAAAAAAAAAAACAGTTTATCATAGGAGCCTTTCTCCTCCCCTTTCTACAGAGGTACTTCATTCTTGTTTATCTCTTACACACTTCTCAAGTCACATAAACTACATTTTCCATACTCTAGCTGTCTCAAATTTCACCCCAAAGAAAACAAACGGAGGCACATTCTCTTTATTCTCAGAACTTTGAGAAATACCAACTCATAAATAAATTTTGTCAAACATTGTTCAAAGATAACCTTGGAAGCAGCCAAAAAAATGAGAACTAGCAACTGCAGTTTATCCCATTTGGTGTTGTCATGAGGAAGGAAGCCATCACTCTCCTCCCTTGCTCACTCGCCATCCATAAAAACAGGTCTTTTATGCTTGCTACTTAAATAAGATGCTGCCTTCTGGAATTCTGTCTCTCTTTCAATCCTTCAACAAGCCAGTGAGACATAACTGTTCTCCTCTTGATTTCCTCTCCTGTGGTAAGCAGAGTCCTGCAAGTGGTCCGCAGCTAGGTCTGAGACTAGGCAAAATAGTCAGTCATGGAGTTGGATGGGAAATCCACTTTGGCTTTTGGTCTACATAATATTCTACAATTTGGCTCAACCAGTAGTGTTGATTCTTTTCTATGGTTCAAGAACTCAGGAGATGAAGGGCATGTTTATTTCACATTCTTAAACCCAAGAATTGGTCTTTTCTACACCTAATTTTGACCAGTCCTTTGAAATTCCTTTGAATTTTTGTTTTAAATTCAGCTACTTGTGTGAACCTGTCAAAACTTAACACTCACAACTTGGAGGCTCATTTTGCTCCCATGGTTTTCCACTTTAGTAATGCTTATCTTCCCTTTGAGTTGTCTTTTGTCTCCACTACTACATTCACTATTTAATAATTCTTTAGCTGAATACTTAGCTCACAGAGCTTTTCCATAGTAACAAGTCACTTACTACTATATTCATTTAATACTAAAGTGTTAATCACTGGTTCGACATAAGGTTATATGCTTAGAATTTCATTAACAAAAGAATCTTCAAGATAAAAAAATGACTCACTGAAAATAAAATGTACCTCTTAACTGTTCATTTAAAAATCATATACGCATGTAATAATATTCATGGAAACTAGTATTAATAACTTATTGGGCTATGTCAGGCACTGTCTAAGTATTTATTGTGTATTAACTAACTAGATATTTCCTGTGTGGTAAATGTTTTAGTATTCAAAGTAACTACAGGGCTAAGAAACTAAATAATTTCCCAAGGGCCCTTCTCTTCTCTAAGACTCTTCAACTCCAAAGCTTTTTCTCTTCTTTTTCTCTCTCTCTCTATCTCTCCCTCTCTCTCTCTCTATCTCTCCCTCTCTCTCTCTCTCTCTCTCTATATATATATATATATAGAGAGAGAGAGAGATAGATATAGATATAGATATAGATATATAGATAGATATACATATATACATATATATATTAACCAAAATAAGGTTCTAAAAATGGGTTCATTTGTTCATTTCAGTTCTTACTCACTAAATATATTAAAATTTCTTATAATACTTTTTTGTTTATTGTATCCAGGTTGTAAAGAGTTTTTAACATAGATATAATTATTACTAAAGTATATGAATTATTATTCCAGAACCCAGAATTTTACTCTTATTTATAAAGTAATTGGTAACATTTAGGAATCAAAGACCAGAAGGGAAAAAAGTTAAAGAAAGCGCTGGAAAGACTTTGTCATTATGAGAAGATGGACATTACAAAAGGTTTGCACACGGATCCTATAATATGAATAAGGAATATTGTCCCACCAGGATGCAGGTCACAACTGGGCATCCCAGTATTCTTCCCTAGATAAATGATTCCCTAAGCAAAAATCTTGAATCCTTCCTTTTTAGGTGCTTAAAGATGATTGACCATCACCTTTATAATTTTTTATAAAAATATTCATACTATGTACAAATAAAAAAAGAAGAATTTTATGAAGTGAATTTAATTGTTTCCTAGAGGATTTTTTAACTTTCAGCTTACTAACTTAAATGAAGACATCAGAGTGTCTTAAAGAATACAGAGAATTTTTCAGGAAAATAAGTGTTAAAGTCAAGAAATGCTTCATATATGTTCCTAGCAACAGATTTACTACAATTTATTTTCTTTCTCTCCAGTGATTTGTTTTCATGGAGTTATCACCCACTGAAAAGTAATAGTTTCTAAGATAAGGGAATGACAGTTCTTTTGAAATCCCCACATGGCCATAGTTTGAAAATTTGAGAACCATTGCCTTAATACACAGCTAGCCATGAATTCTGTATTCTCACAAATACAGGGAAAATGTCCAATTGGAAAAAATACACAATTTTTCATTAAAACTCTCCAAAGTTGGTTAGATTGTGTTACTTAATGAACTTTTCAACACCTTAAGGAGTTCTCTTTGCTATCTCAAACCCCTGACCCAGTCAGCTTCTCTCTGATTAGAAAATTATCAGAATACCAAGCATGCTCTATTTGTGTTTCTTCCAAAATCATGTTATCCAGTCCCAAAACGTTGCATACCCTTTAAACATCAAATATCCCTAAATACGGATTGCTAGCCCTGGCCTTGCCACTGAGCTCCTAACTCATATATACAACTGATTATTCATATTTTTAAATGATTAGTACATTCCTCACACATAACCTATTCCAAACGAAAATATTGAATAAACTTCCATGAGCATATGCACACACAATTTTTCCCTGTTTTTTATTTCAGTACATAGTACCACCCAATTTGTGATGCCAAAAGCCTAGTAAGATTCCACAGTAAGATTCCTTTATGTGACATACACAGTTCTCTCAATTTTAACTCCAAAAAATGAACCAGTTCTACTTCTTTCTTTCCCTATTGATGTCACCCTGAGCCAAGCTACTTTCTACTTTCCCTAGGATGCCTAGATTCCTACAATAGTCTCCTAATTGATTTTTCTTCCTTCCATCTTTTAGCACTCTCCACCCTCACATTCTTCATACAGTCTCTCTCTCTCTCTCTCTCTCTCTCTCTCTCTCTCTCTCTCTCTCTCTCTCCTTTTCTGCATAGCAACCAGAGGCATATTTTCAAAATGCAAATTCAAGCGTGTTGTCCCCTACTTAATATCTTTCAGTTGCTTACATCACTTTTATAAAACATCTCCTTACCTACATAGTCCCTACCCAACCTATGGATTCAGCTCTCTGAACTTCTCTGTCTTCAACCACATTTCTTTAATAATACCCATATCATTCCTACCTGGGATCTATACATAGTTTACACTGACTACAGTTCTCTAACCTCAGACCTTAAAAAGATTGACTACTTCAAATAATTCAAAAGTGTGAATGACACATTCTCAGAAGAGTGCAACCCTGGTTACCCTATTTGAGATTTCTTTCCACTTCTGCTCAATGGTACATCACTCTGCATGATGGTTAACTTTGTTTCAACTTGAGTGGCCAAAGAAATGTCTGGATAGTTGATAAAATAATATCACTGGTGAATCTGTGAGAGTGTTTCTGGAAAATATCAGTATATAATATGCATGTATGTGGATTTGAGCATCTTATTGGTTCTGCTTTTCTGTCAAACCCTGACTAATGTCCTCTGTGTTAGTTTCTCTGTAAGATTTACCATAATTAACATTATTGTTATCAATTATTTGTTCATATTATATTGTCAGTGTCTCCCAATAAAATAAAATATCAATGCAAAACAGAACCAAACTTTACAAGACCTAATCTGTTTATCAATGCATATACAGAATCTTAAAGCAGTACCTAACATAGGATAAGTTCTCGCTAAATATAAGAAGTAGGTATGAAGATGGGCGAATAGACAAGTGAACAGATGGATGATCTCATTAAGTTGCTGAGGGTGTCACAAAGTTTCTGAGGCTGGCCTCAAACCTGTGGTCCTCCTATCTCAGTCTCTCAAGTACTAGGATTATCACAGGTTATTGTTCTAAACACTATGCCTAGCTCTACCATACCATTTTATGCCACTTTATGACTGACCACTAATAAAAGTAAGAAATTCTTCTTTTAGGAATAAGGTTAAAAAGAAGTTGCAGAAGAGCTTTCCCAAGAGAGGAAAGGAAGCAAGGGTACTACCTTCTTCCCACAAGAAGCCTAGAGATCACAGACAATTCCTACGTGTGATTTGAGGGTGTGGAGTACAGCTCATAAGGAGGAGCACAGCTCTGATGCTCATGCCGCCACCCTGAGCCAACCTGGAGAATCTTAAGTGATGTTACACTGCTGTATCTGGGAGAATCCATAAACCAAGAATGCTGGTGACCTTAGAGCTGGACATTGCAAGTGAATGGGCTGTTCCCAAGAGCCTCCAGAAGGAGCAAAGACCTGGCAACACCTTGAGCTTAATGCACAGAAGCTCATTTTGGGTTTTAGAACCACACACTGTAAGATCTGTAAGATAATATGCTGTTTTAAACCACTGATATTATGGTAACTTGTTACAGCAGCAATGGGCAACTAACAAGAGACTTCATACAGAAGGCTGGTGTGTGTGTGTGTGTGTGTGTGTGTGTGTGTGTGTGTGTGTGTGTGTCTCCTTCCCAGCTTTCATGAGCTGAGAAGTTTCCCTCTGCCATGCCCTTGCACCATTATCCTCTGCCTTACCCTGGGCCCCAAGCAGCCAACCTATGACACCAAGAACCAAAATAAATCTTTCTCTGTCTAAGTTGTTCCTGTCAGGTGTTTTGGTCACAGTGATAAAAATACAACTAACAAAAATATTTGTCAATCAAGAAGCCAGGTCACTCAGACCCACTGGGTATTGTTTTACCTCGGGGGGAAAAACACTCATGCTATGATACTTTTATTGAAGATGAATAATTATGTTCCTTATTTCACTAATGGTTTGTATTTTAATATGCATAAAATGAACAACCTATCTCTTCTGAATGTCTACTTTGTCCTGGGCATCTAATTTTATATTCATTAACTCCATTAATTCTCACTGGCACCCTAGAATCTCAAATCATTCATAGTCCCCATAGTTAACTGTCTGCATCTAACTTTCAAACTTTTATTCTCATAGAAAAATAATCTTTCTTAACAGTTGCTAGGTGAATGTTTTCAGCTGCATTAAATTAAATAGGAAATTCATTCATTTACACTTTCTACTTATTAGACTCTGTCTTAATGCTTCTTCTCCATTGGGGTAAAAATCCCTTACATTTTGATGAGTTCCTTCTACAGTGTGAAGAATAACCCTTCTTCCTTGCTTTTTCTTTCACCATAAAGTTGACCAAAAAGATCAGCACTCAAATAACTTTTTCTCAAAATACAGAACGTTTATCTTTCCCACCCACCCCTCAATCTTAGTTAATAAATGAAACAGTTAAGGAGACAGATCAAGGTTGGGCATATTTGGTAAAAGCTGAGTTTCTGTCAGTACAGCCAGAGTTCCTGAAGCTATTTTTCCTTTAATAGACGTGGGCCATCTGTGCATGTGCCTGAACAGTTTTTATTAAAATCCCCTTCACCATAAATGTATTTATCTACAAAGCACTTTGCAAAATAACCTCTCTTCTGAAGCATCGTTTAATAAATATAGCAAACACAGCCAAATTTTTAAAATAAACAACTATTATTATCCATGCTTTTATCTAAACAAATGCAGCTCCGTGTCTCTCTCAGTGTTGAAAGCAAGCCTTCTGAACACATTAGAATAGGTAGTACTTTTTAAGGAAACATTTTATTTTCGATGTGGCTGCCTGATTTTGATCCAAAGTAGATTCAGCTATTTCTATCACACAGTGAATTTTGTCACAGTAGTGTTACCTTTCAAGGTGATGCTAAAACTGACCATGAAATTTTAAAAAATACCTTTATTTCACCATTTAGACTCTTCTTGGTATTCTTTCTGGCCAAGATAATTCTATTTTTAGAAGATTTTTCTCCAAACTTTTTATGATTTGTAAATATCTGCAAAGAAAATAGACACATCCCATATATTTGCCAAATATTTATAAATAGGAGATCCACTGCCTGGGCTCAACTGTGCTTTTAGGATGATAATCCTATTGTTAAGTTTTAAAATATATTATTTTTTCTGTGCTTGAAACTTTTATTCTGTAGTAACAGTTGGCCTAATGCTAATATAGTTACCATTTTAGAGTTGATGGGTCTATTTTCTTTGCAGACATTTACAAATCATGAAAAATTTTGGAGGAAATTCTTCTAAAAAGAGAATTATCTTGGCCAGAAAGAATACCAAAGAAAGTCTAAATGGTGAAATAAAGGTATTTTTAAAATTTTCATGGTCAGTTTTAGCACCACCTTGAAAGGTGACACTCCTGTGACAGAAATCACTGTGTGTGATAGAAATAGCTGAATCTACTTTGGATCAAAAAACAACAGGCTGCTTAATCCTTGCTGACTTGCTGTTAATGAGAATTTTCTAATCATTATCAATTTTATTTTAAATGGTTTTAACCTACACTTCTAAGATTTACTTTTATTCCCCAAATATTGTTACCCAAAAAATTTTTAACAGTATACTTTAAAGAAGTGAATAAAAAATAATTTTAAAACCATAAGATCCATACTCACAAATACAGAATTTAGACTATAATTATATTAATTGGGAATCACTATAGAAAGAAGACAACCTTCCAACTAGTACTGTACATGCAGGCAAAATATTTGGGTACAATTGTAGCAGGTGAGCCCTAATCCTTATGTAAGGATTGATTCAAACTTTTTAACACCTGACAGAAGTTTACGATATTCAACTTGAAAAGATCTTAAGTAGTTCCTCCTAAAATTTATTTTGAAAACAAATTTGTCTTAGATACTTATGTATATGCATGAGATTTTTTTCTGAAGAAGTAGTTACATGATAAAAAAAATACATTTAAAATTGCTGTCACTTACTGAAAGATAGCATCTTAATAAATTTTCTAGGAATATATTAAATCACTATCCCCCAGAAGAAGATTATGTGTTTTATACAAAAATTATATCAGAAATTTCTAACAGTCCTCAGTTCTGAAGCTATAAACAGTCTCTTGAAGTGAGATGGGAGTGGCCAGCCCACAAAGCTTCTGAGAGCCTTTGTTCAGACTGAAGGCAGAGGAAGGGGCTAGGAGTAGGAAAAGAAAAAATCTTTTAAAATAAGATGCCATTAAACAGCATAAGCAAATCTCCACTCCATTCTTGATTATACTTTTTATAGTTTTACTTGCCTATAGGCAACTATGATCTGAAAATATTAAAAGGAAAATTTCTGAAACACAGATTTAGTAAATTTTAAATAACTTATCATAGTACAGTACAGTTGTTCTATTTTAATGACAACCATTATTGTTAAACTTTTATTGTCCTAATGTATGCTAAAATGCCAGAGTAAATTTGATCATAGGTATATATATGGTTAGGAAAAATATACTATCATAAGTTTCAGTACTATATGTGGTTTTAAGCATCCACCAGGGATCATGGAACACATGCCCTTCAATTAATGGGGAACACTCTACAAATAGAGTATTCCTCATTATTATATATTAAATATAGGTTATAATATATTAAAATATCACTGGTGTGGTGGTACACAGCTGTAACTCCAGTACTTGGAAGGCTGAGACAGGAGAATGACAGGTTCAAACTCAGCAACACAGCGAGACTCTTAGTAACCTAGCTAAACCCAGTTTCAAAACAACAATGAAAAGAGCTGGGAGTGTATCTCAGAAGTATACTCCCCTGTATTCAATCCCCAGTACCACAAAAATTTAAAAAGCTGCTATATTAAAATATGCTAGGGATGTAGCTCAGTGGTAGGACATTTGCCTGACATACATGAGGCCCTGAGTTCAATCTCCTAAAAGAATACTGCAGTGACATTTGTATTGTAGACTTTCCCTCACAATAGTAAGTGCCCCAATATCTCCAGAAAGAAGAATATACAGCATCCAAATGATAATAATTGAATAAACTTATTGATATTAACAAATTCCTAATTATCAGCACATTTGTGTTCTGAGAGAGATCTATCAAATTCTATGTATTTTGCCATGTAACTGGATTCTCAATTCCTCTTCTATGTGTGTGGAGTGGGGGTATTAGAGACTGAACCCAGGAACATTTTTTCTCTGAGCTACACATCCATCCTATTTTATTTTCTATTTTGAAACAGGATTTCCCTAGGGGGATTCAAAATGGCGACTGAGGGACACAGCACTTCTCAGTAGCTGAAACAAATAAAGTTCAACTACTTAGAAAGCAGTGTCTTAATCAACAAAATAAATACATCCCAGGAACCAAAACAGATCCAGTTACCTCAGCTGAAACTCTGAACTCGAAGAAGAAGAAGAAGAAGAAGAAGAAGAAGAAGAAGAAGAAGAAGAAGAAGAAGGAGGAGGAGGAGGAGGAGGAGGAGGAGGAGGAGGAGGAGGAGGAGGAGGAGGAGGAGGAGGAGGAGAAGGAGAAGGAGAAGGAGAAGGAGAAGGAGAAGGAGAAGGAGAAGGAGAAGGAGAAGGAGAAGGAGAAGGAGAAGGAGAAGGAGAAGGAGAAGGCAGAGGAGGAGGAGGAGGAGGACAAAGATCGGGCACCAGACCTACTGCAGATACAATCGGGATCCCCACCAGCGGGCTGCCGGCCCACCCAAACTGCACTCCAAGCTCTGACTGAAACCACCGCAGCAAGATAATCCGAGACGGAAAACGGACATAGAGCATCACCTTATGCAGCGAGCAGCACCCACGTCAGAATTTTGTGTGCTCACCAGAAACTGGTTCACAATGGCACAGAGACTCCCACGGACGCCTTGACCAAGGAAGCCAGGTACCTGAGTGCGTCAGGGGTAAGTGCGGGTACTAGCGTGCGCCTCAGGCCCAGCACTGGCCCAGAGCATCTGTCCCACGCCTCAGAACCCAGCACTGTCCTCGTGCACCCTGTCTGTGCCCCGGACCCCCACTAGTAGTCAGTGCCTGTGCCACCCCCACCCCTAAATCGGAGCCTACCTTGTGTGCCTAGCTCCCGCCCCCCACTGGATCCCAGACACCCACCTTGCTGGAGGCCTGCTTTCCAGGCGGCGAAAGCTCTGTGCGCCTGTGAGATCTCTTTGGGCATCCAGCTTCTACGGCCGCGGGAGGCAGAGATCATTGGTGGACACCTCGCAGCGCCTGTGCCCCCTGGATAACTGTGCACCTATCCCGTGCCCCTGGCCCACCGCTGGGAGTTCCCGCCCACCCGGCAGCCTGATACTCAGTTCTAGTCTAATACACAGCCCAATGCACCATGGAGGAACATAGCAGCAAGAACTAGGCAGCTGCACCCACCCACACCTGGGTCCAGTAATAGCAGCGCACCCAGCCTGCACTCTTGGAACTGGCAAAGCTCTGTCAGTAAGTGTAGGCATCCAGGAACCAGCAACCCTTTGCCCAGGGCACATCTTGGGACCACACCGGCTAGCCCAGTTAGAATTTCCAGAGACACAGGAAAATCCAACGAGACACAATATCTACACAGGACCGCAGGGGGAGATTCCAAGTCTACTTTGGACACCCTCCACTCCTGCTGTAGGGAAGCACAGGCCGGAGTCTAGGTTGGTGAGTGCAGAGGTGCTGACTACAGCTTGGAATTACGCAGAACCTGGGAATCATACAGAAGCTAATAACAGTGACACCAGACATCCTGACACATAAACTCAAAGCAGTTAAAGGAAAGAAAGGTGTCCAAACACTCAGAGTGACCTAAGAAGATAAAAATAGAGTACAAAAAAAACTAAGAGACACTGGATTATATTCTAAAAACTACCAAGGCAATCAGATACGCAAATATTATATGGATCTGACCCCATATTCGTAAATAAATAGGACTTTTTTTTTGTTTACTGTTACTGTGGATGTTTTGTTTTGCTTTTACAGTGCGTTTGTTTTGTTATGGTTATTGCTGTTTTATTTTTTTCCACATCCTTCTTTTACTTTAACTTGTTTTATATATATATTTGATAGTTTTCCTTGTTTTCTGATTTCACACAGCTGCTAGTTCCTTTTATTTTATTCTTGTCCTTTTTTCCTCTTCCTCTTTCCTTCTTTTTTTCATTCTCCTCCTTTGATTGGTTTTTCCTTCTTTTTCTTAGCGGCTAGTTCCTTTTATTTTATTCTTGTCCTTTTTTCCTCTTCCTCTTTCCTTCTTTTTTTCATTCTCCTCCTTTGATTGGTTCTTCCTTCTTTTTCTTGATTGCTAGTTCCTTTTATTTTATTCTTGTCCTTTTTTCCTCTTCCTCTTTCCTTCTTTTTTTCATTCTCCTCCTTTGATTGGTTTTTCCTTCTTTTTTATTGGATTACATAATAGTCTTGGTATCTTGTGTGGATTATTTTTTTTATGTTTGTCTGCTCCTTCCATTACCCCTCTTACAAACTTCCCCACACTAACTTATACACTCTTCTCCCCCAAAACTTTTCCCCATAATATACCTCCTTGTTTAATACTCAAAGTATTTCATATCTCCTTACTTACTCTACTAACGACAAGAGTCCTGCTAGTTAACTCTCTCTCATTCTCAGCAAGATATTACCTTATCATACTTAAAGTCTTTCTCAACCTAAACATATCCTCTACTTAATCCGACTCCTTTACCCATAACCCCAGCTCCTCCCACATCACCCAACCTCAACACAGGAAAAGCTCTGCTGACTTGCCAATACCCCTAAACTCCTAATATTAGGAATGGACTAAGCATAGTACTCACGAACGATGGGTAGAAATCAGAAAAACAGGACAGAGAATGCTACAAATATGAGAACCAGGAATTATGAAGAGACAGCAGAAATCACGAATACTGACCTACTAGAAATGCAAGAAGGGGAGTTCAGAATCTTGATGTACAATATGATGAAAGGATTTAAAACAAGTATAGAGGAGGTGAAAGGTGAGTTAGAAACATGAAAAAAGAATCAAAAAGAGGTCTGGAATGAAATGAAAGAGGCAATAAGTGAAATGAAGACAGCAATAGAAAGAAATTCTGGAAGATTAGATGAAATGGAAAACAGAATATCAATATTAGAAAACAGTACATCCCAAACCGAAAACACAGTCAGCGATATACAGAAATCTTTACAGAAACAAAACCTAAACATCCAGCAAATATGGGATAATATGAAGCATCCTAATTTACAGATAATAGGCATTGAAGAAGGGATAGAGGTACAGACCAAAGGCATCTGTAATATCTTCAAGGAAATAATCTCAGATAATTTTTCAAATATGGAAAGAGACTTGGACCTTCATGTCCAGGAGGCATACAGAACTCCACTGAGACAGGACCAAAGAAAGACCACTCCACGCCACATAATAACCAAAATGACCAATATAGAGGCTAAGGAAGGAATCTTAAAAGCAGTGAGAACAAAAGGACAGGTGACATATAGAGGCAAAACAATACGAATCACCCCAGACTATACAACCCAGGTCATGAATGCTAGGAGAGACTGGTACGACGTGATTCAGACCCTAGAAGAAAATAACTTCCAACCCAAACTAATCTATCCAGCAAAACTACTATTCAAGATCAATGGGGAAACCAAAGTCTTCCAGGATAAACAGAATCCCAAAAAATTCATGAATTCAAAGCCAACACTAGAGAAAATTCTTAAAGAAATAAACCATAAGGAAGAAAAAAGAAGCAGACTTCAGAAACAGAGAAGAGAGGAAGTTAATAAGTGGGCCATTTAAGTAAAGAAGAAAGATCAAACCCCCCAAGAGTAGACAGAACACAAAATGGCAGAAAACAAAAATCATATTTCAATAATATCTCTTAATGTCAAAGGACTTAACTCACCAATCAAAAGACATAGACTGGCAATGTGGATTAGGAAACATAATCCAAACATATGCTGTCTGCAAGAAACTCACCTCACAGCCAAAGACGTTCACAGGCTGAAGGTGAAAGGATGGAAAAAGATATACCATGCCAACAGTGACCAAAACAAAGCAGGTGGTAGAAACCCTGATATCCAACAAAACAGACTTTAAACTACAACACATCAAAAGAGACAAATCAGGGCACTTCATTTTATTAAAAGGAACAATACACCAAGAAGATATAATGATAGTAAATACTTATGTCCCAAATGTGGGTACAACCACATTTGTAAAACAAACCCTTCTGGACATAAGATCCCAAGTAGACCCAAATACAATAATTCTGGAAGACTTTAATACGCCTCTCACACCACTGGATTGATCTTCAAGGCAAAAGATGAGTAAAGACGCTTTAGAACTAAAGGACAAGGATGCCCACTATCACCACTCCTTTTCAATATAGTCCTTGAGACTCTTGCTGTAGCAATAAGACAAGAGAAGAAAATCAAAGGAATTCACATAGGAAGAGAGGAATTAAAATTATCCTTATTTTCAGATGACATGATCTTTTATCTGGAAGACCCAAAGAACTCAACCAAAAGACTTCTGGAGCTGATTGACAAATTCAGCAAAGTCGCAGTATACAAAATCAACCTAAAGAAATCAGTGGCTTTTCTTTATGCCAACAACGAATCCACAATGAAAGAAACAAAGAAAACAATTCCATTCACTATAACCTCAAAACCAATAAAATACCTAGGAATAAACCTAACCCAAGACGTAAAAGACCTCTACAACAAAAACTATAAAACACTAAAGAAAGAAATTGAAGAAGACCTTGGAAGATGGAAAGATCTCCCGTGCTCATGGATAGGCAGAATAAATATCATCAAAATGGCCATTCTGCCAAAACTGATCTATAGATTCAATGCAATTCCCATTAAAATACCAGTGACATTCTTCAGAGACCTAGAAAAATCAATCATGAACTTTATATGGAGAAAGAAAAGACCTAGAATAGCCAAAGCAATTCTCAACAATAAGAAACATGCAGGAGGCATTACAATCCCAGACTTCAAACTATACTATAGAGCAATAGTAGTAAAAACAGCATGGTACTGGCACAATAACAGATATGCTGACCAGTGGATTAGAGTAGAAGATACAGAAACAAACCCACACAACTTTAGTCAATTAATCTTTGACAAAGGGGCCAAACACATATGCTGGAGAAAAGACAGCCTTTTCAACAAGTGCTGATGGGAGAACTGGCTAACCATTTGTAAAAAGATGAATCTAAACCCCTATATCTCACCAAACACAGGAATCAACTCAAGATGGATCAAAGACTGAGAAATTAGACCTGAGACTGTGAAGTTAGTAGAGGAGAGCATAGGTTCAACACTACAACATATTGGCACAGGCAGTAACTTTCTCAACAAAACCTCCAAAGCTCAGGAAATTAAAGCAAGAATAAACAAGTGGGATAACATCAAACTAAAAAGTTTCTTCTCATCAAAGGAAACTATCAATAACCTAAAGAGGAAGCCGACAGAATGGGAAAGTATCTTTACCATCCACCAGTCTGATAGGGGGCTAATATCCAGAATATACAAAGAGCTCAAAAAACTCTAAACTAGCAAAACAAACAACCCAATCAAGAAATGGGCAAATGAACTAAATAGACACTTCACAAAAGAAGAGATACAAAGGGCCAATAGATACATGAAAAGATGCTCTTCATCACTGGCCATCAGGGAGATGCAAATCAAAACTACACTGAGATTCCATCTAACCCCAGTCAGAGTGGCAAGCATAAATAAATCAAACAACAACAAATGCTGGCGAGGATGTGGGAAATGAAGAACTCTTTTACACTGTTGGTGGGAATGCAAACTAGTTCAACCACTATGGAGATCTGTGTGGAGATTCCTAAGAAAGGTGGGAATAGATCCACCATATGATCCAGCTATGCCACTCCTGGGTATCTTTCCAAAGGGGTTGAATTCAGAGAAATACAGCAACATATGCATACCTATGTTCATAGCAGCACAATTTGTAATAGCCAAAATATGGAACCAACCCAGATCTCCATCAACAGATGAATGGATAGCAAAATGTTGGGAAATACACACAATGGAATTCCATTCAGCCATAAAGAAGAACAAAATTATATCATTTGCAAGAAGATGGAAAGCCCTGGAGAACGTTATGTTAAGTGAGATCAACCAAGCACAGAAGGAGAAGATACATATGTTTCCTCTAATATGCCCAAACTAGGAAACACAGAGGATACCAGTGGGACTCCAGATAATGGAGGGGAAATATCACAAAAGTTTGAATGGAAAGATAGGAGAGGAGGAAGGCTTATCTTGATTAATGAGGGTCTACACCTGAATATGTGTAAAATTATGAATATGACATGGTTAACCTGGACAACCATTGGTGAGAGGGGTGAAGGGAAAATGGGGGTGGGGGGAGGGCACCAAATATAGTTTAAATGTATACTATTTATGTTCAATAAAAAATTGTTAAATAAAAAAACAGAATTTCTCTAAATTACTATACACTCCTGACCTCGAAACTATGATCCGTCTGTCTCAGCCTCCCAAGTCCTGAAATTACATGTGTGTGCTACCATGCCTGGCTGAAACCCCTTCAACTTCAATTGCCACACCCAGGTGTCTATATTACTCCTCACATTTTAATTTCTGCTTAGCTTCCCTCCTCTGCCCTATTCATTTCTTCTCTCCTTTCGCTGTTTTTCTATTTTTCTTAATTTTATTCCCAGTTCAATTTAACATACACTCATTAATTCATAATCTACTTGCCCTATTGTATATTATTCTCCACTCATATTCCCCTTTGAGTAGTAGAATGGTAGAGATGATCAATAATTACTTTTATAGTATATGTTGATATATGGTTTATTCTTAAACTTCCATTATTAATTGCAGGAACCATATCCTTTAAAGAGTTATTGGGGGTTGTATTAACACCTTGATTACACTGATTGTATGCTCAGAAGCTAAGTTGTACCTTAAACTCAAGACTTATTATAAATATCTAATTATTTTCCATAAGACTCCCACATAAAAAGATGAAGATGAATTCAACAGATGTGAAAAATCTAACACTTCTGAAAACATGGGGAAAGAGACTAATAAGATACATTCAAACCTTTACAGCCTTCAATAACTGAATCTTATTATGTCAAGGTAGAGAAATTTCCAGAGAGATAATTCAGAAAATTGGTTATTAAAAAGATCAGAGAACTAAAAGAAGACTTAAGGAATGAGTTCTGAAAGAATATACAGGATATAAAAGAACATTTGAAACAAGAGATTGTGGCTTTGAAGAGGAACCAAACATAAATACTGACCAAAATGAAGAACATAATAAATCAAACAAAAGAATTGTAAAAAGTACAGCCCCAATACTATACACCACATAGAAAACTTATCTTCATGTATCAAAGACAGAGTACATAATCTAGAACACTAGGTAATAAAGAAAAGACAATGATCAGAAGATTCAAGAAATATAACACAGTGTCAAGAGATCAAAACTAAAGGTAATTGACGTTGAAGAAAGCCTCAAGATACAAACCAAGATTGCTGTTTAGCAAAGCTAGCCTTAAGAATCAAAGAAGAACTAAAAATCTTCAAAGATAAGCATAAACTAAAAGAATACATTACTACTAAGCCAGCACTACAGAAGAGTCTTAAATAACATGCAGATAAGAAATTAAAAATAACTTCAGATACAGAAAAGGGATGAATCCCATTAGAAGAGTAATTAAGCAAAGGAGAACAAAACAAGTTTAATCAGTAGAT
The DNA here is from genome assembly GCF_963383645.1 of Muscardinus avellanarius. Taxonomy (NCBI): domain Eukaryota; kingdom Metazoa; phylum Chordata; class Mammalia; order Rodentia; family Gliridae; genus Muscardinus; species Muscardinus avellanarius. The sequence continues at coordinate 113,588,310 of NC_137790.1, forward strand.
ATAAATCAGAATGGCAGAAAATAACAAACTCTCCATTATCTCACTGAATGTAAATGGTCTCCACAATTAAATGACATAGACTGGCAACAAAATAATTTTTTTTTAAATCCAACTATATGGTGTTTAAAAGAGACTCACCTTAAATGCAAAGATATCACAAACTAAAGGTGAAAGAATGTAAAAAAAATATTTCATGCAAATATAGACCAAAACAAGATGGAATAGCAACTGTCATTTCTGACAAAGCAGACTTCCAACCAAAGCCTTCAGACAAAGAGGGTCATTTTATACTGGTAAAGGGAACAATCCAACAAGAAAATATAATGATAATAACATTTGTGTCTCAAATTCTGGTGTCTCTATCTAAAACACTATATGTTTGAGCTGAACATGGTGGCACACTCTTGTAATCCCAACACTCTGGAGGCTGAGACAGGAGAATCGCACAGGTGTGAAGCCAGCCTCAGCAACTTAGTGAGACCCTGTTTCCAAATAAAGTATAAAATAGGTCTGGGAGTATAGCCCGGAGGTAGAAAAGCCCCTGGGTTTCACCCCCAATACAATAAATAAATAAATAAATAAATAAATAGCACTGTACTTTCATATTATTTATTTTTATACTGTGTGAGTGCAGTGTCCATTTCCAAAGATACATTATATACACACACATTTATACAGTCAGAACATCAAAAGTTTGATCTTTGGTGGCCATGTGAACTACTCTTCAAAAAACAATCAAATTCAAAGACTAGGAAACTTGTTTTCTATGGGTCCAGATTGTCATTTTTGGTGGTGGTGATTTTTACTTTGTGGGATATAAGTTTCTGCAGAACTATTCAATTCTTCCAAGGTAACAACAAAAGCATCCACAGCAATACATAAGACAGTGATGGCAGCAGTGTTACCACACAACTTAACAAACCCAGAAAGTGGTTTGGATTTGGCCCAGAGGTCACAGCTGGGTGACCCCTGTTCTAACTCATTTTGCTCATTGTCATTAATAATATTTATACTCCTGTATGATCTATAACTATTAGTGAAGTATGAGATACAGTTTTGGTTAAAACTTCAAAAAGATAAATAACTTCCAATGGCAAATTATATATCAAACACAAAAATTGTTATAAATCACATAATCGTATCCATTAGACATGGTATGAGCAAAGTTGTTTTTTTCTTCAAGGAACCTGTAGATGCCATGTATTCAAATGCTAAGTAAACTCAATAGAGTATAAAGCAATAATAAAATCTTACATTTTTTACTACAGCACAGATTATAACTTAAGGACACTGTTGAAAGCTAATTACACTAAGGTAATAAAAATATTACACAATGAAACAGTAAATATTGACATATAAAACCAGAAGAATTTATGAAACTATAAAATATGTTCACTCTTACCACAAACCCTAATGCAGTATATTGAACAGATAATAAAATTTTGAGTAGCTAATAAAAGGTAATTGTTTAGCTTTAATAACTTGTAAGCTACACTCCTTTGAGTAAGAAATTTTTTATCAGCACTAAGCTCAGTATTCTAGCTTATTAGTAGTTTTTGCTTAGTCATGATTTCAGTGATTTTTATATCCTTGTGCACTAAAACTATTGTGAAGGATTTCTGTGCATCTCAATTGACAAGAGAAATATTGTTTACCTTGATTTGCTTTCCTTGCAAGTTTGCAGAGAGCGCCGAAGCAAATTATCACAATTCAAGGCTATCTTTGGGTCATACTAAAACGTTTAAAACTTAACAGAAATTTAATAATTTTCATGTTGGAGAAAATGTCAGATAGTAAGCAATAGCGATTCAGGAAATATATATCATTTTTAAGGAATTTGGAAAAATATATATTGTTTTTAAGGAGCAATTTCTTAAGTATATAACAATTTTCTTCAGAATTCTATGTGAAAATACATACCTGAAATAAAATGTTTGAAGTGCAGTGATAGGAAAAGTTTAACTAGGGGATGTTAGATAACTCTAAGTAACTAAAGGGCCATCTTGTCAAATACCTTGATGGACAAAGTGATAGCAAGAAACCACCAAGGTGAAAACAAGTTCAACCACAATGTTCAAAAGATGGTTTCTAAAAAATAGTCTATTATTACAGTGTCCCCAAACACTTTCATTTGTAGCATCTTCACTCAGCCAACAAAAGATGACAAGTAAAAGCTGTGGCACAGACAGATGCCATTTTTATTTTTTTCTGGATCAGACCTCAGGCAGCGTATGTCAGTTTTCGTCTCTTGTTCTGAAATTGTCTGAAGAGTTTCATATCTTCCTTTGACATCCCATTTCAGCATTGCACTCTCATGTAATGTGACCATAGCATTTTCCTAAGAGACAGCCAGATTATCAGGGCGGTCTACAAATTTGAGTTTCCCTATAGTAAGGACTCTGCTAAATACTTTTGGATTGAATGTGCTTAGAATCATTAAATGGTATATTTTGAATTTTGAAGAACACACTAGTTACTTATAACTTAAATCTTACTTCTATGAGGTTTGCCAAGTTATATCTGTCAAATAACCACCTCAGTGCCCCAGCAGGACTTTGAGAACCTCATATCTATAATTTGAAAACATATCAGCTGCATTGATCTATATATTCTTATGACAATAAAGGGATGAAAACCAAGTCCTATCCTCAGGCTGAAATTAAAATTCTAAGAAGTTTAACTCTTAAAAAAGGTAGAAAACTCTTCATCAAAACATCGGCATAAATATTAATAATTCATCTGGTATAATGAAAAGGGTCAGGGAACAGAACAGCAAATCTTACAGAAAATATTTAAAATAGTGCAGTTGGTTTGATCATATAAAAGATAGAAAAAATACACATAAAAAATTTGAAAGCAAATGGCAAATGAGGGGCATACATACAAAATTACACAGTATATCTATTAAATATATGCAGATTATATAATATGTGTATAATATTTATTTAATAAATCAAATATGTCTCTTTATAAAATGGTCTATTTAAATAGCTCATAATAATAAGGTATCAAATAGAAAAAGTCCATAATCATTAAAAAACATTTTAAAATACAAATTAAAATAAAAATGAGATATTATTTTATAATTATCTTAGAGGCAAATATTAAAGACACTGGGAAAATGTCCAAAGTTGATACCAGAGTGAAGTATAATATACTTCAGAGTAAAAATATCATTAACATGAATCAAAAATTTATTTATTTTTTATTGAAAGTAAATATTATACATTTAATCTGTATTTAGTGCCCTCTCCCCTCCCTCATTTTCCCTTCCCCCCTCCCGATACTTAACACCCAGGCTAACCTTGCTATATTCGTACTTTTACACCTATTTGGAAATAGCCGCTCATCAATCAAGTTCAGCCTCCTTCCTCTCTTAGCTTTCCATTCAAACTTTGCTGAGATTTCCCTTCCATTATCTGGAGTCCCTCTGGTATCCCCAATGCTCACTCGTTTGGGCATATTAGAGGAAACATATGTCCCTTCTCTTTCTGTGTTTGGCTGATCTCACTTAACATAATGCTTTCCAGCACTTTTCATCTCTTTATGAATGACGTGATTTTGTTCTTCTTTATAGCTGAATAGAATTCCATTGTGTGTATTTCCCATAACTTTGCAAACCATTTATCTGTTGATGGGGGCCTAGGTTGTTTCCAAATTTTGGCTATTACAAATTGTGCTGCTATGAACATAGGTATGCATATGTTGCTGTAGTTCTCTGTTTTAAACAGGAGTGGTAAAGCTGGATCGTATGGTGGATCTATTCCCAGTTTTCTAAGGAATCTCCACACAGATCTCCAGAGTGGCTGAACTAGTTTGCACTCCCACCAACAATGTAAAAGTGTTCCTCTTTTCCCACATCCTCGCCAGCATTTGCTGTTGTTTGATTCCTTTATGCTTGTCAATCTGACTGGGATTAGATGGAATCTCAGTGTAGTTTTGATTTGCATCTCCCTGATGGCTAATGATGAAGAACATCTTTTCATGAATCTATTGGCCATCTGTATCTCTTCTCTTGTCTATTCAATTCGATTGCCCATTTCTTGATTGGGTTGTATGTTTTGCTAGTGCAGAGTCTTTTGAGCTCTTTGTATATTCTGGATATTAGACCCCTATCAAAGTGGTGACTGTTAAAGATCTTCTCCCATTCTATAGGCTTCCTCTTTGGTCACATATCAGAATACAGTAAAGTCCATGTGAAGACCTGGCATCTGAGAGTACATCTGTATTAACAGTCTGGAGAGTGCCCTTTTGTGTGTAACTAGACATAATAGTTCACTCGAAGAGCTTAATTACAGAAGCATAGATGCATTTGTTTGTTCAGAATGTCCAATATGCTTTATGAAAAGTAGCCACATTGCCAAGCCTATTAAAACACATCAAAATTAAAATATTATTTACTCTCTGGGTACAGTGTTAACATCCACAGAAATTAACAAGAGCATACTTTGATTAGTGCAGGCATAATAACACTTTTCCTTGCATATATTGAACAAGGTTCTTCCTCAAGCATAGATACTGTTAATACTTCCTCCAGCAGCAATCAAGACATTCTTACCAACACTGAAACACCTATACAGCTTTTCTAGAAATGAGACAATGAAGTAAATATTTTATAATACTAATTTTCTTATTCATGTGCAAAATTTTTGGATAGATGGTAACTTTTTATATGACACTGACATGTCTTACATTGTATGATATTCTTTAGCATATTAAAATATTAAGACTGTATGAATTATGTAGGTACTTTTGGAATCTACAAGAAATGAAATTTTACCAAATTCTATAAAAAGAAAATTGTTTTTGTTTGGTTTGGTTTGGTTTGGTTTGGTATGGGGATTATGAAGGACATTCTACCTCATAACTATACCTTTAGCCCTTTATTTGTTGCAGTTGTTGTTGTTGTTGTTGTTGTTGTTTATTTGTGTGTTTGTTTGTTTTGAAATGGGATCTCCCTAGGTTGTTGAGTCTCACTATGTTTGTGATCCTCCTGTCTCAGCCTCCAAAGTACTGGGATTACAGGCATGGGCCACCACACCCAGCAGAGAAAATTGAATTTGACTAAAAGTTGATGAATAAAGAAAATCATGTTATGATTTTTTTTAATTTTCTTAGTGATTAGAACTTTTATTATGCATAATCAATTAATCAAGCTTCTAAGCAAATGTTACATAATGCAGTCTTTACTTAGCTTAGCAATTTCTCATTGCAATTTTATAGCTAATTATTTTGTTAGGTTAACTATATACAAGATTTTAAGCAATACCCTTTATGATTTTGAAAAATACATTTTAACATGGAACTCTAGACAGTTACCTTTTAAATTCTGAGGAAAAGCCATGTTTAGGATTAAGTTTGCCAAAATAATGTTTCATTAATATTCTTTTCTATTGAAAAGAATATTAATGGAAGTTGGGCAATATAGTCAAGGTTTAAAGAAGTTAAAGTGTATAGGTTGAGATATTTGGGTTTTAGGAAATGTTATAGTAAATTATTCCATTTCTTGAATATTGGAGGATCCAAGAAATAATGGTGTGTTGCATCTTTTTTGTGTTACTGGGGGGTGGATTTTTAGAGAATATTTGCAGAGTTACAATAATATAAATGATTATTGTTTCATTCTGATCTGGCTCAGAAAGACAAGGTAAGAGATAGATGAGTGAGGTAGGAGAGCTAAATGCTTATCTACCTGGAGGGAAAATCTCAGCAAAGCTTGAACGGAAGGATAGGAGAGGAAGAAAGCTGAGGTTGTTCAGTGGAGGAACTACATACAAATATGTGTAATAGCATAAATACAACCTGGTTAACCTAGACACTTTCTATTGGGGGTGGAGGGAAAAGGAGGGGGAAGGGCATGAAGCACAATGTAAATGTACACCACTCTCAATATGTTCCACTTATAAAAAAATAAAAATTAAATAAATAAATAAATAAATAAATAAATGCTTGTCAACCATAACACATAATCAATAGTTTTAAATCTTTAAATAAGTACATATTTTAAATAAAAGTTAAAACCAAATAAAATTTACCAAAACAAATAAGAAGAGTAAAAATTACTCCTTAGCTCCTTCATGGCTTCAAGTATAATTCCAGCTGTCACCTTATCACCTGATCCCAATTTCTAATTCAGGAGACAAGCACAAATTACCAATGGATACACCATATAAAATGAAATTTACCTTCACAGACTCTGCTCATTCTCAAATTGGCACTCCTGGTACACACTCCATTACTTACCTACACTAAAACTGAATGTAATTTTGTGTAAGTAGAACCATAGCCTTGAGAAAGTCCTAGAAACCTTGGCAGAAATTAAAAACAATGACTCATTTTTTTCTACTTTATGAAAATCTGATCTGTCTAGTTTTCAGTGGATACATGCTAACTTGATAATTTCCTTTGTGGAACAAAGAAAAATAGTGGTGAGCTGGGGGACAGAAACAGAACAAAAAGAATGTTTTTTGTTTCCTTTTATACTGAATCTTATAGAACAAAAAAAAAGTGAAACTATAACAGAGGCCATATGCCTCATACCCACTGGCAAATAGGTGAAATATTTCCATTTAAGCATCACCACGTGGGAGGAGATACCTGGCCACAAACTGAGGCAGACTGGTCCCCTGACAAAGGAGTCTCTGCTAGACACCATCCAAATCTGTGCTGTCTTTGTTTTTGAAATGGCTTTCACTGTAATCAAAATTATTATTGGGAAATATTATTAAAAAAATTAAAGTTGAGCTGGGCATGGTGGCACACACCTGTAATTCCAATACTTAGGAGACTGAGACAGGAGGATCACAGATTCACAGCTAGTCTCAGCAACTTAGTGAGGCCCTCAGCAACTTAGTGTGTCCCTGTAATAAGTCAAAGTTAACAGGGATGGGAATATAGCTCAGATGCAAAATGCCCTTGGGTTCAATTCCCAGTAACATAAATAAATAATAAATTACCTAATTAATCAAAGTTAAATAGTAATTACAGCTAGCACTAAGATTATCACTTACTCAGCAGGGTGTGGTGGTGCACACCTGTAATCTCAGTACTTGAAAGGCTGAGGCAGGCAGATCACACAATTGATGACAACCTCAGAAATTCAGGGAGATACTCATCAACTTAGTGAGTTCCTCAGTAACTTAGCAAGACTGTTTTAAAATGAAAGCAAAAGTCTTGAAGGAGTAGTTTAAAAGTAGAATGTTTTGGGGGTTTAATTCCCAGTACCAAAAAAGGTAAAGAATGCCGGTCATGGTGGTGCACACTTGTAATCCCCGAGCTTGGGAGGCTGAGACAGGAGGATTGCACAGGTTTGAAGCCAGCCTCAGCTACTTGGTGAAGCTCCCGGCAACTTAGTGAGACTCTGTTTCCAAATAAAATATAAAATAGGTCTGGGAGTATAGCTTGGAGGTAGAAAGCCTCTGGGTTCCACCCCCAGTACCACCAAAAAATAAAAAAAAGAAGGTAAAAAACATAAACAGAACAAGGTATCCCTTACTCATTTCTTCCACGAGCATACATTGAATGCTTATTCTGTGCAGGCTCTGTTCTACATACTAGATGGAAACACTACCCTTGGGAGCTTTACATGACAGCAGAAGTAGCCCAGGAGGAACTCTAGATGAAGAAGGAGATCCTATAGAGGAGAAAATAAGGCGACCTAACTGAGGGGATGGGAGGGGGGAAGAGGGAAACTCTAAAGCACATGATGTACTTAAACAAACACATCAAAGTCAATCACCAAGCCAAGCATGGGAAGGAGGGAGGAGGAGGGAATGGAACAGGAATTGGGTAAGGGCTAACTGGGTGATATGTGGATGTATGTCTCCACCATCTTTTATCCCATAAGATGTATGAATACAATGCACCAATAAAAATTAAAAAAAAAAACATATATGCCCAGTGGTGAGAAGCACCATGACTCCTAAGGCAATCTCAGTGATAGAAATCGAGAGTGGAGTAGTTCTCTTGCCTATAGGGTAGCCAATAGAGACTTTTCTAACAAAGTGACATTTGAACAATAATTCACTCAATTCCGACCAATCCTTGCCCAGACACACAAATGTCTCTGGACTAATTCCAGCCCTTACTGCCCTCTATGCAACCTTCCCTTAGTTCTCCTTTGGGGAAACTCCTGAGTCTCTGCCAAGGTGAAGTTTCTCCTTGGTCATCAAGTTTAATAAATCTAACATATCTGATTAGCAAGTTTCCCCCATTCAAATGCAGAGTGCCCTTGGGTTCTGTACAGGTTTCACTACAGGAATTCTGACAATTGTCATTTCTCAATACATAGATGACACAGAATACCACATAACTGGACAAAATCACCCAGAAGTCAGTGAACTAAAAGATGTTACGAGGCCTGAAAAGAAAGTCCTGGAACCCTGCAGTACTTAGGAGTTCACATCAAAGATGGAAGCCAGCGAGAGAACTGAGAAAGAATTAGGGAGGTTGAAGGAGAAACAAGAGACTGCATCCCAGAAAGGGGAAAAGAATTTAAATGTTATTCTTCAAAAGAAATTATCTCTAAAAATTTAGCAAGAACTGAAAGTAGAAATATATTGCCATCAAATGGCAATAAAAAGCAAGGCTCGGTGGCTGCCTCTAATTCCAGTACTTGAAAGATGGAGACAGAAGGATTTCAGGTTCAAGGACAGCCTTAGCAATTTAGAGAGACTCCTAGAAACCTAATGAGACCCCGTTCTGAAACAAAACAAAAAGTAAAAAAGGGCTCTGGGTGTAGCTTGGAGTTAAAATGCCTCTGGTTCCAATCCCCAGTACACAAAAAATAAAATAAAAGTCAATAAGAACAAAATATGTAAAATACCTTGGACCCATGGATATTGACACATAGAAATAGCTTGAAAAATATTCATACAATTAATTCTAGACAGAATGATAAAATGCCAGAGCATATAGAAATAGCTCTAAATTAAAAGATTTTAGGATTGTGATTTTCAATCCCCTCTTTCTCCTCTTGGTTGACTGTGCTCTCAGCGTTTACACATTCCTCTCCTTCTTCAGCCCTGTTTGTTTTGTCCTTAATTAGTCTTCTTTCTTCTCTGCTTGTTCTGCTCCTTCTGAGTTCCCAGATTTGTGGATAACCTTCAAGAATCATTTCACATACCAATTCTACCCAGCCTTCTCTGAATCCACAGAAAGTAACCATTTGTTCTCTGAAGTACCACAATATTTGAACTCTAGCCTCCTCGTTTTAAACACTCTCCTAAGTTTGTAATTATTTTTATGTATAAATTTTCTCTCCAATTAAACGGTCTGAGTGAACAGGCCATGTTGGAGTCAACTTTGAATTCTCCATAGCAAATTACACAGTCTCTCAACCAATAAATACTGAAGTGTTTAAGGTAGGGGGAAAATGTGGAAAGAGGAAGGAAAAAGTTCACATGGTGTTCCAGCCACATGTAAAGGTATTACTACCAGTCTCACAAACAGCTATAGGGAGGAAGAAAAGGGAATGGGATAGATGCAGAGGTTATTAGAAGTGATGTGTGCATGTATACTTGTATCTCTTTGATATATAGTGTATATCTCACTATGGCATAATTACAATGCACCAATAAAAGTATGAAAAAGAATTGTAACCAAAGTTTTAAGGGGAGAATTCAAATATTGACCTTTACCCATCATAGAGTAGACTTTTATACTCAGTATAGTGCATGGACAGATGTCGTGTGTTAGACCGATGGCTTTCTTTTCCCCTTCATGGTTTGTATACATATTTTAGGTAAGGAACTTTCTAGCATAACATCAATTTTCTTAGCACTGAGTTCTTTATTTTCCCATGAAATGGTTTTACTCCCTGAAGCACATCCTTAAAGTATCTTGACTCTGCGTGTAATGTTTAGATTGTTTTATAAACCAATTTTAGGCCTATGATATATTTGTGCCATTTGTCTGAAAATACAATATTTTCAAATTAGCATAAGTTGACCCGAATATTTTCCCAAACTGAGCAGTACCATAATTTCAAATTTAGCCAGTAACTATTTTAAAGTCCTGAATATCTTCCTAGATTAGATTAGTTCATATTGAAATATACTTTTCAAAGGATGCATGTTTTAATTCAGAGATTAAGAAAACAGATTTTCTAAAAGCCAGTCTTATAACTTGTCTTCCCTGGCAACCTCACACATGGTGATATCAATTTTTACATTCATTTATCAACTGCCCTGGTCCCACATCCCACCTCTTGGGATATTCAGAATACACCTTTAATCTTCAAGAGAATGCTACTATAATTTAAACTTTGGAAAGAAAAGAAGAAAAACTGTATTCTCCAGAATGCTCCAGACATCAGACTCTCTGATTCCTCATACCAAAGAGTAGGAGGGCAGAGTTCCCTGAAGGTGCTGTAAGGAAGTGGGGGCTTGAGCAAAATGAAATATCACAGGAGCTAAGGAGACTTTGGTTGATATTTGAGTTTGAGAGCTGAAGTTCAAAGTGGCATTTTCACAATTTAAGCTGCATATTTAAGGAGGAAAAAGAAGAAAACGTCAAGCACTGAAAATCGAAATCCTCCCATGAACAGTCATTCTATTTGAAAAATTAGAGGCTTGTCAAATAACAGCCATAACATTTACGAACATGTGGGGACAGAGTAAATTAAATGACAAAATGTGTGCGAAATTTTTTGGTCCTTCCCACTAAGTGGAATAGACACACCAGTGGGTTGTCTTGTACTTTTCACGCTAAAGACTTGCTGAACAAGCTTTAACTCTGAATCCAGATCTCTGTGTGAAGAAGTTAATAGCAACTCTGATATAACAGGCATGTACAATCTTTGGAAATAGATAACAGTAGTTGATGGCTGTGCATTTTAAACCCTTTCAACATTTTTAGACCCTCAGTGGAACTCTAAGTACCTATCATCTACAGGTCATAAGATAATGGAAATAAACTACAAGTAAAATTTTGTGCAGATATACCCATATACACAGACATAAATATAGGTATATATGCAGTATATATGTGTTTTGTTGTTTGCTTTTGCAGTGCTGGTAGTCAAACCCACTGCCTTGTACATACTAGGTTCTACCACTGGACTACATACCCAGGCCATTTTATATGTTCAATCTAGACAAAAATTGAATATATTTATTTGAAATTGGACACAGCCATAAGCACCAGTAGGCTTTTAATTGTCTTCATCTATTGCCTCGTTCTAATAAATACCGTTTTTATAAAACACCTGTGCTCTTTAAAGGTTTAAGTGATATTGGTGTCAGAAAGCAGCATAATCAGCTAGCAAGTAAAAGCAACTTTGTGATGAGTTTCCCCTGTGAAGCAATAAAAGCCCGTGCAGTAGGAGGCTAAAACCTTGGAAAGAAAATGTCAAGTTGAGAAATGCTTTGACATAAAGATAATGCACAAATAAAAGGAAAGAATACTTGGAGAGAGGAGACAATTGAAAGAAAAACAATTTATGTGTAATATAGAAGCTTCTGTATACACTTAAAGCATAACGGGGCTGGTAAAGGTTTCAGAAAATGATGAAATATTTTGTTGATCGCATAGAAGAAAAGAAAACCTCAATGAAAAATCACCATTTGGAATGCCAAATTCAAACCAGCTCCAAACTTTTATGTTATATGGAACTCTATAAAATTTAAATTTATAGTGTGGTAAGCAGAACAGTGGGCCCCACAAAGGAGACCACATCCTAATCTCTAGAACCAGTGGACATTTTATCTTGCCTGGCAAGGGAGATTTTTTTCAATATGATTAAATTAAGAACCTGGAAATGTGGTATATATTCTGCATTATCTGAGTAGCGTCAATCTAAGTACCTGGATATTTAAAAGCAGAGAACTTTCTCTAGCCAGAGTCCAAGGGAAATTTAATCACAGAGGAATGAACAAGGAGATACAGCATTGCTGGCTTTGAAGGGGAATGGGAGCCAAGGAATTCAGGTGACATGTAGAAGCTGGAAGAAGAAGAAAGAGAGAAAGAGAGAAAAAGAGAGAGAAGAAAGAAAGAAAGAAAGAGAAAGAAAGAAAGAAAAAAAGAAAGAAAGAAAGAAAGAAAGAAAGAAAGAAAGAAAGAAAGAAAGAAAGAAAGAAAGAAGCCAAAATCCCAGAAAGAAATTCAGTCCTTGAATTTCAGTCCTCTAACATCTTGGCCTTAACGCAGTAAGACCTATGACTTTTGACCTCTAGAACTGTAAGTGAATACATTTGTGTTATTTTAAGCCACTGAGTTTGTGGTAATTTGTCATATGCTCCAAGTTTCTCTGTGTTATGGTTTGGAGCTAGAATGTCCTCAGGTATTGGCAATGCAAAATGTTCCGAGGTGAAATAATTGGATCATGAGAGTTCTAATTTCATCAGTGAATAAATCCATTCACAGGTGAGTACTTTGAATGTGTTTGTTGGGTGGTAGTGTAGGCAGGTGGGGTGTGGCTGGAGGAGGTGTGTCTTTGAGGGTGTGGTCTTGGGGACTGCATATGCCCATGGCCCCTCCCGGACACCCCCTCTCTGCTTCCTGCCTCCATGATGTGAAAGGAGCGCCCCTCCATGCACCCTGTCTCTACCACCACCATTTACACTTCAGAGCTGACCCTATGGACTGAAATCCCTGAAACCATGAGTCCCGATAAATGTTTCTTCTTCTTCTAAATATTGTGTGTCAGATATTTAGTTCACCACAGTGAGAATGCTAATGGTAATACTATAGCAATGAAAAATTAATAAACATAGTAAATTCCAGAACATATATTTTAAGGTACAATTTTTTTTAATTATACATTAATAAAGAAAAATTTTAAGTAGCTAACTCAATTATAGAGTGGCCTATCGTATGGCATATAAAATATGAGATAAAAATAGCTTGGGGAAATAAAGAAACTTACATATCGTTTTGGAAGTAGCCCAATTACCTATGTCCTCTTAGATGGAGAGCCAAGCAAATATGTTCTAATATGAAAAAGATGCCTAAATTTTATGTGAAGGTAAGATTAAATTAAATTTGATAAAATTTAATTTAAATTTGATAACGTGGGCCCCTATATAAAAGCAGCCACATTGTTCCATTCTATTTAGAATTAAGTACAAACAATTCTATAGCATAGCCTAACAGGTCCTATAGTATCTGAGCTTTAGAACCATGGTTTCTTGGTCTCTCTAAGCATCAACCTCCCTAATATATTTTCTTTTCTTTTCTTTTCTTTGGTGCTTGAGGTTGAAGGCAGGGGCACTCTGTCTCTGAGCTACACTCAAAGCTTTTATTTATTTATTTATTTTATTTTATTTTATTTTATTTTATTTTATTTTGAAGCAGGTTTTCACTAAGCTGCTCAAGATCTCACTAAGTTACTAAGGCTAGCCTTGAACCTGCTATCCTCCTGTCTCAAGCCTCCCAGAAACTGAGATTACAGGCCTGTGTAATCCTACTTTATTTTTTTTTTATTCTGAACTATGCAAATCACTCACTCCAGTGGTTTTTCACTTTGTTTCTCTGCCTGAGATGTGTGGGAAAGCATTGTGTGGAGTTCAGATACACAGACCCAGCACCCAGGGAAACAAGGGCATCAGTAACACAAGCCTTCAAAGAGAAGCCTGCAAGCTCACCAGAACCAGCTCGATGCCATCAGAAGTATGCAGAGCTCAGAATGAGTAAATGAGCCAGGGAAGAAGAATAAAAGCAGCATGACTCTAAATGTTGGCCATGATTTATAAGAGGCCTCATTTCAGTCAGGCAGCCAAGCTTTTATCGGGCGATCCACTTTTAATCCAGCTTTTGCTAATGTTAAAAAAAAAAATTGACCCTAGATATCTAAGGAGACCTATTTTCATCTGTCTAAACTATTTCATAAAACGTGTTTGCTTTTCCCATTGGTTTCTAAACTGCATGATCAATGACTGATATTAAGCATGCAGATAATAAAATCTTTACAATTGCTTAAATATGGTTACTATTTCTCTGTTGACCGTTACTAAATGATCCAAAGTCACTGAAAAATGAAATATGAAATGTCAATTTTTAAAAAATCATTTTTTATTATCTTAGTCTCCCCGTGGATTTTTTCCCCCTTCTCTGTTGGTAAAACTAGGAAGGGATAGATCACTATATAAACTATCTGGAAAAATATTATTCTGCAATAACCTAAATTGAAATGAGATTTTATCACTTGATGTTACACTCAAAGTCCAAAAAAGATGTGAAGGAGTTAGTACTAGTCCTTTGGCCTTTGTTAGTCTTCAGAAACTTGAAGATAAATGGATGTCTGAGTAGAGTTTGTAGAAGGAAGTTGTTGCTTGAACAAACACCGTGACATGACACCTTAAATGTAGAAGGTGTCCTTCAGCATCTTTAGTCATGGAACTGGGGAGACCCAATGACCAAAGGCATGGAAATTCCACAGCCTATTTGTTCCTAATAGGAGTTGACTAAGGGAAAGAACCTACAGATGTGTTCTTTGATGATGAGCACTAAGAAATAACCATAGAAAAGTGGCAGGGTGACAGAACTCACAGATAGGGGTAAGAAGGAAAATTTCTGTATACTGTCTGGGTCTAGTTTGAATCTCTTTTCCAAAAGTGAAACAGATCCACAGGTATACACACTTTGTGTGTCCAGAGGATCTTCTTCCAAAGGTAAATGCAGTAATGAAACAGTGGATATTTCCAGAAGCCTAAGGAACAAGAGTAGATAGGCATCTCACAATTAACTAAGTTATCTAGTGAACACGGTAACCAGAAGTTGACTTCCAAGACACTAGTGATGAGATATGATCTGTCCCCAAACTAAACCATGAATTGTACAAAGATCCAGCCCAACCCTCTGCTTCAGACCCCTTACCATACACATCACTGACCCCATGAGATAGTGAGGGAAGAAGGAGAGAAAGACACTGAGACAGGGACCTCATGACCCAGCAGTGCTGGGAACAAAACAGTGACAGTCATCTATTTCCAAACTGGGCTAGAAAAACACAGTCAAACTTGATGGGCCTCAGAACAACTGTGTTTTAAGCTAGAAATAAAAAAATAATAATCTTCTGAAGATCATTAATGAAGACTCAAGAAAAAAAAGCTCTTAGAAAAAAATGGATTTCTATTTTGCATATATCTGATATGAATCTATCAAATAAATACATACATGCATATATACATATTACTATTAAGTTCTAGCATCTCTTCCAAAACTAAAACTTTCATTTTCCAAATAGGCCAAAATTTGGAGAAATTACATAGATAATTTTCAGCTAAGTCATATTTGAATATCAGTTCTTTCCCCATGAATTAAGTACCATCTACGTTCCAACCTTGGCCAAATCATGGTTCCTGGTTTTTTATATTTATAATTAGGAAGTTGAACCTAATGGTCTAAATTCTCTCCCAACTCAATAATTGAATGATAAGGTAGAAAATTCCTCTCAGGTCTTTGCTTAGAATCAAGTTCATAAAGCCTTTAAGAAATATGGGACTGGTTTTCTTCCAGAAATGTAACTATCCCATGATTCAGAAATATCGAAACAATTTTTCTTGAAGGTATTTGTGATGCAACTATTCTATAACTTGATCTGAGTTTTTTTTAACAGTCTTTGTCTGATCCAGGATTAATTCATAAATGAATCAAGAAAAATGGGTTCTCACCAACAGGCCTCCTAAATGACATAAATGACAGAATGTCATTTGCCAGTTTTCTCAACAGAATGGCATATTAATGCAGGTTTTATTCCTTACATAAGACTTTCCTCTCCTAAGTTAGTTTCCCCCTGGAAAGATAAATGCTGTTGTTTGTTTTGCTTAGTAAAGATTTCCTAGGATTAGTAGCAGTTCCAGTATTAGCAAATTTGAAATACTGTATAAATCCCCAGAGCAGCTACTCTTTAAGTCTTTAAAATCAGAAGAGGCTAAGTCTCTCTTAAATCTCACAGAATGTGATTCCTGGTGATTTACTGTAACTCCCAATGCAGCCAAGTAGTGTCAATGCATTTTGTTTGAAAAGATTTCTTATGAAGGTGCAGTGATCCTGTCCCAATATGCAGTTCTGTTCACACTACTACAGGGTTCAGAGGAGTGGTAGGCATTCAGTGTTGTAAAGTGTTCTTGAAGCAATAGAAAAGCCCCAAAAATGTCATAATTTTCTATGGGGATAATTTCTATGCCACACTGACACTTTTAAATGTTTTCAATAGTGTTGATTTATTGGAAAGCTTAGAAAGGTAGTGCTTAGAACCAGCTTTCCCCATAAAATCTCAGTGACAGAGAATAACTTTTACATCTTTCAAACTGTCCATTGTGAAAGATTTTTTCATTACGATGAAAGTGTTTAGAGGTTTTTGATTTAATGTAGAATGATAACTCCCTTGAGTCTCAGACTTTCAGAAAGAACAAACAATAAGATGAACCTGTCCCCCAAGTGAGTTCTACAATAGAATCTTTTTGACTATCCACGGTGACAGAGTTCTGCCCAGGTTGCTTGAGTTCTATAATGAGAAATTCCAATTCTCATAAATTCAAGTTTTTTTTTATAAACACATTGCTTTGACCTTGTGTTTTCATAACAGAAAAAAACCTGTCACTCAGCTTTATTCATCACTGCTATTGAGGTTAATTTGGGCAGTATTCTCTTTAACTTTTGCAGTGAGAAAACACAAGGCCACTCCTAGAAACTTAACAAGATACTCTGATAAACTAACCTTAGAGTGCCATCATGTTTGAAGAGCATGAAAGTGGGAAGTAAAAAGAGTATACTCGGGGCCGGGATGTAGCTCAGTGGCAAAGCGCCTGCTTTGCAGGTGTGGCGCTCTGGGTTCGATCCCCGGTTCCAAAACAGACACACACAAAAAAGAGCCCCTTTAAAAAAATAAGCTAAGAACAAACAAACAACAAAAAAGAGTATACTACAGTGCCTGGAAATCTTAGAGATGGGTGTTTTAATAAGTTTTTTCAGTTAAAATTGGGGTACTACACAAATATAGTTAAAATTAAGAGTGGTTCCTTTAAAAATACCAATTTGTAATAACTCTCCTACCTCCTTTACATTCTCTAAGATGACCTTCTAGCTCCCTTTGCCTGAGTACCTTCTCTCAAACACCTGTTAAGGGAGGAGATAAACCTGGAATGAAGTGGCCAGCCATTCTGCTTTGTTCTGGATTAAGGCATTCCCTGGGCTGCCAGACTTTTGATGTTATGGCCAGGACGGAAAACCAAATGGGTTGGTAAGCATGCAGAAGTTTCCCGACTTTACTGTGCCTCCAATTTCCTGTAGGGATTGTTAAAACACAGACTTCTAGAACCCAGCTCCAGAACTTTTTATTCATATGATCTGAGGTAGGCCTGAAATTTGCATTTCCTACACATCCCCATGTGATGCTGATACTGCTTGCCCAAAAGCCATACTTGGAGAAACAACATGTCAGCACTTTCCTGGCCATAAACTGATCGGTCCCAGTGTGCACAGTTGATCCAAGCTGATCTTAGTAGAATGTCTCTCAAGAGAATTTGGCACCATGGCTCAGGGTATTGTACATTTTGCTCTACATCCAACACCAGGTACATAGAGAAAGATGGGTGTTGTGAGATGGTCTTGATACTTGACTATTTCCAGCTCCTTATTTCACCTCAATTGGGCTCAGCTGCACCTGCAGCCCTCCAGTTCCATGAGGTTCTCTTATTCTCTGCGGATATTAATTGCTGGTTTTGACTTTAGCTACTTTGAGCAGCTTATATGACATGAGCCAACATATCCCTGATTAAGATGAAAATACTCCAAATAATGGCAGGCTACAAATGGGGAAAACAATCTAAGTTCAATAAAATAGTGTATTGACTCTGAGAAACTTTATTTTATTCTATAAATTTTTAAACGGAGAAACCATTCTCATCATTCATATCATGACAGAGCTTGCAAATTTGATACATTTCTTACAGGAATGCCTCAAATAAAAAAAAGAAGTCCCTAAGGAAAGAAGTAAAAAGAAAAACTACCAACTCAGGTCAGTTAAAGATGGCCAAACAAGAAATTTATCACAAAAAACACAAGAGTTAGAATTTTTTAGTAAATGATGAATTAGGCTAAGTAGATTGGCATTCTATAGAATTTTATAGGCAACTCCTACGTAGAAAAACTGAGAATATTATGGGGTTTGAGAGAATTAGTTATATTTGTTTTAACTTATACATAAAAACATAACAATTATACATGTCAAGAGAATACAGTGTGATGTTTCAATATATGTATACATTATATAAGGCTTAAATCTGGTGAAACATAGTTACCTATCTCTTTGGACATTATGGTGAGAACATTCAAAACTTTTTCTTGTAGCTTTTAGAACTATACAGCATGTAATTGTTACATATAATAATCCTAATGCGAAATAGCACACCAGAAGGTTATGTTTTCTCAATGAGAATAGTATTTCTTTATTTATTTATTTGTTTATTTACTTTTGTCATACTAAGAATCAAACCCAGGGCCTCCAAGCAATACAAGCATTCTAGCTCTGAGCTATATCCTTTGCCCCAGAAACATGTTTTAAAGCCTATTGAAAATTTTTCATTTAAATAAAATTTATTTTAATTGTTGCATAGAAATTTTATATTTTAGTTTTGTACCATGTAATATATATATATATATATATATATATATATATATATACATACATTGCATAATTTTGAAAATTATATCCTCCAATATTTATCATTTCTCTGTCATTAAAACTTTCAAAGTTTTTTCTTGTAGACTTTTGAAATATATAGTACATTATTGTTGGGTAGAGTTAACCCACTGTATTAGCACACAGAACTTCTTACTTCAACATTACCCATTGGCCAACCTTTCCCATCACTGCCTCTCATCCCATTTATGTCCCCAGCCTCTGGTAGCCACCATTCTACAGGCAATGTCTGAGATCAACTTTTAAAGATTTCCTATGTGAGTTGGGATCATGTGGTACTTGTCTTTCTCTGACTGGTCTAAATCACTTGGCTTGATGATCTGCAGTTCCATCCGTGATGTCATGCATGTGGAATTTCAATATATTTTATCAATAAAAAGTATTCCATCATGTATATATACCATATTTTCTTTATCCATTCATTAGTTGACAGGTACTTAGGTTACTTCTATTTCTTGGCTATTGTGAATAGTATAATAAGCATGGAATGAATTTTATATACATCTAATATAAACTCCTAACGTCTATATATGATGATAATCTTCTGCTCTTTTGTAATGGTAACTACTTTTTATTATTCTCTTGCCAATTTGCTATTTCATTGGCCGATGCTTTTATATCTTTCAGAAATCTATGATAGTTACCATCATTGTCTCTTTTTAAACAGAGGCTTATTTAGGATGGCAAAGAGTACGTGTTCAAGGGAAAATGTGGGCCATCTCCAGAGTGAGACATGCAGTCTAGTGTCATGTTTTATTTTAATGAAAAACTTCCAGAATTTTGCAGTCGAGTATGTTAAAGAAATGTCAATCTATTCATGTGTCACCAACAATGAAAAAACTCCAAACTGTCCTACTAAATGTTAAATTACATTAACATGTTAAACTTGATATCAAATAATTCCTATATTTCAAGTAAATTTTACATATGTGTGTGTACATATATTTTTATTGAAAAGAACTGTGGGGATAAAAATCCACTCTTGCCTACCCATTACTCTACCTCTCTTAACTAGCAACAAAAATACCATCTTGTTCTTAAAGAAGACAATTTCAAAATGTCCCCCAATAAAGCCTTTCTAATACTTCACAGAATTCACCTTCAGGAAATGTCTTCATCGCTTTTCTAAACCTTTATCCTGCATTTTAGTTTGTTTCTTTTAATCTAGGAACAAGAGATCGGGAGCTCTGAATGACTAAAACATGTTCTTGAAAACCACCACAGTTTGTCTTTTTTCATATTCTCTTTGATACTTTAGTCTTGCAATCTTCTGAAACGACCTCATGTTTTGTGTTGCTTATTCAGTCTAAGACTACCAGTGTCCAGATTTCTTGATGTGTTAACTAACATTTAGTGATCTATTCTCCTCAATACAATCTTTTCTGCTATGGGTCCCTAGTTTAGTCTTCTTTGCATATTAAATACCTAAAAAGCCTCTTCGCAAGTGTGACCACTGGCTTGTCTCTTTCAAACTGTTCTTCCTAGTATAACTGCATGGGTTCACCCACTTTTTCTGAGTGATTTTGATTTCCTATTATGTCCTCTAACAGACCACCTACCATCTCCTCAATTCATGTTCCTGAAACATCCCAAAATATAACAAGTTTATTTTCTTTCCCATGATCCAAATAAACATACTATGATTTTCCAAAGTTCTGGATTTAGAATTGCTTCCTAAAATGTTATTTGTGACACACTCACAACTCAGAATACCAGAACTCACAGATATAAACACAGCGTTTGTTAAGCATATTTACAGTGTGGAGAATGATTACTGCTTTGTCATTTAAGCTATAATCTGCTTTAGTCCTCTATTTCTCTCTTTTAGAACTATTTATCAGAGTAATCCTCATCCAGTTTCATTACATCCTCATTAGTACATGTCTGTTATCTCCTTCCTGCCAAATCAAGAGTAAAGGTTCTTTCGGTTTTATGATCCCTGTGGGCAAATGTCATTCTTGGCTGAACACATCCAGTGCCCATAAGGTTCTAATAGTTGAAGTGCTTAAAGCACCTGCCATCCATCAAGGTTTATGATGCAGTTACCATAGCTACCAAAACCCCATGCATTCTTGATCACATAAGATCTCTTCTGTAGGAGAGGGAGAGGGAGGGGAGGTTTGCTAGGGAATTGTTCACATGAATTCAGGTCCAACTGAACAATTAAAAACAGGCAAGAAATGGTATAAAATGTAAGTAAAGTACAACAATAAATTCAGGGCCTCCAAAATATGCTGAGGCCAAATCAAGCTGATACTGGCTTGAAATAGATGGAAAGAAACAAGTCCATGTTGCCTCCCTTTATACTGCATCATGTCAGCATATGGCAAGGAGTATAATTTTTAAGACTTCCTTGGAGATAGCCTTTGGAAAAAAAATGTACTGGAGTACATAACTTTTAATCAAAAGTTACTGTGGAAGCCTTTTTCTTTTCCCAAAGAAAGTTTGCTTTTAAATAACAATACTAGAGTTGTATTTTATACCAAGCCTTTCATCCAAGAAGCACATAATGCTCTATAAACGTATTAATCTTCACAACCTTCCTGTAAAGCACAGGGGTAGCAAACTCCCCAGATGCGCATATTGAATTTTTAAAAAGCAGTTTAAGTTGAATCAATAGTCTATTCAGAATGGAAGGTTAAAAAGGTAGGCCTTGCACTGTGTCTTAATAATCAAAGTCCAGTAGGAATTTATTAGGCTGTGACAAAAGAAAAAGAAAGAAAAAAGTAAGCTTTTATACATTGCCTATGTGGCTTATACTGAATGCTACCTTCCACATTTTCAGTAGCATTAAAATGTAGAGAGTAATTTAATATTACTAATTTCAGTATGTCTGTTTGCAAATAGGAGGTAAACATTACCTAATCTAAGAATGACTTCCCATTTGGAAAATAAGAATCTATTATTTCACCATGCTACTGTTTTGAAAATAAAATTTTACAAAAATTCAAACTGAATTATTAAAATATCAAACATTCTGCTACATATTTAGGTAATCTTCATATTCTGTTCCAGTAGTTCCATTATGAGGATTATTTCTATTCCTAGGAGAGAAGGAGCAATTAAAATAAAGATTTATGCTATATTTTACAGAATTAGATATAAACACTAAGTAGTAAACAGTGAAAATATTTAACTAAACAAGAAGATTAAATATTATAAAGTGAATTGATTTGCTTATTTACCACTTAACTATACATCTCCTACTTTCCAGGGACAAGAAATATAAAGACAAAAGACATACTGTTATAAATGTCCTCCCTAACTTAGAATGGGCTGCGGTCTGCCGTAGAGCAAAAGCGATCGTTAATGTCCTGAGAAGGGTGTGCATGGGAGGAACGTCATCTTAAGGAAAGAATGTTCAAATTTTCAGTGGGGAAAATGAATGTGAAGAGTATTTCCCATAGTTTAAGTGAGACCTTATAAATTGAGTAGTGTTTGGCAGGTAGATTGAATATCAATAACACTAGTGAAAAAGTAGGGCCAGTACAGTGAGAGCCAGGAGTATTCAGGTCAACATTGTAAGACTGAGTTGAGGCAGTAGCTCTGGAAGGAAGAAGAGAATGGCTGGCTGAACCAAGGGGATGCAGTGAGTGGGCTGAAATTGTTTATCAGTCAGGATTCTCACTATTGTGACTCAAAATACCTTATAACAGCAACTTAAAAGAAGAAAGATTTATTTGTTCACAGTTCTGGAGATCTTAGAGGTCCCTGTTAGCCTGGGTCACATCTGTGGAGCTCAAATATGGCAGTGGGAAGCAGAGAAAGCACAAGCAGAAAGACTTTGTTCTCACATCATGGAGGTCAGATGCAGAGAGAGAGAAAAGGGAGGGGACATGAGGCATACGTAGACCCCAAAGCCACACACCCAGAGACCCCGTCTCTGCAACCAAGCCCTGCCTCCAACATGGCCATTCTAAATCCAAACCATTGCTGGGCGTGGTAGCGCACGCTTGTAATCCCTGCGCTTGGGAGGCAGAGACTGGAGGATCACGCAGGTTTGAAGCCAGCCGCGCTGGTTTAAGAGATCCTGTTTCCAAATAAAAATATAAAATAGGTCTGGGAGTGTTACCCAGAGGTAGAAGGGTTTCCAGGAACCCCAGTACCACCAAAAATAAATAAATAAGTAAATAAATAAATAAATAAATCCAAACCATAACAAGGGGCAAAAAAGAGTCTCAAAATTCTGATTTAGGAACCAGAAGGGTAAAATAAGGAATCCAAAACAAAACAAAGCTGTAAGATGTGAGAATAGTGTCATTTAGTCATAGATTTTGGGCTCGTGGTAAGTTGGATTCAAAGTCTGTGCCAAGAGCGACAGACATGAGGGTTGTGGCAGCCATCACTAGAGAGGATGCGTGTAGAATTCAAAAAGAAGAGCAAGGGCTGAGCCATATGTACTGACACACTAAGTATAGGCAGAGGAAAATGAGCCCCAAGAAACATCTCTGTAGAGAGAAAACCTGAAAAGAAACCAGAGGATTGAGCAACCTACATGCATGAGGATATTTTCCAGAGCAGGTCATATAGACTAAGGAGGCAGAAATCTGGATAGAACATCTTTAAAAGTGAATGAGAGCATAAATGGCAATGAGAGTTTAACTCTGAAGAGAAAGGGAATCAATTGGAGTAGAGAATAGGATTACAAAATATGTTTAAGGTGGAGACTCATGTAGACGTTCGGAAGACTGAAACTGATGTCATTGAGAGAAAAACTAAAATTATAGAGAAAGGTAATAAATGCTGAAATGAAGCAGCTTTTCTCACTTTTTTTAACTCTTCTTCTTGGATGTTTTATTTGTATTTCAGGGTGTGGTTTATTTTATAGTTTAGGAATAATTACTTGAATCTGAAAGGCAACTTACAACTTTTTAAATACTTTTCCTGGCCGGGCGTGGTGGCCCGCGCTTGGGAGGCTGAGACAGGAGGATCGCGCGGCATGCGCTGGCTTAGGAGACCCTGTTTCCAAATAAAAATATAAAAATATGTGTCTGGAACTCCATTACCACCAAAATAATAATAATAATAATAATAATAATAATAATAATAATAATTAATAATAATAATAATAATAATAATAATAATAATACTTTTCCTGGTGCTTTGTAATTACTCATCATAGTGAGGTTCAAAGTGTTACAAACACACACGCACACAGCACTCAGTGTTTTTCCTCAGATCCCACTTGCTCCCCACTCTCTGTCCATATCAGTGATACCTCCAGATATGGACACAGCATTATTTGAAGTACTCTCTTCACCAGTTCTTCTTTTATCCACCTCCTCCCCTTAGTCCCCTTACACTATCCTACTAGTCACTGCCTTCAATTATCTAAATAAAGATCCTTTGTTTCCTATTTCATCTCTAGCTTCCACATATGAGATAAATTTTTCCATTCCTAACTCACTGAGACTGGCTGGGCTCACTTAGCATAATGTCCTCCACTTCCATCCATTTTTTTGCAAATGACATCATTTTATTCTTCTTTATGGCTGAGTAAAATTCTTTTTTTTTTTTTTTGGTGGTACTGGGGTTCCTGGAAGCCCTTCTACCTCCGGGCTACACTCCCAGACCTATTTTTTATACTTTTTTATTTGGAAACAGGGTCTCCTAAGCCAGCGCTCGCGGCTGGCTTCGAACCTGCGCGATCCTCCTGTCTCTGCCTCCCAAGCGCGGGGATTACAAGCGTGCGCCACCACGCCCGGCTGGCTGAGTAAAATTCTATTGTGTGTATGTGCCATATTTTTGTTATCCATCCGTCTGTTTGTTGACAGACACCTAGGTTGATTCATAAGGTGGCTATGATGAATTGTGCTGCTTTAAACACGGATAGGCATTTTGACAAATGGCCTATTTGTATGGAGACCAAAAAAAAAAAAAAAATTAAGAGACACTTTAAAAAGGTTTTAAGGTTCTTAATGGGGTTCATCTTGAAGAGTTTGCTACAGAGCCCCATATGTTAGACAATGGCATTCAGCGAAGAATGTGTTTCTTGCCCTCCTACTCGGGAGCCACTCTTCCCAACTGCGTCGCACTAACCACTGTCCTCATAGTGGAGCAGCCCAAGAGCAGGAGTCTCAAATCAGAAGCGACCAACAATGCAGTCCCAGTCCAGGATGGAAAGGCCAGGAAACCCTGGGGAAATGCTGGTGAAAGTCCAGTTCTAAGAGCAAAAGGGCTGAAGTCCAGTAGTCCAGGTGAGAGCAGATGCACCTTCCTCAGGAAGAACCACACCTGCCTTCAGGTTGCTTCCTCCTCCTTCTTCTCCAGGTCTCCCACCAATCAGAAACAATGCAGCCCAGATTTGGGGCAGGATTTTCCCTTCCACTGCTATTCCACGTGCCAGTCTTCTCATCAACACACCCAAAGTCACTTAACCTGAGATGTTTCGAAGTCTAGTCAAGATGATAACACAGATTAAACATCAAATCGTTTATCTTTTTTAATTTTATTTTTAATATTTATTTATTTGTCTATTTATTTGGAAACAGGCTGGGGGTGAAAGGTACTGTGTTGCCCAGGCTGGCTTCACAATCCTGGACTCCAGCAATCTCCTGCCTCAGCCTCCCAAGTAGCTGGGACTACAGGTATGCAGCACTACACCCCGTGTGTCTCATTTTATGACTTTTATTCTGGACGAATTAACAACATCCTTTCTTCACATTTAAATGTGACTTCACCAGGCCCGGGGTGGCAGGGCACCCGTACTCAGGAGGCTGATTAGGAGGATCACAAGTTTGAGGCCAGTCTCAGCAATTTAGTGAGACTCTCAGCAACTTAGCAAGACCCTATTTCAAAACAAATAAAAAGGGTTGGAGGGCTGGGTGTGGTGGTGCATGCCTGTAATCCCGGTATTTGGGAAGCTGAGACAGGATGATCTCAGGTTCTAAAACAGCTTCAGCAAGCAGTGAAACTCTAATCATCCTCATCACATATTAGAGACTCCAGTTCTGGCTCGGAATCTGTTACCAGCCTGACATCTCTTGTATGATTTAGTTCCTAGGATTGCAAGTCAGTAAAAAAGAGAATCTTGGAAATCAACTTTTCTTAGATAAGCAATCTCTTACCTAGAATAATAGAGAATTTATTTAATTTAGATTCCACTTAGTAGATTTGAGAGAATTTGCATTGGTTTAATGATTTTAGTCTTCTTTTACCTTACTGAACAAAGCCTCTAAAATTCAGATGAGTCCTTTGATAAAATTTTATAATAAAAAATCCTAATAAGACTATGTAATATTTGCATAAGCTAAGAGAAAAGTGGAAGACATAAAGTTTAATATGTTATTATGTCAACTTTGTAAATCAAAACTTTTGTCAAAGGAAATATTGAAGGGAAATTTATAAAAAAGTTAATTATGGTGTGTGTGTGTGTGTGTGTATGTGTGTGTGTGTGTAAGAACTAAACCCAGAAATGTTCTACCTCTGAGCTATACTCCTAGCCCTATTTGAAACAGGTTCTCTTTAAGTTTATCAGTCGATGACCTCAAACCTGCAATTGTCCTGTCTCAGCTTCCCAATTACTGGGATTACGGTGTGTGCCAGCATGCCTGGCATAACAAGTGATTTTGAAAAAGCCAGTTTTTAACTTACACTTTTCAATTTTGATCAAACTTTCCAGAATAAATATTAATCTTATAATAACTTTGTAAGCTTTTTTTAAAGAAGAAATTGACAAAGATAAAGAAAAAATGAGATGAATAAAGAGGTGAAGTTAAAGGGCAGAGAAGGGGGAAGGGAAGGTACACTTTTGTGCAATAGAACAAGGACTCACAAACCACCACAACACACAGGAATAAGCATGGGAGCAGATGACCGCAGGCCATGGTGTTCTACCGATCATCCGATCATGTTTTACACACAAATAACTCTGTGTTTAAACCCTAAAAGAAAGTTGTTGTAACTTCTCAAGTTACGACGTTTACCTTTTATTCAGAGCAATGTAATCCTGTGGGAATGAAAAACACCTCACCTTGGGAAACCACAATCAATCGGGGTCCTTCTAATGTTGGGAAAGAAAATTTTGGACAGGGTAACATTTTCAGACTGAAGATGTTATGGGCTACAAATGTTATCTGGAATAAAATGTTATGTTCATGAATAAAATAAATAATAAAACAATCTTAAATTTGGCATGCGCTCTACTTGGGAACTTTTTTTGAAATCTGCCAATACATTCATACAGTTGACATTTTGCAGACCAAGAAAATTAGAAGTCATTGATCTAGCCATAATATTACATATTGATCATCACATTCTATGCCAGAGGCTTCTCTTTTTCTGTTTTATAAATCCTTTGACAGAAACACGTCCCCACCAAGAAATAACTCCCCCCAAATCCTTCACCATTCCGGCTATAAATAGAGAAAACCTTCATTGCCAAGTGCAGGCAAAAACGGTTTCATTTTGTGTGGTCCAGCCAACTGCAGCTCCATTGCACTACGAGTTATAAAAATATATTTCATTTTTATTATTTAGCACTGAAGCACAATGGAAACTTGGAGCTGCAATCAGCATCATCTAATTTTTCTTGAGCTCATTTAAAATTGGAATAGAAAAATCACACTCAATATTTCACCATTTGCCTGGACCACTTTCATTTTTCCTTTGGGAAGAAAAAAAGAGAAGGTATATATTCAAATAATTGCAACACTATCTTAGGAATTGAAATAACTGAAACAAAGCTTTCTAATGTTTTAGATCTCTGCAGTTTTCTTGATATATAGGGCCGTGCTTTTTTCTATTAAGTACTAGGCTTATGTATACTTTTCTAATCAACTCAGCCATGTAGGCAACCCTAAGCTGAAAAAATACTGAAGAAATATACATATATTTACTCTATGACTGTTATAGATAGAGAATGGCTGGGTTTGAAACTGAATTATTTAGAATATATTTGGTTTAAAACAAGCCTAGAGAACATTTGCTTACAACCAGAATACTATTTAAATTTATCTTACTACTTAAAGAAATTCTTCAAAAAAATGCCCTGATCTGATACATTTAAATAAATGCCACAGTACATATTGGTTAGAAATTTTTATTCTATTGAGGAAAATTTTTGATCTTCATCAAATTGATAAAAATACAAGAAAATAGTTTTCTTGAGACCTGAATAGGATTTCCACTCAGAATTGAAAAATCTATAACTAAATGAATAATAATTTTGTTGCATAATCCAGTACCCTTACTATAAAAAATGGTTTCTCTAGGCAATCAATAAGAAACATAAATCCTTTTCATCTGAGGACCAAGGAACTTGCCCACATCCAAGAAGTGAAAAGAAATTTATGTTTTAATAATTATACTGACTTTATTCTCCAAGATATAATATACTAGGCTGGTAATATAGAAAATAATTCTAGATTTGATTATTTGAAACATGTAGTAGAAAAGGAGATATGAAAAAGATAGTTGAAATAAGTTAACAGGCCAATACTTGATTTTTTATTTATATAAAGGTTGGTTTTGTAGTCAACTATTTTTTAAGAGAATGTCTAAATTAGATACTCATCCAAATATATTTTCATGATATTAATTTTCTTTCATTTTTTGTGGAACTGGGGATTGAACCCAGGGGCATTCTACCTCTGAGCTATACCATTCTTTTATTTAAAGAATAAAAAAGGAATATTTTCTTTTGAAACTGGGTCTCACTAAGTAGCCGAGGCTGGTGCAAGCCTTCAATCCTCCAGTCTCAGCCTCCCAAGTACTGGAATTACAAGCATGTGTCACCACAGCTGACTATGACATCAATTTTCTTATAAAACCAAATCCAAGGGATTTTTTTCCGAAGAAAATATTTTAATTATATATTTTTGATTATAGAGCAAGAAGCATATTTTAGATAATGGGTGGGAACCTTCTCTCTGACTCCTAATTGTCTTCTGAAACTAGCAGGCATTAATCATAAGTAGGTCCCTTTACCTGTGAAAGGCCTATATTCTTGTTTGTCCTTAAACACCACCTAAATGTAACACTGATGCCTATCTAAATGTAACAGTGTTGTATTGTTTTCTTTTCACAGCAAATTTTCAACTACAGCCACTATTAAGAGATGAACTGTAGCTGGGCATGGTGGTGCACCCTTGTAATCTCAGCATTTGGGAGACTGAGACTGGAGGATCATGGTTCGTGGACAGCCTCAGCTACTTAGTGAGGCCCTCTGCAACTCAGTGAGACCCTGTTTCAAAAAAAAATTTTTAAAGGTTAAAAAAATAGGGCTGGGGGTATAGCTTGGAGGTTACAATGCCCCTGGGTTCCATCCCCAGTGCCCCCTTTCCCCCAAAAAAGAGAGAGAGATGAACTGTTTTTCTTCCATGAAGTTTTTTCAATAACTCAAGGCAACATCCATTCTTACTTCTGGCCTCTTCTGGCAATTTTCCTTTGTTCACACACACAAAGCAATATACCATGCGATCTTAGGCTTTTTGTAGTTAAAACATGTGGCAAGCCGGGCGTGGTGGCACACGCTTGTAATCCCTGTGCTTGGGAAGCAAAGACAGGAGGATTATGCAGGTTTGAAGCCAGCCTCGCTGGTTTAATAGACCCTGTTTTCAAATAAAAATATAAAATAGATCTGGGAGAGTAGCCCAGAGGTAGAAGGGTTCCATCCCCAGTACCACCAAAAAAAAAAAAAAATGTGGCAATAAAATTATTAGTTTTTTGTTATTGTTGTTCTTTTCTGATGCTGAGAATTGAACCCACGGGCAATCTACCTCTGAGCTTCACCCCTGCCCTATTTCATTTATTTATTTTTTTGAAATAGGGTTTTGCTAAGTTGCGAGGGCCTCTAAAATTGCAAAGGCTAACTTCAAATCCACAGTCTTCTTGTCTCAGCTTCCAAAGTACAGGTATTACAGGCAAGCACCCCCACACTCAGCTGATTATTAGTTTTTATTAAAGTCTGTCTTACTTGTCTTTTATAAGTGTATCTTTTGATGCTGCCTTTTGCAAATTGAAGCAATAAAAACAAATGATTGAAATTTATTTTAAAACAAAAAATGTTATTTTATAGAAAATGTGTACTCATACTGTACATTTTATGAAGTATAAAGAAGAAAATACTCTCTACTCTTATTACGCTGAGTGAACTATATCTTTTCAAACTCTTTTCTATATACATTTAAATGTAACGATATTATTTTTCTTCCTTTTAATTTTGTTCAGTCAGTAGTAGATAATGGGCAAGAACAAAGACCCCAAATTATACTACACTATTGTGTAGATATGTTATTTAGTTAGTTCCTTTTTGGTGGATAAGTGAATTATTCTCTAGTTTTAAGAATGTTACTATGGGGCTTCTACATGTATGCCCACCATTTTTTTAGAATAAACTCTGAAAGCTGAGCACTAAATACAATAAAGTGTAAGTACTTGGTGCATAGTAAGTACTCAGTTAAGTTTAGTTACATAGCTGAAATTGCTAGATAAAAGAAATTGTATATTTCATTCATTGTTTAAATGGCCATCTATAAATTCTAATCAATTTATACACAATAAAAGTGTATAAAGAAGACACTGACTTCTTTTTTTAGTACTGGGGATGGAATTCAGGGGCATTCTACCTCCAAGCTACACCCTAAGCCCTATTTTTTTATTCTTTATTTTGAAACAGGGTCTCACTGAGTTGCAAAGGGCCTCACTAAGATGCTGAGGCTGTCCGCAAACCACAATCCTCCTGTCTCAGCCTCCCAAATGCTGGGATTACAAGCGTGCACCACCACATGTGGTGATATTTGTGATATTTGATTATTGTGGTAAGTATTACTACTGCTCACCAGTGTTGCCAGTTCCCCTCTCCTTCCAGGTTTGTCCTCCCTCTGGGAAATACCTGAAGCCTGTTGACTGCCTTTGGTCAATAAATGTGAAATGACCTGTGTGGGGCTGACGATGTGGCTCGGCGGTAGAACATGCAGCTAGCATGCATGAGTCTCTGGGTTCCATCACCATCACCAAGGCAGAAAGAAAAGAAAGAGACAGAGAGAAAGGAGGGAAAGAGGGAGGAAAACTTAATCATTCTAGATGGAACCACTGAAGAGCTCTTCGGCTGGCTTCTCTATCACACTGCCTCAGACAGTCACATCTTCCAGATGATGTTTCCACGGGAAGACAGATTCACTAAGTTGCAGGTTAGGGAACAATTGTTCCAAAGAGTCCTCCAGACCTGCAGAGGACTACAGACTAAGAACAATTTTGTTGCTCTAAGTCCCTAAAATCCAGATGTTGTCTATTGCCTCAGCATAATCTAACCTATCTGACATAATTGCCTAGAAGCTGAAAAGTTCTTAACATCTAATTGTTTTAGTTATTACTAGTATTACGTGCCGGAGCCAGCCGGCAAGAGTACGGGTTCTGAAGTGAGGCGTGAGGATGAAGAGTTATTAATCCTAACGTGGGGGAGCCGCCAGCCTACTATCTCTACTGTTCGACCCCTGTTCGTGGGTCAATATTTCCTACAGGTCGACGACTATGCCTGGGTCAGTATTCTCTATCATGCAGACGCTCCTGGCCAATGCAGCTTCTGGGTCAATCTCGTCTTTATTGCGCCGACACCGACTTTGTTTTTCCAGAGGTATTTATACACAGCTACAAGTCAATCAACATTCTCATGCTACCACCACCAAAATACAATAAAGACCAATACAAAACGCACACATTACAGATAAGTCAATCAGTACCCTCATATCATCACCACCTGATCTTCTTTCAAACCTCTTTGAACTTTCCATAACCCCAAAATCTTGTTGACTCTGGGTGAAAGACAGTCAGCTGAGTCAGAGACACCAATCTCGGGGAAGGCCTTAATGGCTCCCAACAATTACGCATCCTTTTATATAATTTTTTTTTTTGCGGGTCTGGGGACGGAACCCAGGGGCATTTGACCTCCGAGCTACAGCCCCTGCCCTATTTTTTATTCTTTACTTTAAAGCCGGGTCTCACTGGAGGATCGCGGTTCACGGACATCCTCAGCTACTTAGTGAGGCCCTCTGCAACTCAGTGAGACCCTTTTATATAATTTTAAGTGGAGGAAGGAACTGCCTAATATTTTTCTAGAGAAGTATTTTTTTTTTAGGTGGTACTAGGGATTGAAGCCAGGGGCACTCTGCCACTGAGCTACACCCCCAGCCCTATTTTTTATTCTTTATTTTGAAACAAGGTCTCACTAAGTTGCGGATAACCTCACTAAGTAGCTGAGGCTGTCCTTGAACCCTGACCCTCCTGTCTCAACCTCCCAAGTAGCGGGGTTACAAGCATGCACCATCATGCCTGGCTGATTTTTAAACATTAACATGACATTCAGGAATTCTGTGACAATTGAGAAATAACTAAAAATAAATAATCTCTGAGGCATTTATGAGCTGGCAAAGCATATAAGAATATATATGTCAAAATATTAAACTCCCCTCTTGTGAAACTAGCATATTTTTATTATCTAATGTATACTTGGAATGCTATGTTTGTTAGATCATCCTTTTTTTTTTTTTTGGTCTCTTTGGTCTTTATTTTATTTTATTTTATTTTGGTGGAGGAAATAATAATCTTTTAATTAAATATTGTTGAAAAATAATAATTACATGAAAAAGAATAAAATTGGACCCTTACCTAATCCCATATACAAATATTAACTCAAAATAGATAAAAGACCTAAATAAAAATCTTAAGACTATAAACTTTTATAAGAAAATCTGGGTCATAAAACCTCACAACGTTGAAATTGGCAGTGATTTCTTGGATATGATTTCAATGGCACAGGCAACAGAAGGGTAAACAAACTCCCTAAAAAATTTAAAAAAAATTATTGTATATCCAAAGACAATGTAAACAGAGTTAAAAGTTACTGATAGAATGGGATAAAATATTTCCAAATGCTATATCTGAAGGTATATTAATATTCCAACTAGAAATCCTAAAAATTAGCAACAATAAAAGCAAACAATACAATTTAGAGATAGGTAAGAGACTAACATAAATAATGAATCTCTACAGATAACTAATCTTAGTTGTCTGTTGGATGGAAAATCTTGTTTCTCTCCCTCCCCGTCCCTCCCTCACTTGCTTGGCTTAGTAGATCATCCTTGAATACTTAGTTAACTATCTTTTGAAAGGAATGCTGGAATAAAGAAGTCAAACTTATTTTTGTTCTCTACCCAAGCAGTGTTCCATGAGACTACAAAATAACTGGGCAGAATACACTGAATTATCTTATTTCAGAAGAAATGATTAATAGCAAACAGCTAGAGTTAAGCCAATTACAAGTATTTTCCGCCAAGGTGATTGCTGGTACATCTACTGATAAAATCCACCAGCTCCAGGCACATTTTATAAGGCCAGTTCTCATCTAGGTGTGACAGACTGAATCTTTGAACATCATCATTAAAATCAATGGGAGCTCTAACAGAGTCAGAAGTGTGGAATTGGGTGCCCCGGCTCTGAAACTGCTGAGGCTCATTTAATCCCACTGTTCATTTTGCAAGCAAGATGATTTATCCCATTTGACAGAGCAATCCAAAGGCTTTCTCTAGTCCAGACTATTCGGCCCTGAACTGAACGTTACAAAAAAACAGATACCTGCATAGTATATTATATTTTCCTGCTCCTGTCCACTCCCTTCCACATGAGAGGCACTAGTTTTAGCCATGTCAGGATGGAGGATTCATTACCAAGAAATAATCCCAGTGTGCCCTAAATATATGGCTCCCACTGAGGAGAAAGCACTTCTTAGTTACACAGCAAACGGGCAACCAAGAAGATTGGCTTGTTTCTCCACTGCCCTGGTAGCTAGCCCAGGGTGCAGCCAAAACATGCAGGCTCTTTGCCATTCTCAATTTATTTGGGAATCTTGTAGCCAGGTAAATCAACCAAGAAATGAATGAGTACTGAAGACCCAGAGAGAGAAAAATATCAAGGAAGAACTTCTGTGTGATTTTAAAATTCAAAGATAGATCTTAAAATTTAGGGGTGTTTTCATTGTCAGATGTGAGTAATTTGGGAATTATATAGTATTTTCAGAGTTATAAGTCCTCTCAGTGATGAATTCACAG
The DNA here is from genome assembly GCF_963383645.1 of Muscardinus avellanarius. Lineage (NCBI taxonomy): Eukaryota > Metazoa > Chordata > Mammalia > Rodentia > Gliridae > Muscardinus > Muscardinus avellanarius. The sequence continues at coordinate 113,621,997 of NC_137790.1, forward strand.
TTTTGTTATTTTTCCAGTCTATAACATGTTGTTATAAGTGAAAATGTCAATAAAAATTCATCACTGAATAAGAAACTAATTAAAAATAGAGATATATGACAAGCAAGCCCCAATTTTTTCATTATTCATTTCAAGGGACATACAGCTACTCAAACTGCTGTGAAGGTTTCTCAATACTCACTGCACAGCAGTGTTTATCTGAATCTCACACTGGAGAAGGGCAGCTTTAAGGAACTTAACTGGGCTCCAGTTCAAAATAAATAACTATGGTAGGTTTGTTTATTCATATCCTCTCTCTCTCTCTCTCTCTCTCTCTCTCTCTCTCTCTCTCTCTCTCTCCTCTTTCTTTCTTTCTCTCCCCATGTCTTTCTTTCTCTATATTTATTTTTATTTTATATATTTTAACCTGATCTTACTACTGATAGAATTCAAATCCAAAATCACTAATTTAGTTCTATTTCTTCCAGAATATACAAGTACACTTGCTAAATGTACGTGGGGCTCCATTTGTCTGGCTGCTCCTTCATCCAGCAGTTTACTGAACACGGCTCTGTGCTGGTGTCTGCTGGGACATATGAAGAAATGGCACAGTTGCTGCCCCAAGGAACTCCCAGTGTAATCAAGTTGATAACTGCTAACCTTAGTGGGCCCCTGCCTGTGGTTTCATTTTCCACAGCTTCATTAACCCTAGACCAACCTTGATCCGAAAGTATTGCATAGAAAGTTCTAGAAATAAACATCTTAGGAGTTTTAAATAAATTCCCATTGACAGTTTATTATTGTATTTTTCTGTTTTATCGTTAGTTTTTATTGTTAATCTTTTACTATGACTAATAAATTATAAATTAAACTAATCATATGTTTAAAATATATGAATATCCTCTCCTTCCCCCATCTTTCTTTCTCTATATTTATTTTTATTTTATATATCATTAACCTGATGTTACTACTGATAGAATTCAAATCCAAAATCACTAATTTAGTTCTATTTCTTCCAGAATATACAAGTACATTTGCTAAATGTATGTGGGGCTCCATTTTGTCTGCTGCTCCTTCATCCAGCAGTTTACTGAACCCCTCTGCCCCTTTTCATACACATCTGGCCCTTTTTATTTTGAAACAGGGTTTCACTAACTTGCTGGAGACCTTGCTACATTGCTGAGGCTGGTCTCAATCCTACGATCCCAATGTCAGCCTCCCAAGTACTGGGATTACAGGAGTGCATGACTAAGTCCAGCTGCACTTATTCACTTTTTACTTTTTGTCAAGAATTTCATAACTCTGAGATTAACATATGTAAAAGTTAATTTAGGTGATCATTGCTTTGTATTATGCTAAATTCCTGTGTCTATTTCTTTTGGGCACAACTGTCTTATTTCCACTAAGTACCTCTTTTTATATCTACCTACTATACTCTCAAAGTGTTAATGACCAACTCCTCCCTGTGTATCTTCCCAGAAAACTTCTAGAAACAATGAAATAAAGAATAATAGTGGTTCAACCAGACTATTGGCAAAGGGGCTAGACATCTACCAAATCTATCAGCTGTGATCCATCCTGTTCAAATTTCTTTCATGAAATTTATTGGAGTAGCCTTTCTAGGTAATCAGAATGTCTCTTTCTCTTTATTTATAAGGGCTGAAATTTATCAAGAATCTTAAGTATTTTTTAATATTCTTCATTTAATAAAATAGCCCAAATATTATTTACAGAATTAAATTTAATTTGAGACATGATATATAGAGAATGGAACTTAAAAAAATAACTTCAGGAACTCATAAACAACTTGTTTTGACATGTCACCATATGGCACAAACCAACATGCCTGTGCTACGGTTGATAATGAATCCTTAGATCATAATTTTTTTCACATGGATTTATATCATCAATACATATGTAGTTACTGACAAGTGTCTGAAAAGGCTAAGCCTGCCAAAGACACATGAAAGCACTCACAAAAATAAGACTATAAAACGGCAGCTTTTGACACACAGCTTATACCACAAAGAGTCTGCCATGCGACTCTGACCCAATAATTTCACTCCAGATCAGCCTTCAGCAAACAGACCAACTTCTGGAATCTCCTCTTCAGTTCCTGGACTTGTTTTGTTATATTTGTCTCTAATTTGTAGCTTCTTTATAGTTTGTTTTTTTGAAGTGCTCTAATAATAGGATTTGTATATTGTCTGGTATACTTGTTTGGAATAAATTGTTAGAAGTGTTAGTCTAGTATACTTGTTAGAATTGTTAGTTCAAATTGTTAGCGTGAAGTGTATCGTATAATGTTCATTCATAGCTAATTAGCTTTGACAAAGCGGCTGCCTAGCATCTGAAACTAGCTTAACTTAGACAATTTTATCAATAATTTTCTTCATGTTATAATCTTTAAGTGGTCAATAAACCTTGTGACATTGTGGAAAGAAACAAATTGTGTGTGATGTGACATTGTTTTAAAACCTCGTGGCCATTGCTTGCCACACCTAATACAGGTGAGATGATGAACATCTCACTTTCTTTGTAAGTTTTACAATAAATTTGTTCTGCTCAACAAATTTTGACCTAAATCAACATTTTCTGGGTCAGAATTTTAGAAATTAAACTCTAAAATCATAAAGAGAGCTTCTAAGAACAGTATCGTTTTAAAGCTCAATTTTGCTACAGAGAAGCCAAAAGGGTATTAAAAATAGTCTGTTTTTAAGTCCAATATATTGTTTAATGTCTAAAAGTCAGAAGCTTTAGCATTCTGGCATTTTATATGTAATTTATACAAGAAGACAATAGGAAAGAAAAGCTAAACTGTACCCCTCACTCCACACTGTTGGTTCAGGCATTTTATGTTGACCATAAACTTACTCCCAACATAGATAACTTCAGTAACTTTTTTAAAACTTCTTCACTAAAGCTAGCTATAATCTCCACTGAAATAGTTGCCCTGGCTTTGTTTACCACGTGGATAAATTCAACCATAACTAATCCCTATTATCAACCAATAATGTATTATTCTCAGAAATTAACAACCTCATTAATCCCCTATATATCTTCCACTATTTTACTCAATTTAAAAACATTCACAGATACCTCACTTTGCTGAAGTTACATATGCCTCACACATGTTTCACCAAGTTTAGTCACAGGTGAGTGTTATGAGGTGATTGGGACTTGTACGAAATGAAACGTGATATCCGAACAAATCTGTTCCTCTCTAGAGGCCCAGGGAGTCCTCAGCCTTCTAAATTAGTCTACACAGGAATAGAGTAAGTTAAAAACGTATGCCCTTCTACATCTTGAATTTCAGTGTCTGCTCCAAATGGACCTGGGAAAAGCTTATTCTAACTGCTCAGGAACATTGTATTTTTTGTTCCTTTACACTGACATCAATGACTATATCTCTTTTACAAATCTCCAAGTCCAAAAGCTTCCTTGGTGTTTCACACCACCACAAAACAGGCCTGTCAAAATGCCCCAGATTTTTCTTGTTAAAAATTAAAAGACAGATGAGACTGCAAGTCCTTGCCTTTGTATTCCCTTTCTGGCATTGTAATTCCATTTTCCATTTTTAATTTTCCTGCTACCTCTGAGCTATAACCATTCTTTTTACTTTCTCCTGCTTCTCCAGATATGATTGATCTATATAACTTCTTATATACTGCTTTTATTAATTAAATTTTGCCTGGCATCCTTTTGTTGAGAAAACTTGAATGAGCTCAACTCAAAATTAAGCTCAACATTCAGTAGCACTTTTACTGAATCAGAATGTACTAATGATACCTATGGATAATACTTATTGGACATAAGTTTGGTATAGAAAAAATTAAGTTGTTTTTGGGGGGGCTTTATTTTCTTTTTGTGGTACTGGGAATAGAACCCAAGGGCATTCTACCTCTGAGCTATATCTCCCAGCCCTATGTTATTTTTTGTTTTCAAACAGGATCTCACTAGGTCGCTGAGAGTCTCACTACTTGCTGAGGCTGTCCTCAAACCTGTGATCATCCTGCCTCAGCCTCCCAAATACTTTACACATGTATACCACCATGCTTGACTAAGTTGTTTTTTTTTAATAAAGCCTACTTCTAGAATAAAAGAATATTATTGAAAATAGTTAATATTGCTCATATGTGACAGATACTCTAATATTCTGTCGAGATGGTGTCTTTGTATAGAAGATCCCTTTATTGTGTTACATGAACCAGTTTGTCACTATTGTGCCTTGTTAGGTAGTATCCTACCCTGTCTCCTTGTGTTAAAAGACATTGTAAGAAGTGTGTGTGGTGTGTGTGTGTGTGTGTGTGTGTGTGTGTGTGTGTGTGTGTTGCTGGGGATTGAACACAGGAGCATTCTAACCCCCAGCCCATTTCTATTTTTTGTTTTTAAACAGGTTCTTATTAGGTTGCTACTAATTCTTATTAGTCTTGCTACATTGCTAAGGCTATCCTAGAATCTGCAATTCTCCTGAATCACACTCCCAAGTTTGAAGATCACAGGCATGCTCCACCACACCAGACTCAAAAGACACCCTTCTTATGTACAATTTATAATAATTTTAAGATGATAAAATACACAGTAAACATCTTTTATGTAGAAATTAGATTTGCATGCCAAGTGTGGTATACACACTGATATTCCACATGCTTGAGAGGCTGAGACAGGAGGATCACAGGTTCGAGGATAGTCTTAGCAACTTAGCTAGACTTCCAGCAATCTAGTAAGACCCTGCTTCAGAACAAAAAATAAAACTGGCTGATGGTGCAGCTAGGAGGGAGAATGCCCCTGGGTTCAATACCCAGTGGAAAGAAGGAAGGAAGGAAGGAAGCCAATCATATGATTCTTAGCTACTTTCATAAACCATCATCATCTCTTCAGTGGGGAGTTCTCATTGTGCCAAGCTACTGAGAGTTGGCACCGTGGCTAGGGCAGTCATCCCTCTACCCCACATTAAAAAAATAAACTTAAATCGGCGTTGTCACATAATTTAACAGTCATCAGAAATGTCCCCATGATGTTGGAAACACTACTGCTCTCTCCATATAACCATGGGCACATTGCCTGTTTTAGAAAATAAACAAATTTGATATCCCTTCATTAACACATGATACCCTGAAAACAATTATACTTTGAATATATTGTATATGAATGCATGTAAACATATCCCTTTTTCCACTATTAACAAAAATCTGTCTGAAAATTTTTCAGAGTAAAGCCAAAATATTGGGGTATCAGGAATCAAAGATCTTTTTTTCTCATTAAACATTATCTCTTGTAATAGTATGCTTTATCATTATTTTCATATTCAGGAAATGTTCCCTTCACATTTTAAGGAAAAATATGGCATATTTTTTCTGTTCCAAATTTTAGTTATAAAAGTAAAAATCTTTGAGATAAATAAAAAATATTATTCTGCCATGCCATAAATATTCAACTGGCCTCACCACCACACCTCTGGCCTTGTTTCTGTGGTCTTTGTCTCTACCCTACAGTCCACAAGGAACTTAACACAGCTGCCTTTCTACCTCCTTGAAGGTGCTCATCAGAGTGAAAATTATGTCTCAGGGTCTTCGAATATATTTAGGAGCCTAGAATTACTTTCTAAGCTTCACCAGTGTGATCACAGACTGAGAAAATACCAATTTTCCCCAGGCAAAATCCTAATCCTCTTCTTGAGAATATCCTATTCACTTTTATATCAATCCTTAAATTCCCAACTCTAAAACTTAATCATTGTCAAATCGAAATATGTGGATGAGAGAATTACTCAAATGTGAAAATTAGCCATGGTCCAAATAAATATTATTTATCAACAATATATTTTGGGGGGTTATTGATGCTCACTATTATTTTGTGAATATCTGGAATATTAAAGTTTATAATATACATGAAAGCCAGGTGCATTGGTGAATACCTGTAACCCCAGTACTTGGGAGGCTGAGACAGGAGGATTGCAGATTCATATCCAGCCTCAGCAAGCTCATGAGCCCTCTGCAACTCAGTGAGACCCTGTTTCAAAATAAAGTTAAAATAAGCCTGGAGCTCAGAGATACAATGCCTCTGGGTTCAGTCCCTACTACCATGAAAAAAAAAATGTACTTTCAAGCATTTTATACATTGAAAAAGCATCATTTGGGGTTTTATGGGTGCCTGGCACTTATTTGAACTAATATATTTGTAATTTATAAAGAAAGGAAAAATAAGACTAATAGATCCCTTTCATCTTTATTTATTTATTTATTTATTTTTATGTGGAACATATTAAAAATGGCATACATTCAGACTGTGCTTGGTCCCCTTCCTCCCCCCACTTCTCTTTCCCCCCCCCAACAATGAGTGTCCAGGTTGGCCATGCTATATTCATACTTTTACACGTATTCAGATATAGCTCCTCCATTAATCAACCTCAGCCTTTTTCCCCTCCTATTATTCCATTCTAGATTTGCTGAGGTTTCCCATTCATTACCTGAAGTCTCTCTGCTATTCCTAATACTCCCTGGTTTGGGCATATTAGAAAAAACATATGTCCCTTCCCTTTCTGTGCTTGGCTGATCTCACTTAACATAATGTTTTCCAGGTCTTTCCATCTTCTTGCGAATGTTATGATTTTCTTCTTTATAGCTGAGTAGAATTTCCCAGTCAAGAAATGGGCAAGTGAACTGAATAGACACTTCACAAAAGAAGAGATACAAATGGCCAATAGATACATGAAAAGATGTTCGACATCATTAATCATCAGGGAGATGCAAATCAAAACTATGCTGAGATTCCATCTAACCCCAATCAGAGTGGCAAGCATAAAGATTTCAAATAACAACAAATGCTGGTGAGGATGTGGGGAAAGAGGAACTCTTTTACACTGTTGGTGGGAATGCAGACTAGTCCAGCCACTATGGAGATCATTGTGGAGATTCCTTAGAAAACTGGGAATGGACCCACCATATGATCTGGCTACACCACTCCTGGGTATTTATCCAAAGGGGTTGAAATCAGAGAACTACAGTAACATACAGTAACATATGCATACCCATGTTCATATCAACACAATTCATAATAGCCAAAATATAGAACCAACATAGGTCTCCATCAACAGATGAATGGATTGCAAAATTATAGGAAGTACACACAATGGAATTCTACCCAGCTATAAAGAAGAGAATCATATCATCCTTTCATCTTTTATAAATATAACGAGCAGAAACAGTGAGGAAGCATCTAAGTTGCTGAGGGTCTAGAAATCATCACACAGTTTCGATTTCAGGTATTCTTAAACACGAAGATAGGAAGATCTGGAGTATCATTTTGGCAACCCCACTTTGGAGAAAATAATGAAATTCTGCCCAGCCCTAGGAGACAGCCTAAAATTTTAGAGCCATGTGATAGAGTCAATATGAAATTTTACTTGCCACATTTAATATTAGTTTCTAGATTTATTTCAGAAAAAATTCAAATATAATAAATTTTTAAAATTCAATTAAGCATGTTGACAAATACCTGTAATTCCAGTACCTATGAAGCTGAGACAGGAGAATTGCAGGTTTGAGGGCGTTCTCTGCCACTTTGGGAGATTCTCAGCAATTTAATGAGACTCTGTTTCAAAATTTAAAAAAAAAATGGGATGGAGGTAAAGGTAGAATTCACCTGGGTCCAGTCTGCAATACAAAAAAAAAAGAAAAAAATTAACTTTCATGCAGATGGGAAATGATTATACAAACAGCAATATATGCAGGTAACTTTTTCTAGAGATTTACATATTTTTCAGCATTGCAAAGATGTTGGTTATGTGATATTTTTCTCCTCAGAGATACTCAGTGTTGCTTTGCTTTGTTTTGATGTGTGTGTGTGTGTGTGTGTGTGTGTGTGTGTGTGTGTGTGTGTTACTGGGGATTGAACCCAGGAGCAGTTTACATCTAAACTACACCCTCGGCCCCCCCTTTTTATTTTGAAATAGAATCCCACCAAGTTGCTAAGGATCTGATTAAGCTGCTGGGGCTGATCTTGAACTTGTGGTCCTCCTGTCTCAGCCCTCCAAGTACTGGGATTATAGGTGTGCATCATCACAGCTATATGCTATTGGATATTCCTTAAAAACACTAAGATGGATCTTTCTAATGAAGGACATACGGTCTCCAAGATCCTATTCTGTATACCACCGTGGTATAGGGGAACCATTTTTAAAACTCTTTTTAGCAAATGTGACAAATACACTTTATTTGCCAGCCATGAGATCACAAGGATTTGGGGACATTAAAGAACAGAATTGGACATGTAGAACATTAGAAGTCATGTGTAAATTAATGAACCATAGTTACAATACAATTTAACTATTCAAAGTTCTTTGATAGTTATCAGATAAAGAAAAGAAATATGCAGATCCTATTGGGCACTGTTTCATTTATTTCACTGTAATTCTTGAAAATGCCAGCTCTGTTTAATTTCTATTTCTAGTTATGAAGTAGGGCCCTAGGTTAACTCTATTATTTTCTCTTTATCACAAAGACAAGCTCTACAATGACTTCTTTGTCTTTTGGGAGCACTTTACCCTTAAACTTTTATTTTTAAATTAAATTAACATCCCGGAAATCTATTTAAGACTACATACATGACAAATTGCACCCCAGCCCCAATGCCAGCATCTGCATATCTACTCCAGTTCTTCTATAATTGGGACTCACTCAGAAGTTCTCTCTTTATCTTCACCAATTAGCTGGATGCCAGTGCTTAGGCATCCCTTTAGTAGGTAAAAGAACAGGAAATTCAATGCATTGTGAAAAAGACTAAGATAACCAGCTCCTGAATGGATGCCACGTCTGCTTTTGCCTCTGCTGCTTCTCGAAGATGCTGAGACCCACAATGCTGTGTATTAATTAGTCTTGCTAAGAAATTACCAGATGCATTCATAAATCTTTATAGTATAAAGGTGGATGAAGATGCTAAGTAACAGTATTATTGCCCAGTCGGCTCTCTCTCTGCTGGAGACTACTGATGCTTTGGTCCATGTGATGGAGAACAGCCCAGCTGACCTCTCACTGTGCACTTCAGGTACCCGTGAGGATGGCTTTACCTGGTGACAACACGCACTTTAGAATTTCACAGAATGGGATAAATCCTGATATGAAACTTCTCTAATCCTCAGTGAAATGTCATATATGGTTCATAGTGTTGTTGTGAGAATTCAATGAACTAAGGTATCTGAAAACATTTACTACAAGGTAAATTTCTGATTATATATTTCCAAAGTACATTACACCCAGCCAACTCTGGGAAGGTGAGTATAACAAGAAGGGCAGGGCAAGATACCTGAACCTTAATAGGCCAACATGGCTTGCCCCATCAGCAGTATCTGTCATTAGAAGAAAAAAAAAGCAGAAAACTTAATTAAAAGAAGGCCACATCAACCAATTAATCTTTCCTGAAATAGGCATTTTATGGTCATAAGGCGGTATAAATATTTGGAGAGAAAATTTTGGTGAAGACTCACAGTGCTCTTAACATCTCCAAATCTCGCAAAGCACAATTCCCCATCAGCTATCATTTCAAAAGCTGTCTGCCGGCCTCATCACACTGAAAAGCTGGTTCCACCTTCAAGCTCTAGACTCCTAGAGTAGCTGCAACGTCTTTGAGGATGGCCCAGGAGCTTCCCACAAATTCTGGGCTGTTGCCTAGAAACCACACATCGTTTCCGGGCAAATGAAGAAGTCGTCGGCATCCCTTCTTGGGCCACCTGCCATGCCAGCTCTCCTCAGTAGTTCCCAAGGGCTCTTCCTTTCCTGGAGGCAGGCATAAAAGCAGATTGAAACAGACTCCAAAACTCAGGCCGCCTTTCCTGCCTGCTCACCCTGTCTGCCACCGGGAATGCGCTTTCACTGGCAGTGCTGGCCACGCTGAGCCAGGCCCACGAAGACCCTTCATCAGAGTTTGTTGAATGAATGAGTTTCACTCGTGGTCACTGGAATGAGATCCAACCAGGTGTGAATCATGGCCCGGCCCTTTATTTTCTTGGAATTCTGTCAAAGGGAGACTCTAATCCAATTAGGAAATCAATATCCAGAAAATATCAGAGCTGTTTTAGCCATGCTGGTTTTGTTCAAGGTTATTATTCTATGGCATTTTTAATGCTTTCATATGACATTAAAACAATACTAGTGAGATGAAAAAAACTAAAATTAATGAACAGATTGACGTGACATAATACCAAATACAAAGAGGCTCAGAAAATAACAAAATTAATTTGAAAAGTTACTGCATTTTCAATCTTCTAAAACCATAAACTAATGGCTTATGTAAAAGGGACAAAAAGACCTTTAGAAAGGACAAGTAAACTTAATATAATTTTGAAAATCCTCTTTCTGAGATATTTGTTTTTAAAAGAATGAGGCTTAAGTTAACCTTAAGTGTTGTTATAACACCAAAACAATTTAAAAAATTAATGCCTTAATTTGGGCAAAATCAAATTTGATTATCTTGGGCCCTGATGGACTCCTTCATTTCTCACTGTAGGAAGCAGAGAATGAAATCATGCATACCAAATCAATCTCTCTAATTGCCTTGGTCACCATCACATGCCATTTGGACAGGAGTCTTGCTAAATAGCATTGAAAAACCAAATAAGATATGACATTGAGAGTAATCCAACTCTGTGTCTTCACCCATGCCAGTGTGATTTGAAGGGCAGCAGTCTGTTTTTGTAAATTCTAAAGATGTCCAAAGTGATGGAGAGTAGGAAAATATCTACAAACTTTTTTGAATGTCAGATCCAGAAATGCCCTTTGGAGATCACTAGTCCTGGTGCTTCAATTTCTAGAGAGTTAACGTTCCCAGTTAGGCTCCCTCTCTGTGAACCCACAACATAAGGATGTTCACCCTTGTGGTGGTAACTATTAGCTGGCTACAGACTCTGTGCATAATATATGTAGTGTAGCTAGCTAGATGATAGATATCCATACATATTATAATTTTGTTTATTCTTCTTTTTTCCTTGTCCATTTTCTGGTTCCCTGACACAAACACATGTACCATACCACACCATGAGCAATTGTTTTTAAATTCTTTGGCCACATTATTCATAGATGTGGTTCTGATCCAAGTCAGTAATTCCAATTAGAATGGCAATCATCAAGACAATAAACAGTAGTAAATGCTGGCAAGGAAATGGGGAAAAGAAATTCTTACACATTGTTAGTATGATGGCAAATTAGTACAGCCTCTATGGAGATCAGTGTGGAGGTTCCTCAGAAGACTCGAAATGGAACCACTATATGACCAAGATGTGCCACTCACCAATATTCTTCCAAAATAATTAAAGTCAGAATACAATACTAAATGAGTGTCTTATGCACATATGTCTCTACCATCTTATACTCAATTAAGATGTATCATTACAATGTATCAATAAAAATACTATAATAAAACATGCATATCCATGTTTATAGCAGCACAATTCACAACAGGCAAACTATGGGATGAACCTAGGTATCTGTCAACAGGTGAATGGATAAAGAAAATGTGACATAGACATACAATACAATTTTACTCAAAAATATGTCAATTGCAGGAAAATGGATGGAACTAGAAAATATTATGCTAAGTGGCATCAGTCAGACTCAGAAAATCCAGAGTTATTTGTTTTCTCTCATATGCAGAAGCTAACGAGAAAATATGAAACAAAAGACTTCAGATGAATGAAAAGGGAAACCAATAAAATACTGGAAATGGATGGGGGGGGAGAGATAGAGTGGGGAAAAGGAGAACTAATGAAGGAAATGGTCCAAATAATGCTGTGTCTATCTATGATGATATCACTAGCAGTCTCACTAACATGTATAAGGAGCAGGGAAGTGGGGTGGGATCCAGAGGGAAACACACTAAGTTCTAAGTTCTGTGTGCATGCATGTTGCATCACTTTGAACCTATTATGACACATAATTACAATGCACCAACCAAAATATATATATATTTTTTAAAAACTTGGTTGAACTATATTACAGAGGGTTTAAATAATTGCCATATTTTGAATTTGCACCAGCAATCACAGTGATGCTTTGGAATTCTCCTGAGTCCTTTCCTTCCATCCAGGCTCTAATTTGGGGGTGGGGAGGTAGGTGCCTTTCTCAGTGTGGTGCTGGCTGGGAGAGTAGATGTGGGAACTGTCACTAGAGTCTTGGCACCAGCATTGCCCAGTAGCATCTGCAGAGCAACACTGCCATCTGCTGTGGGGACCTTTAGATCAACTGAAGAAAAACCTGCCAAATACAGTGGGGTGCCTTTGTTCTTCAAAATGCAAGTCAAACTGCAATTAATCAACATTTATTAAAATTAATTCTAAAACGTTCATTAACTTTTAAGGGAATTACAAAGCACAAGGCATTACTGAATGTCTACATGAAGTGTTCTCTCCAGGAGAGAGAATAATACATTAATAGGATGGGAGGTGCTAAATCTGGGGGCCTCAGATGCTCTAGAAGCACTTATGTTGCTGCTTAGTAAGTTTTTTATTGTTGTGACCAAAATAAGCCAAATTTAGAGGAAGAAAGGTTTATTGGCTCACAGTTTTAGAAGTTTCAGTGATTGGTCCTTGACCTCAGAGGCCAGGCGTTCAGGTCGTGGCAAAGGAGGAAAAGACCTCTCACCTCCTGGCACTCAGGAAGTAGGGAGATGGTAGATAGATGAGAGAAACAGACAGACAGACAAGAGGGAGCTGGGAAAAGACAATCCCCAAGGTCATGGCCCTCAGTAACCTTCTCAAGCAACATCCTACTTCCAAATTTGGCTACATGTCCTAACATATGAGATTTCATGGGGAATATTTTATATCCAAACCATTGCAGTTTTTTATAAGCAAAATTCTTAATCCACCCTTTAGTTAGGCCTTCAGAAAACCCACAATGAAAACTTGCACATTATCTGTCAGATGTGTTAACCCACAATAGTCTACACATAACGTGCTATCTCAGCCATTCCCAGCAAGGACATTCTAACCAAGTCTCATTAGCTAGCGGATCTGAGATCTGTTTAATAATGTCCTCAGAAAGCCAGGTGTGGTGTCAAATGCCTGTAATCCAAGTACTTTGGGGGCGAAGACAGGAGGATAGAAGGTTCAAAGCCAGCCTCAGCAACTTAGTTAGACCCTCAGCAACTCGGTAAGACCGCATTTCAAAATTTTTATTTTTTATTTATGTGTTTTATACATTTGTTGGTGTATTATAGTTTCACATCATAATGTAGTTCACAGTGATAGTGGCATGGATGCATACAGGCCTTGGTGGAATTTCCTGGCTCCCTCCCTTCCCCCCTCTTCTCTATAGAGGATATTGAGATTGGCCTTGGTGTTCTCACATATGTGCATAATGTCAACAGAAGTGTTTCTTTCACTGATTCTCCTCCTCCTTCCTCCCCACCCCTCCCCTAAACCACCTCCCTCACTCAGCTGGGATTTCTCCTCCATTATCTGAAGCCCCTCTTTTATCCCAGGTGCTCCCTAGCTTCTGCATATGATAAAAAATACATGACCCCTCACTTTCTATGACTCGCTAATCTCAATTAACATCATGTTCTCCAGGTTCATACATTTTCCTGCAAATGACATAATTTTGTTCTTCCTTATTGCTGAGTGGAATACCATTGTGTGTATATCCCACAATTTTGTGATACACTCATCTGTTGATGGACACCTAGGTTGGCTTCATAATTTGGCCATTATTAATGGTGTTGCTATAAACATAAATACACATGTTTCACTATAAAAAAATAATTTAAAGAGCTATAGATAAGGCTCAGAGATAGAAAGCTCCTAGGCTCAGTCCCTAGTACAAAAACAACAAAAATGTCCTCAAAGAGCAGGACCTCAGAGTACTGATGACTTAGTCTTTATATCATCTTATATTTACCTCTTGGAAACATCAATAAATATATATATTCAAGCTCCCTGCTGAGGTTAATCTGTATAGAATCCTCAATATATTTTAGAACCATAACCAAACCTGAGGTTCTTTTCCCCTACATATGTAATTCTATTTTTGTAGACTTATAGAGAGAATTTTACTTCTCTTTCTTCTTAGAGGTAAAATATTCAAAGATCTGGACATAAAAGAATAAACTGTTAAAGGTGGACAGAGCAGGAATAGAAAGAAAAACGGGATTTTCATTGCTTGGGATTTTTTAGTTTAAGCCTCAGAAGTTATACAACAGCGCCACCCTAGGGCCCTTTGTGGAACAACAGGCTGGTCTTTAGGAGCCCAGTTTTCCCAAGGGTTGGCCCTGCTTTCTTACACAAGGCAGTTGTGCCAGAGGGTTAACCTGGCACATAATGTCGTAGTGTTTTAGTATTTACTTGTTTATTTTATTTCTTTTTTTTTTTTGCGTGTCTGTAGATGTAACCCAGAGGCATTTGACCTCCGACCTATACCCCCTGCCCTATTTTTTATTCTTTATTTTGAAACAGGGTCTAAGTTGCGAAGAGCCTCACTAAAGTAGCTGAGGTTGGCCAGGAACCGCGATCCTCTGGTCTCAGCCTCCCGAATGCTGGGATTACAAGCGTGCGCCACCACGCCCGGCTCTTGTTTATTTTATTTCTAAAGGTAAAATATCTTGAAAATACTATGTTGAGATACCAGAAACTCTAATTTTTTCTTTTTGTACTGGGAATGGGACCCAGAGACATTTTACCTCCAAACTACACCTACACGCTGATTTTATTATCTTATTTCGAAACAGGGTCTCTGTAAGTTGCAGAGGGCCTCACTAAGTAGCTGAGGCTGGCCCCAGACTTGAGATCCTCCTGTCTCAAGCTCTCAAGTACTGGGATTACAAGCCTGTGCCACCACACCCAGCTAGAAACTGCTATTTTATCAATCAAAGGTAGCTAACTAATATTTTGACTGGTTGATTTGTTTATTTTATGTTAAGAGGAGTTGAACTCAAGGGCATTCTGCTTCTGACCTACACCCTCAGCCCTTTTTATTTTTTATTTTGAAACATGGCCTCTTTAAGTTGCTGAAGCTAGGCTCAAATTTGTCACGCTCCTGTCTCAGCTTCCCAAGTATTGAGATTCCAGGCGTGCACCACCACCCTAGGCTGTGACTAGTCTGTCGGAGGATTTGGGTCAGCTCCTAACTATGCATGAACCCAAGACCTCCCTGGGTTTCACTTTCCATCTGTACAATGAATAGGTTGACCTATAAATCTCTACCATCCAATGCAGCAGCCAGTAGTTACAAGTGGGTATTTAAATAAAAATTTAGGCTAATTAAAATTAAATAATTTTTTACATTCAGATCATACATTATATTAGTCACATTTACATAGACACACCTGGCTAGTGGCTACCAAACTGGGCAACAGTGCAGACTGAGCCTCATAGCAGAACATTCTGTGGAACAGCCCTGGCCTATGCTTCCTTCCTTCCAAACTGAATCTACATGCTTA
This sequence comes from Muscardinus avellanarius, assembly GCF_963383645.1. Lineage (NCBI taxonomy): Eukaryota > Metazoa > Chordata > Mammalia > Rodentia > Gliridae > Muscardinus > Muscardinus avellanarius. Next base: position 113,637,402 of record NC_137790.1, read on the forward strand.
CTGCAAAAACATTTAGGGCCCAATTTGATCAAGGTAAACCCATACAAACAATATCAGAAAAGCAAAATAGAGAAGAGAAAGAAAGTGAGGTTCCAGCTGGGGGTGGTAACACATGCCTGTAATCCAGTACTTGGGAAGCTGAAACAAGATTGCACGTTCGAGGCCAGCCTCAGCAACTTAAGGAGAGCCTAATTCAATTTTTAAATGAAGCTGGGCATGGTGGTACACGCTCATAATCCCAGCAATTGAGAGGCTGAGACAGGAGGATCACAGCTTGTGGACAGCCTAGCTACTTAGTGAGGCCCTTTGCAACTCAGTGAGACCCTGTTTCAAAATAAATACTTAAAAATAAGGCTGGGTGTGTAGCTTGAAGGTAGAATGCCCCTGGGTTCCATCCCCAGTACTGCAATTTTTTTTTTTTTTTTTTTTTTTTTTTTTTTCTGGGCATGGTGGCGCTTGTAATCCCAGCGCTTCGGAGGCTGAGGCAAGAGGATGCACAGGTTCAAAGCCACTCTCAGCTACTTAGTGATGCTCTCAGCAACATAGTGAGACCCTGTTTCCAAATAAAGTACAAAATAGGTCTGGGAGTATAGCTCAGAGGTAGAAAACACCCTGGGTTCCACCCCCAGTACCACCAAAAAAAATTTTTTTTAATGAAAAGGATTTGAGGTGTAGCTTGGAGGTACATGCTTCTGGGTTCAATCCCCAGCACGAAACACACACACACACACACACACACACACACACACACACACGTCCCAGTTCTAGACTTCCTGGTATCTTCATTGCTGCTGTTATCTGACAAGCCACTCATGTTTTAATTCCAGTCTTCAAACCAACTCATCTGCAAAATGAGAAGAAATCAAATGCCCGCATCCACAGTCAGCATTGCAAACAAGGGAGGAACTAATGTGCCGCATAAATTTTCAATGGTGACAGCTCAGGAAGAATTTGCTGCCTTTCTGAGTTAGCGTGTACAGCACAGCCCGCGCGGCCGGCTGCCCGCTTGTGTTAAGGAGATTTAGGTGATTTTCTACCATTGCACATTGAAGGTGTTTCCTAACAAATCAGCCATGGGCTGGATATTACAACAACTCTGGCGGGTCCCGACTTGGAGGCGCTCCAGAGAGCAAGATGCTGGGCCGGGAGGTGCCTGCACATGCGCATCCTGTGGCCCAAGCTGCGCGGTCCTGAGATGCTACTGAGATGCCCCTGGCTGCAAAGCCGCGCTCAGCTCGGCGCTTGGCTCCAGCCAGCACGGTCCCCGCCAGGGACCTGGCCAGCATTCAGAGCTGCTGCTATTTGTTGGCTTTTCCAAATGTTCCCCTTTGTCAGAGTGGAAAGTGTGGTGGGGGAAACTGTGGCATCACTAAGACCCGGGGCCCTTTTCTTTCCTTAGAGTTCAACACCTGAAGGAAAAAGGAAACCCGATGCAGACGTCTAGAGGGTGCGGGTCCCGTGGAAAGGACCATGGGCCCATGCTTTGAGCACAGCACTGGCCTCTTTAAAAGTTGAAGTCAATAGTGCTTCACCTTTCCCACATGTTTCAAGCGGTGATCTGTAAGGTGAGGTAGACTGTGGAAGAGGTCACCAAAGTGTCATCCCCCTCCCTCCCTCCCCCAGGTAAGGGATCCCTGTTAACCTTTCTGGAACACAGCCAGGCTGGACGAACATAATGTTCCCTGCCACCCAGGGCTGGATTTGGATTTGGGAGACGGCTCGCAGGGAGGTGCGAGTTGGTAAAGTGAGTTGGGGGAAGTGGGGCGAGGGCCAGGGTTAAAGACCCCTAAGGCACACCCACAACTGGGCACACTACGCTGGGTAGTGTGGCCCAGAGAGCCAGCCGCAATTGTAGTGGGGTGGGGGGTCTTTTAGATCAATAGCAGCTGGTGAACTGTCTTGTGGACACAAAAAAAACAGACTGGGTGCACAGCAGCTGTGTCCCCCATGCAGGGTGGGCTGTGCCCCTCAGTCCTTGCAGTCACTCACAATGGAGAAGGGACAGGGTGGGTCTGTTGACACTGTGTGGATCGCAAAAGACAGCGATAGCCATTCAAACCTTCAAGCCTTCTTTTTTCTTCTCAAGCACACAGCTGAAAAAGCAAACTGCTGACTGTCATGTCAGGTCCTACTGAGGTTTGGTGAAAGGCACTTGGGTTACCCAGATGTTCTCCCCATGGAAAGTCAGCAAGAGTGCCCAGTTTTCTGTAGAAGAGGCAGAAACACCTACATGAACCTGGGGAGGCTTACTCCCTGTGAAGTCCAGTGTGTTCCTGCAGGGCGGAGGTCCAGTAGGGCATCCTGCCCAGTGAGTACTGCACTTTCTCACAGCCTCAAGTTCTCCTGCCTTTCCCTGATCTCACCAAGAAAGGACAAGTCAGCCACTCACAGAGGCACAAACCTATAACCCAGTACTTTGGAAGGCTGAGACAGGATGATCACAGGTTGGAGGCCAGCCTCATCAACTCAACAGGCGCCCAGCAACCTGCAAGACACTGCTTCAAAATAATGTGGTTTGTTTGTTTGTTGTTGAGGGGTTGTTTTTGTTGTTGTTGAAACAAATTTTCATATGTTATTGAAACAATGTCTTGCTAAATTGCTGAGGCTGCTCTTCAACCTATAATCCTCCTGCCTAAGCTTCCTAAGTGTTGGGATTACAGGTAGGCACCACCAAGCCTGGCTTCAAATGAAATATTTTAAAAGTAAATTTATTTTGGTACTGGCGATGGAACCCAGGGGCATCCTACTTCCGAGCTATACCGCCCCCCAGCCCTATTTTTTATTCTTTACTTTGAAACAGGGTCTCACTGAGTTGCAAAGGGCCTCACTAAGTAGCTGAGGCTGGCCATGAACCACGATCCTCCTGAATGCTGGGATTACAAGTGTACGCCATCATGCCCAGTTAAAAGTAAAAAATTTTAAGGTGTGGAGTATAGCTCAGAGGTAGAATGCCCCTGTGTTCAATCCCCAGCACTTCAAAAAATAAATAAAGGGGGCAGGTTCGTAGTACTGGAAGATGCAAACACAGCTGTGCAGTGAGCTTTGAGGGGTCTACTCAGAGCATTTTTATATCCAGACATTAGAGACTCACGGTTTTAATTATCGGAAAATAAAAAAGGTAAAGTAGAGACAGAAAGAACATGGCCACAATCATGTGCAGACCTGGACGTCCTCCAAATGCCGGCACTATGCCCTGCCCCCACTGCGGAGAGAGCGCCAGGATTAAAGCTGCACAGGCCACAGCCAGGGATGAAGAGGTGAGGTCCAGTGTCCTCCTTCATCCAGGCTACAGATGAGTTCCCCTGCTGTGCCTGGCCTTGACACACAGGCAGGCATGCAGGAACCGCCCAGCTAAAATAGCGCAAAAATGGCCTTGCTGGTGACTCCGCTTTCTAATTCAGTTTTAAAGGCTTCATCTCTCCCTGATATCATTAGTTTTGACAGAAACTGTTTCTTTAATCCACCAGGTTGTTGAATTCAGTGAAAATAAAACAGAGAGGATAGACACGGATTGTGTGCAGCCAGGGGTTGCTTGCTTTTGCTGTTCCCTTTGCCTACTGTGGCCGTAGGATTCCCTTCCTAAGCCTTCTTCCCCCTTTTCCATTGAATAACATTAAAACCACATTAGAAAATACTCACACTACTGTTCTCATCAAGGAAAACACAAGCCAACTATAAAACTGGCATATCAGTCAGATTCATGTTACTATGACAAAATAGCAGAGGACAGATATTTCTGAAGTAAAAAGAGGCATGTTTGGGCTCACAGTTCTGGAGGTTCAAGTCCAAGATCTAGTAGATTATGAGTTGGGCCTATTGTGAGGGTGGCTAATCATAATGGAAACATATGGCCAAACGTTTTTAACCAGAGGAGGGGGGAGATTACAAGCAGGGTTCCACATTCCCCTTTAAGGACACCTCCGCTGACCTAAATAGAAACTTCCCTAGGCCCCAGCTCTTAAAGGCCATAGCACTCCTAATACCACCACCCTGGAGACAAAACCTTTAGCACATGGGCCTTTGGGGGATATCAAACATTGAAACTTTAGAAGAGAATAGAGAATGGTCTCCTGTTGCTAACCTCATCTCTGTATCTAGGCTAACCTGAGTCAACTGAGTAAACCTTTAATAAAAACCCAATATTAAGTAATAATACTCAGCTATGTGATATCTGCCCTAAACAGCGTTCAAAGTTGGATTAAAGGGAGTTGGATTACTGGGGATATGACAATCAAGAGCATGAGGGAGTCAAGAGCAGAATTCAAGCGGACATCTCTGGCCCAGGGAGATGGTTGCACAATATAGAAAGGGCATCCTAAACATCATGAATGGGATTGGAGAAGACGGGCATGGTGGCATACATCTGTAATTCTAGTACTTGGAAGGCTGAGACAGGAGGATCACAGGTTCAAGTCCAACATCAACAACTTTATGAGGCCCTGAACAACTTAGTGAGACCCTGTTTCAAAATTTAAAAAATAAAAATAAAAAGGGATAGAGTTGTAGCTCAGAGGTAAAATGCCCTGGATTCAATCCCCAGATCCACAGAGAAATAAAAGAAGAAAAAGAAAGAATGGGGTCGGGTACAGTCAGTCCTCAAATGGAACAAAAAGTCTGTATTTGGGATGAAATTCCAAGAGATAAAATGCCTTATTATTTACTAAAATAAATTATATGTGTAGTATTCTTGCTTAGTGGTTTTTATTACATCCATTCATCAAGAGAGAATTTTCACATAAAGATCTGTGGCCTCTTCTTCCCCAGATTATTGAATGAGATGCCTCAGAATCTCCATTACAGAACCCTGTTCTAGATGGAAAAAGGAGAAAGGCATATGTCTCCCTGAGATAAATCGCTAGGCTTGTGACAGTGACAATCTAGAATCACTACTGTTCGAGTAGAGACCATTTCGGCAAAATGCTGTTTCTTTTCAAAATGTATTGAGGTGCTAATCTGACATTTCTAGGCGTGTCCCTTCTTCATGCTCTTCTTTATCCAAGTATAACACGCGCCCCTTGGTGCGGTCCTCTGGAGTCAATCTTCATCTCTCGGCTGCTTATCCCTTCATTTTCCTTAGGCAGATAATCAGAGTGGCTGTCAATCTCCCAGGCGGGAAATCATTCAGGAGCAACACTGAAAATAGAGGTGTTGTCTCTTCTCCGGAGGGATGGGAAGAACAAAGGTTAAACAACACCACCCCCGCTGTCCAAGTGTCCTGAGCTCCTCTGTCTCCAATAAAAGTACCCGTGGCTTTGAATGGCATCTGTGAGGACTTAAATTGTGGTGTAGCGCTTCCCCAGACATGGCAAATCCCGTATTTTTTTTTTCTTTGAACCACAGGGAATTTGTACTTGTTCACATTGTAAAAGCTCTCCTCTTCTCTATACAGGTAAATACTTAAGATGAATGTAATCTTCTTCACTAGAATAAGTACCAGCAAAGAGATTTACACATCTGTTTCATTCTACAAAGAATATTATTTATGTGCATGTCCTTTTATTTCCCTGGCTCAATTCTTTATGCACAAATGTGAGAGGCGGGTCTGGAGGCAGTGGTTAAAAGAGTGCAGTAAAGCTGAAGAACACTTAACTGAAACGCATTCCTTTCTGATTTGAGATGTCCTCCTCTAGGAGTTAGAATCTGACTCTGCACCTGCTGGGAGAATGCAGGTGCATTAACTGTGCCTGTAGGAAGCACTGAACCTTGGCTTCGCTTCCTGCTGGATCTTCCTAAGGAGCTGAAGTAGGGCAGCAGCCCCAGAGAAGAGTGTCAGTTCCCCTTCATTGCAACTTGCTCTTACACACTTACTGTTTGCTCTCTGTTTTGGGGAGGGGGGCATGTAAAGACCAAGCACCCCCCCACACTGCACAATTGGTTTTTTTTCCTGTAATCTGGGGCCGTGCTGCTCATGGAGGTCCAGTTATTTTTTAGAGTAAATCTATAGAGGAGACAGCTATGCACTGTCTGCAGCTAACTGGAGAATCAGAGTGGGAAAACTCAGGAGCTTGCTGTGAAATCACCACGAACTCTCTGGAGCTCATTATTTGCATGAGAAGCAGAAAGCAGAGCACAGTGAATAAAGAAGAAGGAATGTAGCCACGTCTTTCTAGTGCCTTCTCTCTACCTTGTCCTCCATAGAAGGCTAGAGTTAAACGTCAACACAGCAGGACCAGTTCTCTATTCTCCTTTTAGAATTAGGTTTCAAGGGATTTCATTGTGAGTGTTCTTTTTTCCTACAATACAGGTTGTTCAGAAAACTCACACAAAGCCATTTTCTCCATTCTTTTCTTGAATTGAGTGGCCCCAGACTAATACAAATTATTTTGTATAAATGTTATGGTGATGCAATGAGGTAAAGCTAGCTAGACTGTCCTCCTTCCTTTGGATGGGCTTGTTTGCTTTGCATAGAAGATTGGGGTAATCATGCAATTTACGGGCCAAGCGTGGTACTAGGCAGCATAAGTTTGCAACCACTTTGAGTGTTCCAAGCAACTACCATAAGACAGAATAAAATCTATCTAGCTTTATGGTAGAGAAACTGAGACTCCTAGAGGTTAAATTATTGCTTGAGATCTCAGGACTGAAGCAGTGGCTATGGAACTTGAACCCTGGTCAGGTGACCCCAATGCGCATAGAAAATCCACTACACTCTACAACACCACTAAAATGGAAGGAAGACCCCTTAGGAAGTATGGCACACTCGTGTACATTTCCCTTCCCTCTTCATCTCACAGATGGACAGACCCAAAATAAATAACTAGCTTCTTCAAAGGTCCTTCAGTCAAAAAACGCAGGGAAGAGATAAGCAGATCAGTATTTGCTAACAAACAATATATTCTATACCACCCTCAAGAAAGTGTGTGTTACATACTCGCATGAGGGTGTACACCAATTATATCCTTTCATTCTTTCCAGAAAGTATCTGACCAAGAAACACCCAGGTTAGTGTTATTTTCCATTCACTTCTTTAAATTCCAGTGGAAGAGCAAAAACTTATCGCAGAGTGCCAGAAGTGGGTAGATTACACACAATTCAACCCTAAGAGTCTGTCTAATCAATGTGCTGGCCCATATTTTCCACATTTTATGGGACAGCAGGGAAAATTGTTGAGAAGAGCCAATTTGCAGCTGTGTTCTTAATTACGCCTTCTATGTGAAAGGAGGCAAAATTTTCAGCAAGAGACTGCAGCTGCATTGGTAAGGCAGGAAGACTCAGTGTTTATAGCAGATAACTGAGTGCCAGAAAGGTCCCAGATTCCAAGGTGGACTGTGCGACCACCTCTCGGCGTGGCCGGGTCAAACCACTTGACTCCTTTGTGCCCAAGTGGAGCCCACTGCCAAATCGTATTGGAGCCATAGGAGCTGACTGCAGGACAGATGCTCGATGCGGGTAGAACTTTTCTGGATAATTATATCCCCCCCAAGTCACTGTCACTTGCAAAACAGTGGAGTTCAAAAGTTTCTGCCTGTGCTGAGTATCTGTGAGCAGTTAGCACTGCTGAGTCAGAATTGTCTCTTTCACACATGGGCAATTTACTCTGGGCCACTTGGGAAGGAAAAGTGTAGGGTCCTGGTACTGATTTGCACCAGGTGGAGCGAGAAGAATCGAAGCCCATGAATGTAACTGTATTTTTCTATAACTGAACTTAATTTCTCTTAAGATCCCCCGTCCTCAAGGAGAAGGGAGAGGACATTTCAGAGACTACCCTATTTTTCCTTTGATCGTACACATATCAGACCATTTATATTGTTTGCAACAATTCTTTGGAATAGCTGCTGCTTCCTAGTCTCCATGTCTACAAGTAACATCATTCCTATGCTGTGTCACCTGTATGTATGGGTGGTCATTTTTGAGTTATCCTTTGCTTCCTAAAGCATGGTTCCTTCCATCAAGTGCTCCTCTTTATGCCTCTGGAGCACGGTCAGAGTTCTGTTGTTATAAAAACAAGGCTATTTGAGGCTCTTCGCCTCTCTTGGGCTTCTCTGAGGAACAAGGATTAGTTTACTGCTCCCTCATCACTTTGGCACTGGGAGAAGCTTCTGGTTCCCATAAGTAAGCAGCCATGGGTCCCCTCTCTTCTCGGCACTCCCCAGTGCTATCCAAATTCCTGTCCCCTGCCCTGCCCTGAGTGTGAGGAGAAATGGCAAAGGTCACAAAGAACATCTTTCAGAAGCACAAATAATCTCTTCTCTTATATTTACCCTCCAATTCTCTGACTCTTTATTTCAGGAAAATTTCCTCTGAGCTTTGGGAGAAAGAGAAATTTCTCTGGATATTTTCTAACTTCCAAGCCCTTTGGAGCCTGTGGTTTCTGTTTCTGGCTTAATGTTTCTATCAGAGGATGTTTTCTGATTCATACAGAAAAGAAAGTGGAACAATTCAAACCACATGGGTCAATATTTCAAACCCTTCCATCCTAACATCAAGTTTATTGGTTTTATCCTGAATGTACTTGGGAAAATTTATCTATTTTCATTCTTTCCCAAACTCTGCCAAGTGAAAAGATTTATGATGATATTTCCTTAGCACCTGGAGGCCTTCTCTCCTACCTGTATGTACTGGACAGGTGCACAGATTGTTAAAATATTGACATCTTTCATACTGATTGGATAACAGTGGCTGTCCAAAACCACAAATATTGACCTGCTATTCTGTCAGCTCCCGTGCCTCTTAAGGAATAAAATGTGGCACATGGAGGAGATATAAGACTTTTACTCTGGCACTGTAATGAGTATCCGCTCTCACTGTGCATTACCAGTTGCTAAACATCCTGAGTTTCACTCCTGACTACTATGTCCTTGAGACTTAGAAGGGGCAGAGTCTGGGTGACAGTTCCCGAATGGCCTGGCACTCAGAGGTGTGTATCCTTCCTTCAGGTAGGGTTGTCTGGGCCTGTGGGTTATTATTGAGCTGCTGGATGGGAACCCCCACTGATGAAACTAGAGAGCCCTATTTATTTATTTTTTTTGTGTGTACTGGGAATTAAACCTAGGGAACATCTATCTCTGAGCTATACCTCCAGCCCTATTTTTTTATTCTTTATTTTGAAACAGGGTCTCACTATGTTGTGGAATACCTCCCTAAGTAGCTGAGGCTGGCCATGAACCTGAGATCCTCCTGCCTCAAGCTCTCAAGTACTGGTATTACAAGCATGTGACACCATGCCCAGCTTAGAGAGCCCTATTGTGATGACTGGTCCTCCCTCAGTGGGCACCAGAGATGGTGTCTGAACCAACAAATTCAGCCTGATCTTCTACTGGCCATGATCACATGACTTTGACCAAGGATTGAATCTACGAATTTTTTCATCTATTTAGCAGAGAGTAATAACTCCTGTATCCTTGTAATAAAATATAAATTTAACAACTTTCCTTCCTCCCTTCCTGTCTAATTGGATCCAAAACTAGGTGTGGTGGAGCAGGAGTGCAGGATGAGTACAGAAGAACACAGCTGTACTCAGGATGACAGAAACTGGGTGATAAAGTGGCCGGTCATGTGGCCTGGCCAAGAGGAAAAGAAAGCCCCCACAGATGATAGCACTAGCCCTCTGAGGTGTGAACTCTGAGTGGGGTAAGAAGTTCTCTTATACAGAGTCCTGACTATACAGAGGGTAGTTGATCAAATAAATCAAAGATAGATAGATAAATATAGGTATAGGAGAAAGAAAATAATAAAAGTCAAGTTCTTCACTGTTGAAGAAGGGAGTCATAAATATAGAAGGAGATACAACCTTGTAATGAATAAACCTTGTAATTTGAACTGAATAGACACTTCTTAAAAGAAGAAATACAATCAGCCAGTAAACATATGGGAAAAAAATGTTTGGCATCATTAGCAATCAAGAAAATGCAAATTAAAATTACACTGAAATTTCATCTAACTCTAATTAGAATGGCAATTATCAAGAATACAAATAGTAAATGCTATCAAGGATATGTGGAAATAGGAACTCTTATACACTGTTGGTGGGATTGTAAATTAATAGAACCACTATTAATGGAGATTCCTCAAAAGATGAGAAGTAGAATCACCATGTGATCCAAGTATACATTCCTTGATATTTTTCCCAAAAAATTCAAATTAGAATATTATACTGATACATGTATATCCATGTTTATAGCAGCACAATTCACAATATACAAATTATGGAACCAAACTAATGTCTATCAACAAATGAATGGTTTAAGAAAATGTGGTATATACACACAATGGAATTTTACTTAGCCATAAAGGAGAATAAAATTATGTTATTTTCAGGAAAATGAATAGAACTGGAGAATATTATGCTAAGTGAGATCAACCCGTTTCAGAAAATTAAGGGGCATGTTATTTCTTCATGTGTTGAAGCTAGAGAAAAAATAGGAAACATAAAAAGACTTCAGATAAACATTTAGAAATAACAGTAGAAGAATGGATGAGGATTGGGGATTAGAGATAGGGAAAGGGAAAGGAGGATTGAGGGAGGAAACAGTTCAAATAATCTTTTGACAATATATAAAGCATTACTACCAGTTTCGTTAGCGTGTACACAGAGGGAGAAGGGGGAGCAGGCTGGAATGTGGAGACAAGTACATCAAGACTGGTATACGTATGTGTTTGTATACATTGAATCTCGCTATGATATACAATTACGATGCACCTTTTGAGTATATTTTTTAAAAAGAAAAAGAATTGGAAATATTAGTATAACCCTCAGGTTTCTATTACACTATTATATATATGTATAAGTATATACATAAATATGTATTTGCATATTCTGACACACACATGAATATGTATTGCATAGTTCTACAAAATAAAGAGGTCTGAGAGTGGGGCCGACCTCAAAAGCAGTGAGCACACCAAGTCACAGACCTTGGTTTCTAAATACCATTCTCTACTAAAAGAAAGTAGAATCACACCATGTGCTGTGCACATATGTATTTGTATCACTTTGAACCTATAATGTATAATTACAATTTGCCAATAAAAGTATATTTTAAAATAACCCATTTAGCTGTTAATTACACATCAGTGAATGAAAAACCAGTAGGTGAAATTTAATAAGAAGTGAAATATTTCCAAAGACTGGAAGTACTACAAAATATAAATTATTTATAAAGAAAAAAAATAGTGATTCCACAGTAGATAAACGTGATAAATCCCACCTCAAAGTAAAGATTAAAGTTAACATTGCCGGGTGTATTCATTTCAAGTCACCCCTCCATGCCAGTCTTGTATGGAGCTGTATTTCTATTTTCTGTATTTCTATCTTTCTAATAAACTTCTTTAAATCTTCAAAAAAAAAAGTTAACATTGCCAACACAGGAGCAAATAAAGTTTATATCACACCTGACAGGATGCAATGAAAAGAACACAGGATCACTTCTGTGATATAAATACCAAAAATACATAAACTAAATTTTTTTATAAGGAAACATCAGACAAATCCAGATGAGGGGTTTAAAAACACAAGTTGTGTGTTATCTTGAAAAGTAACAAGGTCAGAGATAGGCTGACAGTTTCAGATTGAAGAAGATTTTTTAAATGACAACTAAGTGCAATGTACAATTCTAAACTAGACCCTACAGCTTTAAAGGGCATTATTAGGACAACTGGCATAACCTTGAATAAGGTCAGAGGATTAGATAGGAGTAATACATCAATGTCAAATTCCTGGCTTTGATGGTTAGAGTGTGGTTTTGTAGAAAAATATCTTTTTTATAGGGAATATAAACTAGATATTAGGGTGGAGAAGATTCCTATCATCAACTTACTCTGAAAGTATTAAAGGAAAAGAATTCCTTGGTTGTTGCAGTTTTTCCTATAAATTGAAATTGTTTAAGATTTAATCCAGGTGTAATGGCACACGCCAGTAATCCAAGTTCTTAAGAGACTGAGACAACAGGAGAATCATAGTTTTGAGGCAAGACTTATCAACTTACTTAAGTCTTTATTTTAAAACAAAAATAAAAAGGGCTGGGGGAATATCTCAGAGATAGAATGCCCCTGGATTCAATCTGTAGTACAAAAACAGAGATAATCTTACTTAACATAATGTTATCTAGATCATTCCACTCTCTTGCAAATGATGTAATTTTATTTTTCTTTATTGCTGAGTAGAATTTTATTGTGTATATTTTCATAATTTTGTAATCCATCTCATCTCTTGATGGACATCTAGGTTGGTTCCATAGTTTGGCTATGGTGAACTATGCTTCTATGAACATAGGTCTGCATATATTACTGTAGCTCTCTGGTTTCAACCCCTTTGGTCAACCCCTTTGGAAAGATAGACAGTAGTGATATAGCCAGATTGTATGGTGGATCCATTCCTAGTTTTCTAAAGACTTGGAGAACATTATGCCAAGTGAGATTAGCCAATCATAGAAAGTGAAGGGTCATTATGTTTTCTTTAATATGTATAGGATAGACTTCCCGGAAGATGGTGACCAAGAAAAGCGGGGCTTAAGAGCCCCGCTAACAACCAATCTCCATTACCACAAAATCAGTGCCTTTTATAGCCAGAAAACACCATCACCAGAGAAACAAAAAAATCACCAGGCTCCAGAGAGAAAGCGGACTGATAACAGAGCTCAGAGCCACAGAGGAGATACACCAGCCTCATGCCCGAGGACACGGCAGCAGCACCATACTGCCGGCAGCAGCGGCGACTTCACCAGACAGCTACAGCAAGCCCAGGTGAGTCGCTGCTGAACAGCCAGGCGGAATCTTTCGGCGCAGGGAGCATCTAAAGCTCCCAGTGGCTGAGCTCAGCACACACTGCAGGGACTCAGAGTGGAACTCAAAACCAGAGAAGAAAAAATACGCCAGCCTCACAGCCGAGGGCATGGCAGCAGCACCATATTGCCACCGGTGGCAGCAGCAGTGAATTCACTGAGTCCAGTACAGCTACATCTGCGTACTCAAGAATAGTGAGTCAAATTGCAGGCCAGAGAGGAGAAATCCCAGTACTGTACTCCCTGGGACTTGACCCAGTGGAGGAGTGGCGGTGGCAGAGATATTACACCATAGGAGAACGTGCAACCTGGCACCCCCCCATAGTCTAAAGCAGCCTCTATCGACTCCCTGGGCCGGAGACTCAGTGATACAACCCAGTAAAGGAGTAGTGGGGTCTGAGATACTACAGACTCGAGATCCAGAGCACCTTAAGCGAAGTCATAGTGACCCAAGGGAAGAACCCAGAGAAGGTACAAACTTCCTAAATCATGGGAAAGAGGAATAACACTGGAGCAATAAATGCCCACAACCCCACAACATCAGAACCCGATAAAACAGAAAATCAGAGATTTCTAGAAGAGCAAATCAGGAAAATAACTGTAGAAATAATAGAGGTGCTTCGAAAAGAACTCAGAGAGAGACAAAAGGAGATAAAGGATGCAATTAATGAAGTAAAGGCCTCAATTCAAAGCACAAACAACCGATTAGAACACATGGAGAACAGAATCTTGCTCTTAGAAGATGATCATTCCAAAAATGAATGCATAGTTTCTAATCTAGAAAAAAATATCCGACAGCAGGAATCTGATATTGAAGAAATATGGGCCCATTTTAAGAGAGCTAACCTAAGAATAATTGGAATAGAGGAGGGAAAAGAAAGTGAAACCAAAGGGATCAACAATCTCTTCAAGGAAGTAATAGCAGAAAATTTTCCAGACATAAAGCAAGAGGTTGATACACAGGTCCAGGAAACTTATAGAACTCCCTTTAGACAGGATCGGAGAAGAGGATCCCCACACCACATAATTGTCAAAATGATCAATGTGGAAGCCAAGCAGAGAATCTTAAAGGCAACAAAAACAAAGGGCCAAGTGACATTCAGAGGCAAACCAATTAGAATCACTCCAGACTTCCCAAACCAAGTTATGAGAGCCAGAAGGGCTTGGAGTAACATATTCCAAACTCTGAAAGAAAACAACTTCCAGCCAAAAATTTCCTACCCAGCAAAACTTTCTATCAAATTAGATGGAGAAATAAGAAGCTTCCATGACAAACAGAAACTGAAGGAATTTATGTCTTCAAAACCAGCACTAGAGAAAATACTCAAAGAGATTAACTACAAAGAAGAAATAGGTAACACACACCAGAACCATAGAAACAAGATTTTCCATCCAACAGACAACTAAGATTGGTTATCTGTGGAGATTCATTATTTATGTTAGTCTTTTACCTATCTCTAAAGGGTATTGTTTGCCTTTATTGTTGTTAATTTTTGGGATTTCTAGTTGGAATATTAATATACCTTCAGATATAGCATTTGTGAAATATTTTATCCCATTCTATTAGTAACTTTTAACTCTGTTTACATTGTCTTTGGATATACAATATTTTTTAGGGAGTTTGTATACTCTTCTGTTGCCTGTGCCATTGAAATCATATCCAAGAAATCACTGCCAATTTCAATGTTGTGAGGTTTTATGACCCAGATTTTCTCCTAAAAGTTTATAGTCTTAAGATTTATATTTAGGTCTTTTATCTATTTTGAGTTAATATTTGTATATGGGATTAGGTAAGGGTCCAATTTTATTCTTTTCCATGTAATTATTATTTTTCAACAATATTTAGTTAAATGATTATTTTTCCACCACCAAATGTTCGTGGAAACCTTGTCAAAAATAACTTGACAATATAGGGAAGAATTTAGCTCTAGGCTTTTATTTAACTCCAATGGTTTATATATCTGCCTTTAGAATAGTACTACACTGTTTCAATTATTGTAGCTTTATATGGTTTGAAATCAGAAAATATATATCTTCTAGCTTTGTTCTTTTTCAAGATCGTTTTGGGTATCTAGAGTCCATATTCCATATTAGGATAGATTTTTTTTTCTGAAAAATAAATAGATAAATATATGATAGTTTCACCTAAAAAAATAGAAAAAAAATATTCTCTGGTAAGAAAGAAAGTAGAGAGAAATATTGAAATGTTATCTTTAAGTCATCAAAAGTTTGGTATCAGACAAATGAAACTTTTATGTGAGATTATCATTTTTAATTTTGGATAAATTGCTATAATACTAGATGTCAACCACTAAGCCAAGCATGGGAGGGAGGGATGGGGAGAGAATGGGGTGGGGATTGGGTGGGGGCTGACTGGGCGATATGTGCATGTATGTCTACAAAAGTTTGTATCCCACTATGATGTATGAATACAGTGCACCAATAAAAAAAGAAAAAAAATATGTATAGGATAGAGAATGACTGGGATACAAGAGACTCCAGATGATAAGAAAGCTCATGGAAACTAGGGTGGAAATATAAGGGTAGAGGTGGAGGAAGTCTTAGTTTCATTAATAGAAACACTACCATAGACCATGTGTATACATGTGAATATATACCAACATCAATTTGGGTACTCCATATTGGGAGGGAGGGAATTGGGGAGGGTGCACCAAGAGATTAGGCATGTCTATCATTATCAACAAGATATTTAAAGTAAAAGATAAGAAACAAAGTAAAGCATAATGTATAATATTAAGAATGAACACAAAAAATGTTTAGAAAGAACTAGAACTGTGTGACAGTTGCTCCAAGATGTATATGTGATGAACCATCTGTCCCCTTGCTCTGTCAAAACAGATGAGCTTCTTGACTACATTGCCTCACCCAAACACATATTTTCAAAAAGAAAGGGAGAAATATAGAGAACCAAAGATAAAATAAAAAGATTGTTTCTAGCACTTAGAGGCTGTACCTTGGCATTATTTTAAACAGTTATAATGGGCTTCTCTCGCATTATGAATTAGAAACAGGAAGCATGGGAGATGTGTCTTCGAAGCTAGAAGATTAAAATGTGCTCTAATAATGGTTCAAAGATATATCACTGTTAGGTATCTCCCAGAAACAAAATCAGTTAAAAGCAGCAATCCTAGCAATATTGGAGTTAATTATCTTTTCACCAACATACCAGCAAGAGCAATCTGACTTCTACTTACTTGCAGAACCCCTATATCTGAAAGATCCTTTAATTGCGCACACAGCTTATGCAAGGCAAAACCCAGTCCAATTCTCACATCTATTACCACAAGAAGAACTTCAAATTACTTTCCATGCCTGAATAGAGAAACTGTCTGAAAATGCTGACCCTAAACTTTTTCCTTTCTAATGGTAAAGAAATTGAAACCAATCCAGTAGAGGTGTCAAATAGAAAGAGAAATAAATTAACAAAGCACAGTGCGTTGGTTAAGAACACAAAGCCGAGAGCTAGACCTCACCAACTTTAGCTCTACCACGATAGTGCTGTGTAATTTTGAGAAAATGATTTGACCTCTCTGTGCTTCAAGTGTCTCATCTGCAAATTGGGGATGAGTATAGTAACTACTCTATATATCCTTTACAGGACTTAATGTGTTACTTTATGCCAAGTACTTCAAAGACTAATTGGTTGATGACAAGTAATTAATAAATGCCAGTTACTATATAAGTTGCTATGTATGACTTTGGTATATGATAGAACCACTGACCCCCTCAAAACTGAGTTCTAAGGTTCTCTACAGCTATCAAATAAAACCACCACTTTATACATTTTTATGTACTTTTGTTAATTTTTGAAAATGCTACCACCAGCTGATCCAAAATGTATTATTTTCTCTAAGAATGTTTAAAATTCAGTCTAACTTAATGGAGTGAAAAGAAAATGGCAGCCCATTGGTTTTAAGCTTTGGAACAGAAAAATACTTGAATGTCTAATTCAGAAGCTTCAGATAAGACCCTTACTGATGCCGTTGATGAAGACGTTTTGCACTTGTTCCTTCACTGGATATGTACATGAACTAGTAAGACAGAGCAGGCCAACCAGTGCATGGCATCTTTTATAGATGAGGAAATCAATGTTAAAACCAGGGGAGTAAACCTTCCCTGGCCACATGGAGCAGAGTTAGAATATGATCCAAGTTTGTCTGTAATTTGAAATCAGACTCTAAATACAAATCAAAGATCTCCAACGTGGAAAACATATGCCATGAAGATTTGGTGTTGCTCACACACAATTTAGTGTGGCTGTGAGTCTACTCCAATTCCACCTCCGTATGTTCAACAGAAATGCTTTCTTGCCAGAGGCACCTTCCATTTCTTTTTTATTTTCGGTACTTGAGATTAAACCATTCCACCTCTGAGCAATAGCCCCAGCCTTATTTTATTTTTTATTTTAAAACAAGTTCTCACTAAGTTGCAGAGGCTCTCACAAGTTGCTGAGGCTAGCCACAAGCTTGCGATCCTCCTGTCTCAGCCTCCCAAGTACTGGGATTACAAGCATGTTGCCACCATGCCTGGATAAGGCATCATCCATTTCCGCAGATCTTTAGAAAGGCTCCCAACAAAATTGCATTGAAGAGTTGTTCACACTCTTTCACATTTACAGCCAAATATCCCAATAGACACAACATTAAGGTTTGGCTAAGATTGTCCTCTAGAAAAGCTCATGTGTCTGCAATGCAGAAACATTCAGAGGTGAATTATTTGAACCAGGGATTTGACTTCAAGTTTGGGTGGTAACCATAGGTGGGGGTGGTGGCTGAGGAGGTGGGTTGTTGGAGTGTGGCCTTGTGGACTAGACCTGACCCTACCTGAGCTCCTGAGCTCCTGTCCTCTTCTCTTCTCTTCTCTTCTCTTCTCTTCTCTTCTCTTCTCTTCTCTTCTCTTCTCTTCTCTCTCTCTCTCTCTCTCTCTCTCTCTCTCTCTCTCTCTCGTCTGCTTCCCAGCTGCCATGAGCTGGGCAGCTCTCCTTCACCTGTCCTGACACCATGGTGTTTCTACTTGGGGCCAGCCAACCATGAACTAAGCCTCTGAAACCATGCACCAAACAAATCTTTCTTTCTAGATCATTCTTGTCAAATATTTTGGTCATGAAATCTAACTGATGCACCAGTAAAATCAAATGTTACTCAAAGAAGGTCAATTTTACTGCTTTCAGTGATTTAACTAGTTGTGTTAAATCAAGAAAGACACATTAGTGGAAAAAAATTACAGCAATTTAGTCTAGTGAAAAAAATTACAGTAATATTTAAACTGAACTGTTCAAATTTTGGGGGGGTTTAAGTATTATGATTATTTTGACCAATAAGGTCAGTAAATATGGACAATTTTATCTGTACATAAAGAAAAGTAACAATAACATATGTTCCCAAGAATACTTTAACATTGATCTCACATAGTGATCATAGTGATGAGAATAATCTTTTTAATTTCAACATGAGACACATCCTCCCATATCTAAAAATCACAAATAGGAAGAAGAGAGAACCTGACAATAATAACAGAAACCTTATTCTTTATATTAACACAAGATTTCTCTCACAACATTGCCATTAATTTTGTTTAACTAAGAATGATTCTCAAGGTAAATGAGTCTATTATATCAAGATTAAAAGAAGAGAAAACCAAGAAATTATACAATAAGAGGTAGGCACTTGTAATATATAAAAATATGACAGAGTCAGGCATGGTAGCACGCCATAATTCCACTACTTGGGAAGCTATGATAGGAGAATCTTAGGTTCAAGAACAGCCTTCAAATGTAGTGAGACCCTCAGCAATGTAATGAGACTTTGTTTCAAAAAAATCTTTAAAAAGGTTGTGGGTGTAGCTCAGAGGTAGAATGTTCCTGATTTAATCCTCAAAACCAAGTAAAAAAATAAAAAAATGATAGTATGCTGAGTGTGATATTGCACACTTTTAATCCGAGTACTTGGGAGCGTAAAGGAGGAGATTTTGGTAGGTTTGAGGTCATCCTCAGCAACTTGGTAAAGGCTTCAGCAACTTACTGAGGACTTGTTTCAAAGTAGAAAATAAAATAGAGCTGGGTATGTAACTTGAAGTCCTGGGTTAAGCCTCCTGTACCAAAAAGAGTAAAATAATTTTCTAGAGGAAAAATATGAAAAACAGTTTAAAGAGAATAGAAATAAGAAAAATATTTCAACCCATATATTCAATTAGGAAATGTCTAAGCCAGGCAAGGTGGTGCATGATTGTAATCCCAGGACTTGGGAGGCTGAAACAGGAGGACTATAGGCTAGAGGACAGCTTCAGCAAGTAATGGGACTCTCATCAACCTATTGAGACCTTATTTCAAAGTAAAAATGAAATAGGGCTTTGGGGTATAGCTTGGAGGAAGAATTCCTTTGGGTTCAATCCCAAATACCAAAAAAAAAAGAAAAAAATATTTATAAGGTTCAAAGAATTTCTACCACTTATAAGCAAAGAAACTTAGTTTAAAAATTTGGAAATCAATGTTTTACAATTTTCTTTGTAGAGGTCTTTTACCTCCAAGGAAGACCTGAGAATATGGAAAAATCTTCCATGTTCATGAATAGGCGCAATAAATATCATCAAAATGGCTATACTTCCAAAAGAGATCTATAAATTCAATGCAATATCAATTAAATTACCAAGGTCATTTCTCACAGACATAGAAAAATCAGTCCTTAAATTCATTTGGAATAACAAAAAACCTAGAATAGCCAAAGTAGTTCTCAGCAACAAAATCCATGCAGGAGGAATCACAATACCTGACTTTAAACTATGCTACAAAGCCGTAGTAATAAAAACAGCATGGTACAAAAACAGATACATAGACCAATGGAGCAGAATAGCAGATTAAGAAACAAATCTGCACACTTATAGTCAACTGAGTTTTGATAAAGGGGCCAAAAACATACACTGGAAAAAAAATGGAAATAAATCCCACTTTCTCACCCTGCATAAGAGTCAATTCAAGATAGATCAAAGATTTGGAAATTAGACCAGAGAACTTGAGGCTCCTTGAAGAGAGCATAGGTTCAACCCTGTAATACATAGCCACAGACAAAAACTTTCTCAATGAGACCCCAAAGGCACAAGAAACTGAAAGGCAGATCAATACGTGGGATTGCATGAAACTAAAGAGCTTCTGTACAGCAAAGGAAACTATCAAGAACTTAAACTGAAAGCTGGGCATGGTGGCCCACACTTGTAATCCCTGCAGTTGGGAGGCTGAGACAGGAGGATTGCACAAGTTTGAAGCCAGCCTCGGCTACTTAGTGAGGCTCTCAGCAACTTAGTGAGACCCTCTTTCCAAATAAAATATAAAATAGGTCTGGGAGTATAGCCTGGAGGTAGAAAGCCCCTGAGTTTCACCCTCAGTACCACCAAAAAAAAAAAAAAAAAAAAAAAAAAAAACCTTCAATCGAGAGCCAACAGAATAGAAAAATATTTTTGCCAACTACTCCTTCGATAGAGGACTAATATCTAGAATATACAAGGAACTCAAGAAACTCAGCACTAAGAAAACAAATAACCCAATTAAAAAATGGGCAAGGGAACTAGATAGACACTTCTTGAAGGAAAAAATTCAAATGGCCAATAAATGCATGAAAAAAAATGCTCAACATCTTTAGCAATCAGAGAGATGCAAATCAAAACTACCCTGAGATGTCACCTAACTCCAACTAGAATGGCAATCATTCAAAACACAAACAACAAGCAATGCTGGCAAGGATGTGCAGAAGTGGCAACTCTAAAGCATTGTTGGTGGGTTTGCAAATTAGTGCAACCACTTTGGAAAATAGTATGAAGGATCCTCAGAAGAATAAGAACAAACTTACCATATGATCCATCAATATCACTTCTGGGTATCTACCCAAAAGAATGGAAACCAAACTACCAAAAGAATGCATGTGTGTCTATGTTCATAGCTGCACAATTCACCATTGCCAAACTATGGAACCAGCCAAGATGTCCATCAATAGATGAATGGATTACAAAAGTATGAAATAAAGAAAAACACATTACATCATTTACAGAGAAATGGATGGAACTAGATAATATTATGCTAAGTGAGATTAGTCAATCACAGAAAATAAGAAATTGAATGATCTCCCTAATACGCAGAAGCTAGGGAGAAAATCGGTCATAGAAGGAACTCTAGATAAAGGAGATACTATAGATGAGCAAATAAGATGACCTAACTGAGGGGATGACAGGAGGAAGAGGGAAATTCTCTAATGCACATGGTGTACTTTAACAAAATTATCAATATCAATAACTAAGCCAAACATAAGAAGGAGGGAGAGTGAGGAAATGGGGCAGAAATTGGGTAAGGGCCAATTGGCTGATGTGTGCATGTATGCCTCTAAGATCTTTTACCCCACTAAGATGTAAGACTACAATGTACCAATAAAATTTTCTAAATGGCAATCATTATGAGTATTCAATTAGAGAACATTTGAATGAACCATAAACACGTGAAAAATTGTTCAGCTTCACCAGCCATCAAAGATATGCAAATTGAAACTAAATTGAAGTATTATTTTTCACCTGTATAAGAGTAATACATAGCAGACATGTATGACATTTTAGTGAAAGTATGAAATGTTATATCAGTTTGGGAAAATGATTTGGAGATACTAATTAAAATTATAAATATGTACCTTCTAAGCTCTAGAAATCTCGCCTCTATAAAAATAAAAGCACCAATAAGTAGATAAATAGATAACTTAGGCATTGGTTTTCTATTACTCTAACAGATTACCAAAAATCTAGTGGCTAATAATAATACAAATATTTTAGAACAGCATAAATATAATTCTGGAGGTCAGAAGTCCTTAAATCAAGGTGTCAGCAGGATTTCCTGTCTCTTCCAGATTTCTGAGGCCAGCCACTGGCATTCTTTGGCTCATAGACAGTTCTTTGCATCAATCTACCTCCATTTCTGCTGCTGCCTCTCCTTTTCTGACTCAACAGCTTGGACCTCTCTTACACGGACCCTTGTGATCACCTGGATAATCTCACCATGGCAAAATTCTTAAAGTCTACATAGACCCCTTTTTGCTATGCAAGAGACAATGTAAAGGCTCCAGGAGTTAAAATGTGGACATTTGTGGGAGACTGTTATTCTGCCTACTGGATTAATACACCACACACACACACACACACACACACACACACACACACACACACACACACTATTCAAAAGTAATTCAAGGGCAATCAACTCTCCATGACAAAGAAAATAAAGTTGGATTCTCCCTACATACCATAACTTAATTCTAAGGAGATTAAATACAGTAGAGCACAAAAAAAATGAATTTAAGAAAAAATACCTCAATAAAAGTCTTAGGGAAGTGATTCTTAATAAACACAAAATGACACAATATTTGTACTTCTGAGAATATATCCTACAGGAACTCAGACATAAGTGCCCGAGGAGACATGTACCAGTATTTTTATTATAGCAAGATTTGTAGTTTTCAAAAATTTATAATCTCCTAAATATTCATTAGTAGGGTAATGGATGAATAAAATATGATATATCATATTATGGAATATTCTATAGAAGTTAAATAGGGAGAGGAAAATAACTATAGCTAGTTATCTGAAACTATATTGAATAAGAAAAATAATTTTATTCTTATGGTCAAAACCCAGACACAGCACTCTTTCATTCAGAACAGCTAATGTCTGTACAGTGGTTTGTATGTCCCTTTGTGACCTGGTCCTCCACGTCTTTCTGATTGTATTCATGGTGCAGTTTGCTCCAGCAGCACGGGCCTCCTGGCAGACCCTAAACCTAAAAAACTTAGGGCTTTTGTGTTAGATGTTTTCTCTTCCCACCAATTTCCCTCATCATCAAATTTTAGTCAAATTCCTCCTAATCAGTAAGACCTGTCTTAACCACGCAAATTAAAATTGCAACTCAACTTCTCCTGACTCAGCACTCCCAAATCTCTTTTCCTGTTTGACTGCTTTTTTTTTCTATACTACTTACCAATTTGTAACACACCTAATAATCCAATTTTTATCATGTCTGTTATCTTACTGGCTATGTCCCCTGACTGTAGCATAAGCCCCATGAGGACTAACAGATGTTTACTAAGTCCTGGAATGGGGCACAATGTAGGTTACTGAGCATACAGGATACATAGTTTAAAAAAAAACAACACTGAATACCAATAGTAGAAAAGTAAAAGAGTAAGCCAGACATGGTGCTACATGCTTGTAATCCCAGTACTTGTGAGGCTGAGAGAGGAGCATCACAGGTTTGCGGCCAGCCTCAGCTAGTGAGTTCTTCCTCAATTTAGTGAGATCCTGTCTCAAAAAAAAAAAAAAGAATAAAAATTAGGGCTAGAGATCTAGTACCACAAAAGAAAAGTGAGAGAGTGAATTCTTACTGTAAAATATCATGAAGCTGTTTTAAAGGCATAGGAGGATTGAGGCAGAAATGTTTCAAATACTGTGACAATATGTGAAGGCATTACCAACAAATTTACTAACTTGTATGGAGAAGAAGGACGAGGTGGGGGTTGGGATGTGGAGAGAAATACACCACAAATTGTGTGCGTGTGTGTTTGTATCATATTAAACCTCACTGTGATGTATAATTGCAATGCATTAACAAAGGTATATTTTGAAATATGAGTTATAGCTATATCCACTGATTTGAAAGAAGTTTGTGATTGTGGACATAGGTATTGGTCTAGTTAGAAGCAGCTAAAAATTAAATTAATTTTAAAAATCAATAAAATAAAAAACCGAGAACATAATATTAAGTAATTACATCAGCTACAAAGATATATTATTACTGTGGTGTTTTAAACTTTTGAGTGGATATAGCCAATGATTAAAAATAACTTGAACACATGAAAATATTGATTATGTTTCTGTGGGCACATTCTGTCTCATATTTCTTGTTTCTTTAATAAGATTTGTAATAAAGCAACATTTTTAAAAAAGAAGAAAAGAGAGTTCTTGACCTTTTATATTTTCACAAAGGACTTCTAAAAAGAAGCATTTTCATTGATTTTTTGAAATGGAAACTACTTCCCATTAATGAATCTTTTTCACATGCAAACATATTCATATCTCATTCCATCTTCTCTGAGCATTATTAAATGAATATTTCCCAAAATAAACCTCTAATACACAGTACAAACCTGCCACTTGAGCCTACTTAGCATTGGTAACAGTAAAAACAGGTTCACCCAGTTTCTTTCTCAGTAATATTGTTATGCTATTTTATATAAGCAATTACTGTTAAAATTGCTTTCTGTAAGTTTGTATTATGGTTTTTGTTTAGCAAAATAAAAGAAGTCTTAATACACCAGTGGAACAAGTATTGTTAGCCTCCTCTCAGAAATGAAAAGAGACGCGTCCAGTGACTACCCAAGGTCACCCAAGGAGAATGGGGCCTAATCACACTGACCTCTGCTTCAGTGTTCTCCCATATAAAACTCTGGCAGTC
This sequence comes from Muscardinus avellanarius, assembly GCF_963383645.1. Taxonomy (NCBI): domain Eukaryota; kingdom Metazoa; phylum Chordata; class Mammalia; order Rodentia; family Gliridae; genus Muscardinus; species Muscardinus avellanarius. Next base: position 113,661,615 of record NC_137790.1, read on the forward strand.
ACAATCCTGGAGCAGCTTTAAAAAGAATTAATGAAATATTTTTTCAGGACATTCCAGCCTTCAGCTGAGGTGATCATTCATCAATTGCTTTTCCCTGGAGATAGGAGAAAAATTGGATTTCATAACCACAAAATCATAGTCACCTCCCAAAAGTCACTAGTGGGAACAAAGACTGATGCTGCATGCTAAATGTTTGTGTTCCCCCAAAATGCACATGTTGAAATCCTAACCCCCAAGGCGATTCTTTTAGGAGCTATGGCCTTTGAAGAGTAATTAGGTCATGAGAGATCTACCTCATAAATGGGACCCCTGAGAGTCCTCTTGAACCTTCCACTGTGTGAGGCTACTTCAAGAAAGCAGCCATCTATAAACCAAGAAGTGAGGGCACTAGACACTGAATCTGCTGGCACCTTGAACTTACACTCCTGTAAGAGATAAATGTTTGTTGCTTAAGCCACCTGGTCTATGGATTTTTATTGTCAGCCTAAACTGATTAAATCAATCAGGATACCCAGGTGTGGTGATGGTGGGAGACTGAGACAGGAGGATCGCAGGTTCAAGGACAGCCTCAGCAAATAGTGAGACTCTCATCAAACTAGCAAGACCCTTTTTCAAAATAAAAATTAAAAATAGGGCTGGGAATGTAGCTCAGATGTAGAATGCCCCTGGGTTCTGTCAGGTTAGTTACAATGTCATCCACATCATCATCATAATAATAATAATTAATAACCACCAGAAGGTGGTTGATGGCAAACACAAACATTATCATGCAATATATGTTGCTAAAAAGCAGGCAAATTGTTTTATACCATTTATTAAGTTTCTACCCATATATTAAAGATGCCCTACTGTTCTTTTTATTTATTTTTCAATTAAAAGTAATTAATATGAAGGCAACTTTTCCTTTTGTTTTCCAGAGTAAAGTTATAGAAAGAACAAGTCATTGGGAAAGACCAAGAATAAAAGGCAAAAAAAAAAACAAAAGGAGTGAGCAAGTGTGATCAGAGCAGTGTTATCCATAGTGTGCTGCTACCTTCAGTATAAATCTGATCCAGTTGCCCTACTTTACTTGGTTATGTTTCTCTTTAGACATGCTTGGCCAGTGCTGGTTCTCTCCACTCTCATTTTCTGCTGGTGAAGGTCAGTCTCCATTTGTGAGATGGGTGACTTGCTACAAAGTGATTGTCACCATATAAAAAAAAAAGAGTGGTATCGCTGGGTCATATGGTGGTTCCAATCCTAGTCTTTGAGGAACCTCCATACTGATCTTCATAGTGGTTATACTAATTAGCAATGCCACCAACAGTGTCTCACAGTTTCTATTTGTCCACATCCTTATCAGTATTTGTGAATGTTTATATTCTTGATTATTGCCACTCTAATTGAAGTTAGGTGGAATCTCAGGGTAGTTTTGACTTGCATTTCCCTAATTGCTAATGATGTTAAACCTTTTCCATATATGTATTGGCTGATTATATTTATTCTTTTGACAAGTGTTAGTTCAACTGCCCACTTTTTATTGGTTTTTCTTTTGGTTTGCTTCTTTATGTTAAGTTTTTGGTGCAATTCACAATAGCTACATTGTGGAAACAGCCTACGTGTCTGTCAACAGATAAATGGATAAACAAAATGTATGCAGACAATAGAATTTTACTCAGCCAAATAAAACAAAATTATTTCATTTGCAGGAAAATGGATGGAACTAGAGAACATCATGCTAACTGAGATCAGCCATTCTCAGAAAGTCAAGGAATTGTATGCTTGATCTCATATGTGGAAGCTACAGAGAAAATAAGAAACAAAAAGGACTTCAGACAAATGAGTAGAGGACCAAATAGAATAGTGGAAGGGAATGGGGAGGAGTAATCAAGGGAAAAAGGAGAATTGATGAAGGGAACAGTTCAAATAGTGCTATGTTCATATATTAAAGGATTACTACCAATCTCACTAACATGTGCACAAGGCAGAGAGTAGGGAGGATCAGCCATTCCGAGATTTGCAGACCCTGGCCTCACATGGACTGAACTTTGAAATCTCTAAAAAACTGAGAAAGTAAGTCTCTCTTTCTCTAAATTGTATGGTCAGGCTCTTTGGATTATAGCATGAGAACCTTGAGTAAGACAGAAATCAGTACCAGTGAAATGGGGTCAATGCCATGCCTAAATCTGACCATGTGTTTTGTGAGTCCTTGAAACTTGTTTATGTGAGAAAATTGGAAGAACCAGAGGGCTGATAAGAATAAATATGGTAGATTTCAGGAGATTTCAGAGGGCAAAGGGAACTCCATAGAAATATAGAGTAGAAGTCACATGTTACATTCTGGCAAAGAACTTATTAGCATTTTGTCAGTGTCCTGAGACATTGTGTAAAGCTAAATATAAAGATTGTGGATTGATTACATTGGCATAAGAAATATCAAAATAGCAAAGTATCCAAACTGCGTTATGGATATTGATGTCTGCATTAATCCAATTGCACAGTGAATTTCAGAAGCAGAAAACAAAGTAGAGAAACTTTTAAGCTGGGCTTGGTGGCACAAGCTTGTAATCCCAGCATTCGTGAGGCTGAGACCGGAGGATCATGGTTCGCAGACAGCCTCAGTTACCTATTAAGGCCCTCTGCAACTCAGTGAGACCTGGTTTCAAAATAAAGAATAAAAAATAGGGCAGGGGTGTAGCTCAGAGGTAGAATGCTCCTGGGTTCTATCCCCAGAACCACAATTAAAAAAAAAAAAAGTAGAGAGGCTTTTATAGATTTTCAGTTTGTCCATAAAGACATGTAGAAAGCTGGGTCTCAAAGAGATGGTGCTATGAGAAAAGGTAAAATGCCTGAAAGGAAATTGAATGTTTTACATAAGAACAAATATGAAATGTGGTCAGGGTAGTTGAAGCCCAAGAGTGGAACCATGGTAAAAAGGGCCCAGTGGTGGTGACTACAATTTAAAAGGGCCCAGTGGTGTTAGCCAGGATTGAGACAGGCCTAGAGGTAGCCAGAACTGAGAGGCACAGCAGTGTCATCTATGATTGAGACAGACCCGGTAGTAGCTATGATTGACTACCGCTCCTGCTGGTGGTTGATTTGGGTGCTCAGAAAAGACTAGCTTTTCTGGTAAAAGTGGTCATCAAGGCCTGCCCCCAGGTTTCAAAGGAAGGTCTGGGAAGCCAGGCAACTTGCATAGGGTCAGAAACCCTGCAAGCAGGCACAAATGGTGCAATCTCTGAATCAGTAAGAATGAAGAAAAGATTGCCAAAAAATAATAATAATAATTTAGAAATGCCAGAAACATAGAATTACAGAAAGGGAAGACTGCAAACTGGAAGTCAGCAGTTCAGCCAGGCTGGAAGAATAAGTATGCCAATCATCACAATCAACCAGGTCACAGGTGTGGGGCTGCCCAAGGCCCGTTGAACATCACATCTCACCACCAGTGTGCCCTGGGTGCCAGACGTGAAGCTGTAGGATCAAATGCTTGCCCTGCTGAATTTCAATCGTTTTTGGCCATGCCATTTCTTTTTTCTATGGTCCTGGTCCTCCCTTTTGGAATGCAAACATTTACTCTGTGCCACTGTGTTAGATTCATGTAACTTGCTTTTTATTTTCTTTTACAGGGCTTCAGAGCTAAAAGTTTGCATTGAGTCTCACAGATTTTCGACTTTGGACGTTTGAGTGATACTAGAACTGTTGAGATTATGCAAACTCTTTGAGATAGACTAAATGTATTTTTCTTTCTGAAATGGGTGTAAGCTCTTCAGGGACCAGTGTTAAAATATTTTACTTAGATATATATAATGTCCCCTGAAGAGCTCATGTCAAATTTGATGGAATTAAATAATAATGGTTATAATTTCATCACTGTATGAATCCACTGTGAAGGGTTTCCTGAGCAATAATTTAGGCAAGCGGGGTGTGGCTGGAGAAGGTGGATCTCAGGGGTGTGACCCTAGGGATTGTGCTTTTGACTTTGAACTCCCTTGCTGCTTTCCCACTCTCCATCTCTCTGCTTCCTGCCACCATGTTCTGAGATCTGCAGACCCTGGCCTCACATGGACTGAACTCTGAAATCTCAAAAAAATAAATGGTGAGTAAATAAATCATCTTCCCTCTAGGTTGTAGGATCACAGCAGTGAGAACGTTGACCAAGACAGATTCAGATGAGAACACTCAAGCGCCGTGTGTGTGTGTGTGTGTGTGTGTGTGTGTGTGTATGTTTCTGCCACTTTGAACCTTACTATGATATATAATTACAACATAGCAAAAAAGTATATTTTTAAAAAAGAATAATGAAGGAGCCTCATCTAGTGACAAAATTTTCATTGCCAATTAACTTTAATACCACTACCAGCCTGTGCCACAAACTGAGGACAGAAGAGGTGAATAGGTACAGATGAAAAAAGAATCTCAGAGTACAGAATTTCATGGTATAGTTATACCAATGATACTCAAAATTTTTTTCTTTAATACTTTTATTGATGCATCACAATTATACATCTTAGTGAAATTCAAAGTGATATAAACATACATGTGCACATGTCTTGGTATGTTTCCTATAGATTTCATCTTGATCACTCCCTTTCTATACTTATTAGTGATATTTGAAGTGATGCTTTTATATGAGGACATACATATAAGTGACACCTTTATATAAAGACAGTTTATTGAAACTGTTTTTTTTTTTCTCAGCCCTCCTTTTTCTGCTGTCCTCCTCCATTTCTCTATCCCCTTCCACTATTCTACTGGTCTCCTCAATTATCTGAAATCTTTTTGTTTCCTATTTTCTCTCTCACTTCCACATAGTAGAGAAAACATTCAACCCTTTTGTCTTAGATTTCTCACTGTTGTATCCCAGTAAACCTGACCATGCAACTTAGACTGAGGATGATTTATTTTCTCATGGTTTTTAGAGATCTCAAAGATGGTCCATGTGAAGTTTGAGTGTGGAACTTCCATACCAGTAGGAAGCAGAGAGAGGAAGAGCATACAGGCTCTGCTCCTCTTATGGAAGTTGGAAGCAAAAGACAGACAGACAGACAGAGAGCACAAAATTCAAAGATAAAAGCACAATTCCTTAAGATTTCACCCTCATGGACCCACCTCCCGCAGCCACACCCCACTGGCCTAAGATACCACTCAGATAAAAATCCATTATAGTGGATTTATCCACCGATCAGACCACAACCCTTGCAACTTGATTCTTGAGCATTAATGCATGAGTTCTTTAAGGACCACTCTATATCTAACCTCAATACTCTTGACCTTCTAAGACTGGCCAGTCTCAGCATAATATCCTCTATTTCCAATCACTTTCCTGAAAATGACATAATTTTATTCTTTATGGCAGAGTAAAATTATATTGTGTGCATATACCACATTTTCTTTATCCATTTATCTGTTAGCAGACATCAAGGCAGCTTCTGTAATTTGGCTATTGTGAATTGTGCTTCTATAAACATGGCTTTGCATATATCACTATAGTATTCTGACTTTAAGTCCTTTACTGAGACCACATAAAACTATAGCACATTTTTCAGTGCATATATTGGCTTCCTATAACTAGATAGCTACTTTACACTTTCATAAGTAATCCATATCACCCTTCTCTGTCCAAAAACATTAAACTTTTTTCTCTAAAGTTAGGTAAGAGAGTTTGTACAAAGTCTGTGAAATGAAAGCCATGTGAAACCAAGAGGACTTAGGGCAAATCAAGAATGATGAAGTGTCAGATTTTAGCCCCAAGAAAATGTTATAAAAATTCTACCAAACAACTTTCCAAAGAGGCTATAAAACTATACACTCCTGCCTACTTAAGAACACCCTCTGCACCACCCCCTGGCTATACACACATTCAGAAATGTGGGCAGCTGCCTGTGGGTGATGTGATGACAATGGAGATGGTTTTTTAATGGCTTTGGCTTGTTCAGGGTTGACTCATTTTATATTGAGCTGGACCTTTAAAACATCTGTAAGTTACCACTTCCATTTTATGGAGAAGATATTTAGCTGAACATATTACAAATGTAATACTAAATGGTAGAAGAGCCATGAAAAATAAAACTTATAGTTATGGAGGATGTATTTCAATGGCGATAAATATATTCACATCATTTGATTTTATAGAAAAGTGAAAATTCTCTAAAATTAATTTGCTGAATAAAATAGAATATCTACAAAGTATACCCTATTAAAAACTCTTTTTTCTGTTACTATAAACAAAACTCTAATAAGATCAAGAAGGTAAAGTTCCTTCTTTGACAAAATTGAGCACATGGTGAGGCCTGGGGGGCGGGAGAGGAGAGTCAAAGGATTCAGTCCCAGCCCAGGGTATGATGCTGGTCAGAGTAAATAAACCTTAAAAGAGAAAAGGGGGTCTTATTCATTTATTTAGGTACTGGGATTAACCACAGAGGCATTCTACTGCCAAGCTACACCCCAGCCCTTTTTATTTTCATTTTGAAACAGGGTCTCCTGTTAAGTTACTGAGGGTCTCACTAAGTTGCTGAGGCTGGCCTTGAACCTGCTATTCTCTGCCTCAGCCTCCCAAATGCTAAAATTATTGGCATATTCCACTGTGCCCAGCTAAGAAAGGATTATTTTATCTATAGTTTTAGATGTCTCAGTCCATGGCTAGTCAGCCCTATTGTTTCAGTGAGGTGATACACCTTGTTGAAGGTGGAGAAAGAAGTTCACCTTCTTGGAATCTAGAATGCAAGGAGAATAAGCCCAGAATTCATGGTCCACCCTTACAAAAATATAAAAGCTCCCACCAGGCCTTTTAAAAATGACTCCATCTCCCAGCAGTGCTAAGATGAGGACAAGTCCAACAGTTATCTAAGGACATTCCAGATCTAAACACTAGCCTTAGCCTAGCTCCACTTCTACATGCAGGTAAGATACATTTTTTTTTACCTGAATGTAAGTTTCTACATTTATATGATAAGAGAGGAACTGAAAAAACCCCTAAGATTGCTATGAAGTTGAAATTATAATTAAATTTGATTTTTAAAAAGATTCACAAATGTATGGATCACTATTTGAGAACTAAAACTTTCACTATTTGCAGATGACATGATACTTACTTAGAAGACCCAAAAACTCAACCAAAAGACTTACAGAACTGATCAATAAATTCAGCCAAGTGTCTGGATACAAAATCAATCTTAAAAAATCAAAGGCTTTTCTGTATACCAACCATAAATCCATTGAAACAGAAATTCAGAAACCACTTCCACTCAGAATTTACCACAAAAAACTAAAATATTTAGGAATAGACATAACCAAGGAGGTAAAAGACCTCTACAAAGAAAGTTATAAAACATTGAAAAAAGAAATCAAAGAAGATCTTAGAAGATGAAAAGATCTTCCATGTTCATGGATAGGCACAATAAGTATCAAAATGGCCATACTTCCAAAAGTGATCTGTAGATTCAGTGCAACCCATTAAATTACCAAGATAATTTCTAACAGGTATAGAAAAATCAGTCCTTAAATTCATTTGGAACAACAAAAGAACCAGAATAGCCAAAGTAGTTCTCAGCAACAAAAACCATGCAGGAGGAATCACAAAACCTGACTTTAAACTATACTACAAAGCCATTGTAATAAAAACAGCATAGTACTGGCACAAAAACAGATACATAGACCAATGCGGCAGAATAGAAGACTCAGAAACAAATTCACACACTTACAGCCAATTGATTTTTGCTAAAGGGATCAAAAACATACACCAGAAAAAAGATAGCCTGTTCAACAAATGGTGTTGACAAAACTGGTTAATCATATACAAAAAAATGGAAATAAATTCCACTTTCTCACCCTGCACAAGAGTCTATTCAAGATGGATCAAAGACTTGGAAATTAGACCAGAGTCCTTGAAGCTCCTTGAAGAGGGCATAGGTCCAACACTGCAACACATAGGCACAGATAAAAACTTTCTCAACAAGACCCCGAAGGCACAACAAACTAAAAGGGGAATCAATATGTGAGACTGCATGAAACTAAAGAGCTTCTGTTCAGCAGAAAACTCTCAAGAACCTCAATCAAGGGCCAACAGAATGGGAGAAGATTTTTGCCACCTACACCACTGATAGAGGACTAATATCTAGAATATACAGAGAACTCAAGAAACTTAACATTAAAAAAAAACAAATAACCAATCAAAACTGGGCAAACGAACTAAATAGACACTTCACAAAAGAAGAAATTCAAATGGCCGATAAATTTATGAAAAAATGCTCAACATCATTGGCAATCAGAGAGATGAAAATAAAAACTACCCTGAGATTTCACCTAACTCCATTTAGAATGGTAATCATTCAAAACACAAAGAACAACAAATGCTGGCAAGGATGTGGAAAAGTGGGAATTCTAAAACATTGTTGGTGGGATTGCAAATTAGTGCAACCACTTTGGAAAACAGTATGGAGAATCCTCAGAAGAATGGGAACGAACTTACCATTTGATCCAGCAATACCACTTCTGGGTATCTACCCAAAAGAAAAGAAACCAAACTACCAAACTAATGCACGTGTATCTATGTTCATAGCTGTACAATTCACCATCGCCAAACTATGGAACCAGCCAAGATGTCCATCAACAGATGAATGGATTGTAAAACTGTGGGATATGTACACAATGGAATTTTACTCAGCCATAAAGAAAAACACAATTACATTATTTACAGGGAAATGGATAGAACTGGAGGACATTATGCTAAGTGAGATTAGTCAGTCACAAAAAAAGATTAAATCAGATACTTTCCCTAATATGCAAAAAAGATTAAATCAGATACTTTCCCTAATATGCAAAAAAGATGAAATCAGATACTTTCCCTAATATGCAAAAGCTAAGACGAAATGGGTCATAGGAGGAACTCTAAATGAAGAAAGAGATCCTATAGAGGAGCAAATAAGGCAACCTAACTGAGGGTATGAGAGGAAGGAAGAATGCACATGATATACTTAAACAAACATATCAAAGTCAACCACTAAGCCAAGCATGGGAAGAAGTATTGATAAGGGAAAGGGCCAGGGATTGGTTAGGGGCTAACTGGATGATGTGTTCATGTATGTCTACACTAGTCTTTTATCCCATTATGATGTATGAATATAATGCACCAATAAAAAAATAAATTAAAAATTTAAAAAGTATCACAGAAAATTTTTGAAGCACACAAGTTTTTAAACACCAAATGGGAAAATGAAATAAAACAGCTAGAACATTTATTAGTGATTGCATAATATCATATTCTCACTTATTAAAATTAAAACAAAGTTCAAATGACATAATAATGATAATAATAATAATAATAATACAATAATGTGGCTTATATCTTTATGCCAGTTTATAACTTTAAAACTCACCTAGCCCTCCCAATATGTATATTATTGTTCCTCTTTGGTTTGTGTTTTTTGTTCTGGTTTGGTTTGGTTTGGTTTTGGTCTTGGTTTGGTGTGTGTGTGTGTGTGTGTGTGTGTGTGTGTGTGTTTAAAAGTGTTTAAGAAAAAGTAACAATAGTAGGTGAGATTCTGAAGAAGTTGTAATCCTTCTGTCTTACTAGTGGGAGTATAAAATGGTAAGGTCACTGTAAAAAAAATAGTATAGTATTTCCTCAAAAACTAAATGCAGAACTAAAATAGAGTCAAACAATTCCATTTCTATATGCTTAAAAAAATTATAAAGAAGACTAAAACAGATGTACACACACCCATGCTCACAGCAACATTAGTCACAAGAGGCACAAAGTGAAAACAACCCAAATACCATTAATAGATGAATGGATGAGCAAAGTGTGGTATACAAATATAAAGAAATAGTATTCAGCTTTGAAAGGAAGAAAATTCTGACACATGCTATACACCATATAATGGTTTGGATTTATAACAACCCCTAGCCCTCACTGAAACAAGGTATCAATGTTGGAAGTGAGGCTTGGTTGCTAAGAAGGGGTTCCTGGGTGCCTGACCTTGGAGATTATATGATTATATAAGGTCTGTCCTCTCACTGCATGATTCTCTCTCTCTCTCTCTCTCTCTCTCTCTCTCTCTCTCTCTCTCGACTGCAGCTTATCCACTGCCACATTTGCCTAAGTAAATAACTTAAAGTGATCATCTCTCTCATTCTCTCTCTGTATCTCGTGTGTTTATGTGTGTTTGTGTGTGTGTGCGCGCTCGTGCATGCACACACATGTATGTGAGATATACTATTCTGTTATTTCTCTGAAATACTCTTGGTTAATATAGCACTTAAAATCTTAAATAAAAGTGAATTCTTAAAGAAAACTAATGTTTTTAATATTCTCCAGTAGAGAAATGAAAATTAAAAACTACATTAAGATACCATTATAGAGCTATCAAGATAGCTAAAATGAAAAATAGTGATAACACTAAATGTTAGCAAGGATGCAAAGAAACTGATGAGTCATATGTTGCTGTTAGGAATGTAAAATAGCAAAACCATTCTAGATAACTCAACAGTTTCTTTCAAAACTAAAAATGGGCCTGGCATAGTGGCTCTCATATTATTTGAGCTGTTTTCTTCTTCAGTCTTCCTTTTTTCTCTCCATGCCTCTCACTCCCAATCTCCTTCCTCTTTTCTGCTGGTGTCTCTATTTACCTTAAGTCCCCTCATTTCCTTTTTTCTCTTCAACTTTTACACATGAGAATAAATATTTGAGCCTTGACTTTCTGAGACTGGCTGATATCACTTACCATAATATTCTCTAGTACTATACATTTTCCCAAAAATGACATAATCTTTTTCTTTATGGCTGAGTAGATTCCATTGTGTGTATATATCACATTTCCTTTATCTACTCATCAATTGACAGACACCTAATTTGGCTTAAGAATTTAACTACTGTGAATTGTATGCTATAAACATGAGTATGCATGTATCACTTTGGAAAATATTTTAAGTGGTGGCTTCATCTCTGGTCTTTTAAAGAAACTCTATACTGATCTCCATAGTGGTTGTTCCAATTTACAATCCCACCAAGAGTAAATAAGAGTTGTCATTTCCCTACATCCTTTGCAGCATTTATTATTGTTTGCATTACTATCAACCTTACTAAATCTACAAGGAGGGGAAGTGAGGGAATTCAGAGAGATATGTAATGATATGCACATATGCATTTATATCACTTTGAATCTCATTACAATATATAATTACAATGCACCGATGAAAGTATTTTTTTAATAAGTAAAAATAGAAACAACAATAAAATACAGTTTGAGGCCAGCATGGGCAACCTAGTGAGAGCTTGTTTCAATATTTTTTAAGGGGCTGAGAATGCAGCTTAAGGATAGAGTGCCGGTGGGTTCAATCCTCAGTGCTACAGAAAACCTTCTTAGAACATCAAAACTGAAACTGATTACATGATTCAGCAAGTGTGCTCTTGAGAATTTATCCCAGAAGACTTATTTTATGGAGGTGCTTATACACAAATGTTCATGTTCTTTGCTTTAGCCCCAAACTGGAAACCACTCAGTGGATCAACAAACTATAGTACATTATACCATGGAATACTACTGAACAGGCCAGGAATTATTGCTGTATGTGTCAGCTAGAATGAACCTTAAATATGAAGAAAGTAAATATCAAGAGAATAGTATATGATTTCATTTCTGTAAAAATCATTAAATCACCTAATTATAGAAATGAGGACTAGCTTGGTGGTTGGCAGGGATTAGGAATAGGGAAAAAGCAGATATAATCACATGCAGAGGCATAAGAAATTCTTATAGTGATGTTCAGTTGAGACTCTTGATTGTGGTGGATACACAAAGTTAGACATGTGATTAAGTTACACAGTTGTACACATACACTGCATGTATAACTTGTAAAATCTGAGTAAGTTCATGGATGTGCCAATATTATATTCTTAAAGTTGGTATTGTCCTATAGTTGTGGAATATTGGCATTGAAGGTATGAATGGGGCACTTGGGACTTCTCAGTACATTTCCATGTAACTTTATATGAATTTATAATTCCCAATTTTAAAAAATTTACCTAATAAAACACCTTTTTTAAAAAGCAAAAATTTTCAACATCATTAGCAATCAGAGAGATGCAAATTTAAACTACATTGAGATTCCACCTAACCCCAACTAGAATGGAAGTCATCAAAAATACAAAGAATAATAAATGGTGGTACAAATCTGGAAAAACAAGAACTCTTGTACATTGTTGGTAAGATTTCAAATTAGTGCAATTGCTCTATATATCAATGTGAAGATTTGTCAGAAGATTGGTAATGGAACTATCATATGATCCAGCTATATCAGTCCTTTGTATCTTTCCAAAGGGATTGGAGCCAGAGTAATATAGTGATTCATGCATATCTGTTTATAGCAGCACAATTCACAGTAACCAAATTATGGAACCAGCTTAGGTGTCCATCAACAGATGAATGAATTATAAAATTATGAAATATATGTACAATGAAATTATACTCAGCCATAAAGAACAAAATTATGTCATTTTCAGAAAAATGGATAGAACTAGAAAATATTGTACTAAGTCACATCAGCTGGCCAGTCACAATAAAAAAGAAGAATCATTTGTTTAGCCTCATATGTGGAAGCTAGGGAGAAATTGGGATACAAAAGTGATTCCAGAAAATGTGAAGAAACCCCAGTGTAGCAATGGAGAGAGTCTAGGGGAGAAAAGCAAGTGGGGAAAGAGTTTTCTTGACACTATAACCATATACAAATTATCAATATTATGCCGATATTATGCCAATTTCAATATCATGTCCAAGGAAACTGGGATGGGAGCTGGGGAAAGCTCACCAAATGCTGTGTGCATATATGTATCCATCACTCTGAACTTCATTATGATGTATGATTTCTATCTCAATCAACAGTCTCTCTGTTTTGACCCAAAAAACTGACCACACAACTTAGAGGAAGAAAGATTTATTTGCTCATAGTACTGGAGATTTAAGAGGTTCGGTTTGTGTTGAGATGAGTCTGCAGACTTCAGGGTTTGGCAGCGGAGGAAGACATGGAAAGAGTAAGAGCTCTGCTACCATATATAGATGCCAGAAGCGAGAAAGAACGCAAAAGGATGAGGAATCACGTATAATCCCAAGGCCACACCCCCATGGACCCCTCCTTATCAATAATACCCCAGGTTCAATATAGCTGCTAGGTTTCTATGAGGTCTTAGGGGATGTTCTAAATGTAAATTATTATAACTACTATGCATCAATCGTATTTTTAAATGTTAATATATGTTTCTCAATTCTTTATCCTATTCTTTATCTGAATAAATTTTTTATTTCTTCTATAAACATGCAGTTTTCCCTATTCACTTTAAGACCAATTGTTTGTCCATTTAACTTTCTAACAATTTATTTCCCAAACAATAAATGCCTATGTAATGAAATAAAATTATCAGGAGGCAAATTTACATATATACTGTTTACAGGTTTGTGAAATGTGTCTATATGAAAGTTATAAAGCCTAATGAACAAAATAGTCAGTTTTCTCATGCAAATAATGTGATTCTATTATTTTAACAGTTTATGGCTCCCTAAAAGAAAAGCAAGCATGGGATCCCATATGCCACAGAACATCCCACCACCAGACATCTTTATCCACTGAGTTGGTACCCTTTCAATACAGAATTGATGAACAATCATTGCAGACAATCTTACTAAGCTACTTTGCATATTTATGAAGACCCTGTAGATTAATAAACTGTTGGATGGTAATGAAAGTTTATGAAGATCACTAGAAATATCAGAATAGCACTAAAGACACAATAAAACTTTGCAATTATCATTTAATTCCAAACCCATCTAAAATATTAGCCCTTTCTCACTTATAACAAAATCCAGTTTTTTATTCAGCGTCCTATTTATCTAATATTTAGTTGACTATATTGAAGTCTTGCCATGGCTTTTGTGTATGCAATAAATTTAAAGGTTTTAGTTTTCATTTTTTTCTACTTTTTTTTAATTTACTTTTTGTACTTAGAATTTAACTCAGGGGCATTCTATCTCCAAGCCGCACTCCAAATCCTTTTCATCTTCTGTTTTCAAATAGTGTCTTACTAAGTTGTTGAGGCTGGCCTCAAATCTTATCCTCCTATCTCTGTCTCCTAATTACGGGGATTGCAGATGTGTGCCACCAAACACAGTTTAGGTTTAATTTTTTGGAAGTTGACTTTTACTCTTTTCAGCTATACATATAAAAATTGATGGATAATTAGAAAGAAAAAAGGACAATGGTAGCTATAACTAAAAATATTGCACCATACCAATAAAACTGCAATAACACTCCTCCCAAAGCAAAAATACACAGTATCACACCGTGGTTTGTTACCAGCTAGCACATCATATTCTTTTGTTTTAAGCAGATTTTTACCACTTTAGAGCTTGCCTCTGTAGTGGCAATTATAGCAGGATTTTTTCATATTATACCAACAAAAAGAAATTGATGTGTTTTAATGATAGATTTTGAAGGAAGGATTCTAAAAATTGCTTGTGGGACTCCAGTTATAGCCTGGCTCTTTTCCCTCCACCAGTGACATCTACCTCCTTCCCCCATTCACAAGTCTGTTATGATCCACATGATCTCTCTGTGGATCATGGGACATTGGGACAACCTGCACCCATTTTCATGGTTGAGAAAGTTTGGAAAAGATAAATATCTAAAGCTATACTATAATCCCAGCCTATTATATAATATGTGGTTGTTAAAATGATTTATGCAAAAATCAAAAAAGTGTTTCTAAAAGTGTATTTTGACCTTGAAATAACTTACATCCGTAGGAGTTGCCCTTGACAAAATCATAGTGGAATTAAAATCTCTGCCTAACCACAAAATTGAGGTGAATATATTTTCCCTTTTTAAAAAAAATAGTCAAGCACTGTCTGAATGTATGCCATTTTCAATATGACCCACATAAAAATAAAAAATAAACCACCAAAAAAATAAAATAAAATGAATATGTTGTGTAAAAAATAGCCACTGCTTTTATACAGAGATGTACTCTATAAACCCAGCCAAAACTACTTATAAATCAAACTACCATAACCAAAATCTTTTTATATATATCCATATCTAACAATGAATGGATGAAGTTTGAGGCAGTTGAAGACAGAGAGAAAAAATGAGAAGAAAAACAGGTGCTATATTTTGTGTCTCTTGCTTTAGAGCCAAATTAAGTGATTTTTGAGAAGGCTCAGTTCATTGTTCATATTAAAGTAGGTGCTTCTCTCTCATATGAAGCTTTTACATCAAATCATGCAATCGAACCAGATTGACCTTCCAATATATCAGGTATAGAAGGATCCATAATTCACTTTCTTGATGATAATGATTTTTAACTTTACTAATATATGCCTTCTCTCTTTAATCACTTAAAATTGAGTAGGGTGCCGGGCGTGGTGGCACACGCTTGTAATCCCAGCATTTTGGAGGCTGAGACCAGAGGATCGTGGTTCGCCAACAGGATCAACTACTTAGTGAGGCCCTCTGCAACTTAGTGAGAACCTGTTTCAAAATAAAGTATTAAAAAATAGACCAGGGGATGTAGCTCGAAGGTCAAATGCCCCTGTGTTTCATCCCCAGACCAGCAAAAAAAAAAAAAAAAGAGTAGGAAAAGTTAACATCTTATAAATTTAAATACATCGTAAGAATAATATTTTCTGCTTAAATTCTATTTAAACAAATTGAGCCCTTTAGTTTCAACAAATCTTTTTTTTTTTTCTTGGTGGTACTGGGGTTCCTGGAAGCCCGTCTACCTCTGGGCTACACTCCCAGACCTATTTTATATTTTTTATTTGGAAACAGGGTCTATTAAGCCAGCGTAGCTGGCTTGGTACCTGCGCGATCCTCCTGTCTCTGTCTCCCAAGTGCGGGGATTACAAGCCTGCGCCACCATGCCCGGCTCAACAAATCATTTTCAAATAACTATTGTAACACCTTTATGTTATATAGGTTCAATGTCATTGTCTATCTTTTATAGATAAAGAATCTGAGGCCCTAGAAATTAAGTGATTTCACAAAACAACAGAACTAATTAACAATAGATTTATAATAAAAGCATAATATCCCATCCACCATCACTGTGCTTACTCAGAAATACTGTTTGCAAACACATTGCTAAATAAAGTTTATCCTAATTTTAAAAGTGTCTTTCCAAACAAAAGTCCATAGCATATATCACCTATTTGAAACTTTAGCTTGATAACCTCCATTGTATGTTATTACTGTTAGTACCTGCAATATACTCTTAAATTTATCTTTAATTAATTCAGAGGAAATCTTTGAACAGACACTTTTTTTAATGACTTTAATTGATTCCGAAGCCAATTATGCCTTATTTTTAGTCTCCTGCAGAGCCCAATTCTTAATTTCTTTTTGTGAAGCTTAACCATTTGTAAGAACCTTCTTTGACTATTTAGAAGCTGGATGTACACCCTTGATGAAAGAAATTAAGACAGCCTCAGAACTGACACCACTTACACAGAGACACCACTCACATGGAAAGTGAAGTCCTGAGGTTATTAGGAAATGTTAGAAAAATCATGACCTGATAATTTTCTAGCCAATGACAATGTAATACCCCATGGGAAAGATGGTCTTTTCTACTTCATACAAATGAGTCTTATATGTTAGCAATAGTTCTGTAGAAATAATCAAATACCTAGAAGATAATTAGCTAAACAAGAAAAGTATATAAAAATTTTAAATAGCTCTAAAATGGGAAGTTTCAATACCAAAAGTTAAAAGGAACATTGGCAACAGATGAGATAAAAATGAATTCATATCTTTAATTTATAAAGACCTCTTTTAAATGAATAAGAAAACAGTTGGGAAAAGAAAAATGAAGATTCTAAATGGAAACATTTCAAGAAAACTTATTAAGAGCACATAGAAAATGTTCAACCTTATTAATATTCAAAGAATGTTGGCAAGACTGTGGTGCTACCCAATGGCATTGGGGGCTGGAAAAATCCTTTAGAAAAGGAACATGCAGATATGTAGTAAGGGGAATACAAATGTTTATGGCATTTGGACCTAATCTCCCTACTCTTCACACTATAGCCTAGATGTAGCACACTCCGAGGTCACTGACGCATCCCCCATCCCAATCCTTCTCTGCAGGACAAAGTGTAGCTACCTGTCATGACTCTTTCCAAGAAGAAGTCCACTGAGTGCACCTTTACTCTTCCTTCTTCCTATAGTAAACAGGAAAGCTGGAGCTGTTTCTGTAGCAGACATTTTCTGGACATCAAAGGAAAAAACAAAAATATTATAGAAATATTGGTCTTGAAATCACTGAACCACCAAATCAATGTCAACAGCTATGCATAACTTCCAAAGCTCGCTATGTTCAAAAAACAAATACTTTTTTGTGTGAGCCACTTAAGGATACATAAAGGAATACATTAAACAGAAGGAAAAAGTGATATACTTATGGCTACTTAGAGTAAGATAGTTTCATAAGAGTGAAAAAAGTAAATAAAACTGTTTCTAATAATGGAGAGGTGTTCAGGAAATGCAAATCAGATTTCATCGATCAATCTGAATATCTTGGTGTGTCAGATGGATTATATTTCAGACCTCAATTTTTTTTCTGTATTGCCTTCCTAAGCCATAAGAATTTGCAGTTTTTTCTCAACACAAAAGCAGTTCTATTTCCTTCTTGATTCTGAGTTCAGCCTTGGACAATGAAATGTCACAGAGCCTGACATAAGTAGTCTTGGAAAGTATTTCTACAATTTACTCTTCTTTACATTATCATCTCGGCCATCTCCAAGAGAGTGATTCCAGGCTGTCATGTTGGCATGGAGACACATGGAGTCGAGCCAGGTCTTCACAGTTGTCTGAGTTGAGACCATTATAAAACATCTGACAACCTTGGCCACAGGAGGCAGTTATGCCCAGATCAGCAGAGCTGCCAAGATGGCCCACAGCTGACACAAGAGGAAACCCAGTGCCATCAACTGAGTCCATCCCCGAGGAGCTAACTCCAGAGACCTATGAAGTCAGTAGATATTTACTGTTGCATATCACTAACGTTTTGCAGTTGCCTATTACACAGTATTTCTGTGGCAATAGATAAGAGATAAAGTGTTTATAAGTTGCTAAATAGGTATTCATCCACTTAATATTCATTGATTATACCTAATATATCAGGTATTACATTCAGTGAAAAGAGGCAGGATACTGAATTGTATTACCCTGGGAAAACGAACTTGAAAATAACACTCATGTGTATAGAGGAAGTAAAGGCCATAGGTTTTGTTTGTTTGTTTGTTTGTTTGTTTTGTTTTGTTTTGTTTTTTGCGGTACTGGGGTTCCTGGAAGTCCTATCTCCGGGCTACACTCGCAGACCTATTTTATATTTTTTATTTGGAAACAGAGTCTCTTAAGCCAGCGGGGCTGGCTCCGAACCAGCGCAATCCTCCTGTCTCCACCTCCCAAGCGCGGGGATTACAAGCGTGCGCCACCACGACCGGCCAAGGTTTTTTTAAGGATGGGTTGATTTTGTCTTTCTTTAAAATGACTTCTCAGACACCATGTTTGTAGGCTGGTAGCATGCACAGGATAAAGGGTGTTATGGATTGGATATTAAATGTCCCCCAGAGAAGCCAATATGTTAAGCAGTACAGCCAAGTTCAGAGATCTGGCATATGGGCATTTGGCAGGTGGATAACTTGGCGTGTGGCCTTGGACACTGAACCTGTTCCACATATCAGAGAAAACAAACAAAAACTTTCTGAGACTGCCTATACTCCACCTAATAGTCTCTAGTTCCATCCATTTCCCTGCAAATGATATAAATTTTGTTCTTCTTTTTGGCTGAGTAAAATGTCATTGTGTATTTTTTAAGCCTCAGTGCAGCAGAATGATCTGGTAGGAAAAAAGAAACTGGGAGAACAAAAAGTGTTTGAAAAAAATGAGACAGGTCTGTGAAAGGAGGCTGGGTGTGGGTAATGCAAAGTAACCTTGAATTGTGCTGCTACTCATTATTATATGTCTCAAAGGGAAAGTTATGTTTGATCATTTTAAAAAGCATTTTGAAGTGGCAGCAGAGAAGAATTTATATAAAAGTAATACCTTGATGATTATCTTAATTATTGGTATTTCTGAAGAGCTTTATTTTTTAAATTCCTTTTTAATTTATTTGGGGTTCAGCATAGATTCAGGAATACATGGAAAATTTAAGTATCAGGAATAAAGAGATAATAATATAAACCAAAAATGCCCAAATGAGAAAAAATTTAAGTTATTTTCATGTACTCAATTTACAATTATAACTTTAATTAGAACATCTTAACTGCTCCATTACTTGATGTAGCTATTTTCCTACATCTATTTTTGCTGCCTTAATAGATTCTGCCCTAAATTGTAAATTCCCTAGTATCACTTTGGGAATAAAATAACCCAAAGAATGGATCAAACCAGAAATACATACATAAAAAATAATGGCAATTTTGGTTAAAACATGATTTAACTCCCTACCCCTGGTGCTGCCCTATTTTCCATGGAACTACAGA
Source organism: Muscardinus avellanarius (assembly GCF_963383645.1). Lineage (NCBI taxonomy): Eukaryota > Metazoa > Chordata > Mammalia > Rodentia > Gliridae > Muscardinus > Muscardinus avellanarius. Next base: position 113,681,129 of record NC_137790.1, read on the forward strand.
AGGGATTTTTTTTAAAGCATACTGAGAAAAAAGCTGATATAAATGATTTAAGAACTAGTTTAACTTTGATAATTATGGAATCAAAAGTCTTAAATGGATTTTTTGTTTGTTTGTTTTTGTTCTTTGTGCTTAGTTGGGGGTGTGATTTTGGACTGGGTATGAAACCCAGAGGCATCCTACCACCAGGCTATCTACCTCCAGCCCTTTTTTAATTTATTTGAAATAGGGTCTCAGTGTCACTAAGTTGCAGAAAGTCTCACTAAGTTTCTGAGAAGTGATTGAGGCCACAAACCTGCAATTCTCCTGTCTCAGCCTCCCAAGCACTGGGATTACAACTCCCTGCTAAATATCTTAGTTTTGAAAAAAAAATATGGAATGAGGTTGAATATTATTGACAACCACCATTTCTTTGACGTTACCAAAGCAAAGCATAACTTCTCTCAGGATCCCATTCCCTCTCAGTACATTTGGTGGGATTGGTAGTGATACCTTCATATATGGACACAGTAATTCTTTGAATGGTGTCCTTCACTCTCCTTTTTCCCTCCTCCCTCCCCCAATCCCCTTTCATTATTCTACTGATCACTTTCCTCGTTTATCTAAAATTCATCTTGTTTCCTGTTTTAAGGACTTTTTTAAAGTGGCAAAAAAAGGATGTGTCCTTTAGACAAAGCCATAGTGTCAGCTGCAAATGCCCCTCCTCAATGTTTCATCAGAAGCTTGGTAAGCAGGAATGGGGGAACTTCTAAACAAGGTGGGGAGCCTTTTGGGTTTCATCCTCTGTGTGAGAAGGCAGAGCAGACTGGGTTCTGACTCTGCTGAGAAATCCAGAAGGGCAGAGAGTAACTACTTTAGTGGGGGTCAAGAAGAGTTACCATTCATCGCAACTAGCCTGAAGTATTTCCATTTAATTGCTTTGGTTGTGTGCAAGTAAGAGCCAGCTTGAGGTCAGCATCAGCCCAGTCCAGTGAACAGAGAAAGATTGCAGGGAAAGAAGCTGGAGGTGAGGTTGAGAAGTCCTGGAGCACAGAGCCGTGCCCTCAATATCCTGTGGAATCCATCTTCTCCTTCTCCCCCTCCCAAGGTTACTAAGGTTGCTACGCAAAGACCGGCTACAACCTCCAGCAGCTGAGCTCACCACACCCTCAAGAGATCCAGAGCGGAGCTCAACTGCAGAAAAGAAACCCTCCAGCGAGGCTGAGGGCACTACAGCGGTGCCATCTTGCCAGAGGTGGCTGAGCTCACAATACGCACCAGACAACCAGACCAGCACACACCAAAATCATTAGTGAAACTGAGGCTGAAAAAAAAACCCTAGAGTAGTGTCAACCTGACCAGCTCACATCAGTACATTTCAAGCAGAAAATTTATTGTATCCTAACCCCTTGTCTCACAGCTTTTCTGCTTTTCTTTGTTAAGCATAACAAAAAGCTGTGCCAAGCACAGTAGAATGCGCCTGTAATCCCAATACCTGGGAGGCTGAGACAGAATGATCACAGGTTCAAGGCCAAAAGCAATCGGTGAGACTCCATTTCAAATTAAAAAACAAAATAAAACAGGACTGGGGGTATAGCTCAGAAGTAGAGTGCCCCTGGGTTCAACTCCCCAGTATCATAAGTAAATAATAAATAAATAGATAAATAAATTTTAAAAATTAGTTCAAGTTGAGGAAAAAATGGTAAAAGAAAAAAGGAAGACTTTTCTACTAAAAGGTGCTAGCAGAGGGAAAAAAATGACAAATCAATTTTTACTTGTAAAGAAGAAGATTCATTTCTGAACTAAAATCAGATTAGTTCTACAAACTTAAATTGTAGGCGAGTTCCGGGAAGATAGTAACTGAGAAAAGCAGCACTTATGAGTCCTGCTGCACTTGATCTCCATTGCCTCAAAAACAACGCTCTACAAAGCCACAAAATACTATCAGTTGAGGAATAAAAACAATAAATATAATGGACAAAAAAAGAGAAGACTAGAAGACCGACCAGAGAGAAGAAAAGAAACCTGCCCACCTTGCAGCAGCAGGTGCCACACCAGTGCCATCTTGCCTCACAGCACCAGACTTCAGAGACAAAAAGGCAAACAAGGACCTGAAGTGAAAAGCTGCAGATCAATTTGTTGTAATTCATCAGTTTTTCCTGCGCAAAGACCGGCTACAACCTCCAGCAGCTGAGCTCACCACACCCTCAAGGGATCCAGAGCAGAGCTCAACTGCAGAAAAGAAACCCTTCAGCGAGGCTGAGGGCACCGCAGTGGTGCCATCTTGCCAGAGGTGGCTGAGCTCACCATAACCACCAGAGATCCAGACCAGCACACACCAAAATCATTAGTGAAACTGTGGTCCCCATAGGAGAACTCCCAGCGCTGCACCCTCAGGAACTCACGCAGCAGTGATAAACTCCCTGGGTCTGAGATTTTGCAGTTCAATCCAGTGAAGAAGTAGTGGGGGCAGAGATTACCACACCCTTCAGATATCCAAGAGTGGCACTCAGTAACACCATAAGTGAAGTCATAGTTCCCTCCAGCCCGGAGCCCCCAGGGACTCCTGCAGCCCCGATGAACTCCATGGGTCTGAGACTTTACAATACAACCAGAGAAGGTGGGAGGGGTGTCTGCTGTTGGACATAGTAGAGGCTCAGACAGACTCAGGCTCTGATCAGTGGAAAGTGTAAGGAGAGACTTACACTTAACACTAAACCCAACTACTAGTATCTCGAGGATCACCAGAGACTTCCCAATCATGGTGAACAGAGAGAAGTAAGACTAGCCCAGCCCTAGCTATGGAGAACAGAGACTCCTACATTGAGTTTGGTCTCAGAGGCATACTCCACCAATGAAGGCAGGAAGAGACCAAAACTCCAAATGTGTGGAAAACATGGAGGGTGACCTGCACTTAATACTAAATCCAGCTCCATTGATATCAACCATCTGCATAGACTGAGAAAGACTCAGACAACCAGACTCACAGTGGAAAAGGTGAGGTGGCACTCGGTATCTGCACAGAGAGAGACTGCAGAGTATCTATCTGCACAATAGCCATTTATTTTAGAGTTGCATTAATTTGTTTCTGGGATTGTTTTGTTTTGTTTTTTTCTTTCTGTGTATATGAATGTGTATGCCTGGTTGTTTTTTTAACCCTCTTCCCAAACCCTCTCTCAAGCTTCTTCCTTTGTACATACCTACTCTCTTCTCTCTATTCCTTTTCTATCTTTATTCTTCTTTATATCTCTCCCATGTCTTGTATTAAATCACTTTATATCACTGTACCAGAAACTCTCCATTAGTAGTGGGGGCAGAGATTACCACACCCTTCAGATATCCAAGAGTGGCACTCAATAACACCATAAGTGAAGTCATAGTTCCCTCCAGCCCGGAGTCCCCAGGCACTCCTGCAGCCCCGATGAACTCCATGGGTCTGAGACTTTACAATACAACCAGAGAAGGTGGGAGGGTCTACTACTACATATTTACTATCCCTAATCTCTAGTATATACTACCTTACTAAACTCATACTCTCATTCTATTTGAGACTTTACCCTATCTGAGACTTTACCCTATTCTTCCACTTATTCTTCATTTCCTTCCTTACTCAACCTTCACTGTTGAATACAATACAGCTTGCCCTTGGATACACCAGCTGACAGCTAGAAACTGAGAGAAATCTATCAAAACCAACAGATACAAACTTCTGAAATCAAGAGAAGGAGGAATAACAATGAGCTCCCATAACCCCACAATAACAGAAACTGATAACACAGAATTGCAGGGATCTCCAGAAGGTCAAATCAGGAATGTAACTGTAGAAATAATAAAAACTCCCGAATAGAATTTATAGTCTGAAATAAATAAAGGATGCAGTAATTGAAGTAAAGGCATCTTCTCAAACTATAAACAATCAATTAGACCACATGGAGAATAGAATCTCACTCCTAGAAGATGATCACTCCAAAAATGAATGTATAGTTTATAACTTAGAAAAAACAATTCGACAGCAGGAATTGAACACTGAAGAAATATGGGACCATCTTAAAAGAGGTAAACTAAGAATAATTGGCATAGAGGAATGAAAAGAAGGTGAAACCAAAGGGATCAATAATCTTTTCAAAGAAGTAATAGCAGAAAATTTGCCAAACTTGGAGCAAGAGGTTAATACGCAGGTACAGAAAACTTATAGAACTCCCTTTAGACAAGATTAGAGAAAAGGTTCCCCGTGCCACATAATAGTAAAAATTACCAATGTAGAAGCTAGGGAGAGAATCTTAAATGCAATAAAAACAAAAGGCCAAGTGACATTCAGAGGCAAACCAATTAAAATCACTCCAGACTTCTCAAACCAAGTCATAAAGCCAGAAGGGCCTGAAGTAACATATTCCAAACTCTAAAAGAAAACAATTTGCAGACAAAAATTTTCTACCCAGCAAAACTATCTATCAAATAGATGGGGAAATAAATATCTTTCATGACAAACAGAAGTTGAAGACATTTATGTCTTCAAAACCAGCATTAGAGAAAATACTCAAAGAGATTAACTACAAAGAATAAATAAGTAATACATGCCAGAACCAGAGAAACAAGAATTTCTGTCCAGCAGACAACAAAGCAAAGAAAAACAAACAGTATTTCAAAGAGAAATAAAATCTCAACATGTTAGGAATTAAAAATCATCTCTCAATAATCACACTGAATGTAAATAGCCTCAAATCCTCAATAAAAAGACATAGTTTTAAAATGGATTAAAAACCAGAACTCATCTATATTTTGCTTACATGAAACTCACCTTATGAGTAAAGATAGTAACAAACTTTAGGTAAAGGGCTGGAACAAGGTAATCCATGCCAAAAGAACTTGAAGACAAGCAGGAGTAGGAACTATATCAGACAAGTTGGACTTCAAGCCCAAGCTTATTAGAAAAGACAAAGAAGATCATTTTGTACTGGTAAAAGAAACAATCCAGCAAGAGGAAATAATGGCAATCAACATTTGTTCTCCAAACATAGGTGCCGCTACTTTCATAAAAACAAAAACACTTCTAAATGAAGAATGGGTCATAGAAGAAGTAAGGGGTAAAATTAAGAAATTTCTAGAAACAAAAGTAGAAATGCAACATATCAAAACCTCTGGAATACTTTGCAGGCAATATTAAGAGGAAGGTTTAGAGCACTGAGTGCTCACATAAGAAAAACAGAAAATCATCAAATAAATAACCTAATGACACACTTCAAAGCCCTTGAAAAACAGGAACAATCTAACCCCAAAGCCAGTCAAAGACAGAAAATTATTAAAATCAGAGCAGGAATCAATGAAATAGTGAATAAAAAAAATACAGAAAATCAACAAAACCAAAAGCTTGTTTCTTGAAAAAAATAACAAGATAGATAAACTGCTAGCCACCCTAACTAAAAAAAGAGAGACTACTGACAGTGTAGAAATCCAGAGGATTATCAGAAACTACTTTGAAAAACTATACTCCAACAAAATGGAAAATCTGGAGGAAGCTGACAACTTTCTAAATAAATACAAACTTCCTAAACTGAGTCAAGAAGATATATAAAATTTAAACCAAACAATAGCAATGTAAGCGATGAAAACAGCAATAAAGAGCTTACCATCAAAGAAAAGAACATGACCAGATGGTTTCCCAAGTGAATTTTATAAAAACCTTTATAGAAGAGTTAATCCTGATACTCCTCAATCTATTTCATGAAATGGGAAAAAATGGAACTCTCCTAAATACATTCTATGAATCCAATATCTCATTAATACCAAAACCAAATAGAGACAGTTCAAGGAAGAAAAACTTCAGGCCTATATCTTTGATTAACTTAGATGCAAAACTGCTAAACAAAATACTAGCAACATGCATTCAAAACCATATCAAGAATATCATACACCATGACCAGGTAGGGTTCATCCCAGGGATGCAAGGCTGGTTCAACATACAAAAATCAATCTATGTAATTCATCATATAGACAGAACCAAAAACAAAAATCACATGATCATTTCACTAGACACTGAAAAAGCATTTGATAAAACCCAACATCCACTTTTTTTGGGGGGTCTGGGGGTGGAACCCAGGGGCATTCAACCTCTAAGCTACACCCCCTGCCCTATTTTTTATTCTTTATTTTGAAACCAATTCTCACTGAGTTGCAGAGGGCCTCACTAAGTAGCTGAGGCTGTCCGCGAACCACAATCCTCCGGTCTCAGCCTCCCAAATGCTGGGATTACAAGTGTGCGCCACCACACCTGGCTCCAATATCCATTTATAATAAAAGCACTTTGGAGAATCAGAATAGAAGGATCACACCACACCATCATAAAGGCAATCTGCAATAAGCCCACAGCTAACATCATATTAAATGGGGAAAAACATAGAGAATTCTCTCTAAAAACAGGAACAAGACAAGGATGCCCATTATCACCACTTCTCTTCAATATAGTACCTGAGACTCTAGCCAGAGCAATAGTCAAGGAAAGAAAATCAAAGGAGTACAAATAGGAAAAGAAGAACTCAATTTTCACAATTTGTAGATGACATGATACTAAGAAGACTCAACAAACTCAACCAAAAGGCTAATAGAACTGATCAACAAATTCAGCAAAGTGTCTGGATAAAAAATAAATCTTAGACTTCCAGGAAGATGGTGACCAAGAAAAGCAGCACTTACGAGTCCTGCTAAAACTCGATCTCTGTTGCCACAAAATCAGTGCTTTTCATAGCCAGGAAACACCATCAGCAGAGAAATTAAAAATATAAACACAAGAGATGGAGTAAAAAAAAAAAACTAGAAGAACAACCAGAGACCAGAAATCAAGCCCACAATGTGGCAGTGGAGCCGAGCCGAGCCGGCACCATCTTCTTTCACAGCACCAGGCTCCAGAGAGGAAAGGTAAACAAGGAGCTGAGGTGAGCAGCTGTGGATCATTCGGGTGTAATTCAGCAGTTCTTTCAGTGGAATGAATGTCTAAAACTCCCAGTGGTGAAGCTCATCACGCCTTCCAGGGACTCAGTACAGAGCTCAAAACCAGAAAAGAGATACGCCAGCCTCACAGCCAAGGGTGTGGCAGTGGCACCATATTGCCAGCAGCTCCAGCCTCAAGGCTGAGGGCATGGCAACAGCTCCATATTGTCAGCAGGGACAGCGAGTTCACCCACCCAGGACAGCTCCTCATCTGCGCGCATAATAGCTGTGAGTGAAATTGCGGCCCCTAAAGGAGAAATCTCTGTACTGCACTCCCAGGGACTTGTGCAGCTTTGATAACCTCCTTGGGTCTGATATTTTGCAGTCCAACCCAGTGAAGGAGTAGCAGTGGCAGAGATACCACACCCTACTCACAGCTCTCTGTGCGAAAATGCTCAGCCTGGCACCCCCACTGTCTCGCGTAGCCTCAATTAACTTCCTGGGTCTGAGACTTTGCAATACAACCCAGTGAAGGAGTAGTGGTGACTGAGATTACAACAGAAGAAGTAGTGGTGACTGAGATTACAACAGACTCAAGATACAGAGCACCCTAAGTGAAGTCGTAGTGACCCAGGGAAGGCACAAAATTCTGAAATCATGGGAAAAAGGAACAACAATAGAGCAATGAATGCCACAACCCCACAACATCAGAACCTGATAACATAGAAATTCAGAGATCTCTAGAAGATCAAATCAGGAATATAACTGTAGAAATAATGCAGGACTTTTGGAAAGACTTTAGAGAGAGTCTAAAAGAAATAAAGGACGTAATCATTGAGGTAAAGGCCTCAATTAAAAGTATAAACAATCAATTAGACCACATGGAGAACAGAATCTTGATCCTAGAAGATGATCACTCCAAAACTGAATGCATAATTTCTAACTTAGAAAAAAAAATCTGACAGCAGGAATCTGACAATGAAGAAATATGGGCCCATTTTAAGAGAGCTAACCTAAGAATAATCAGAATAGAGTAGGGAAAAGAAGGTGAAACCAAAGAGATCAATAATCTCTTCACAGAAATAATAGCAGAAAATTTTCCAAACATAGAGCAAGAGGTTTATACACAGGTCCAGGAAACTTATAGAACTCCCTCTAGACAGGATCGGAGAAGAGGATCCCCATGCCACATATTTGTCAAAATGACCAATGTGGAAGCCAAGCAGAGAATCTTAAAGGCAACAAAAACAAAGGGCCAAGTGACATTCAGAGGCAAACCAATTAGAATCACTCCAGATTTCCCAAAACAGATCATGAAAGTCAGAAGGGCTTGGAGTAACATATTCCAAATTCTGAAAGAAAACAACTTCCAGCCAAAAATTTCCTATCCAGCAAAACTGTCTATCAAATTAGATGGGGAAATAAGAAGCTTCCATGACAAACAGAAACTAAAGGAATTTATGTCTTCAAAACCAGCGCTAGAGAAAATACTCAAAGAGATTAACTACAAAGAAGAAATAGGTAACACACACCAGAACCAGAGAAACAAGATTTACCATCCAGCAGACAACTAAGCAAAGAAGAATATATTTATGTGTTTATAGGTTAAAATCTTTGGAGATTCATTATTTACTTCAGTCTTTTGCCTATTTCTAAACTGTATTTCTAAATTGTATTGTTTGCTTTTATTGTTGCTAATTTTTAGGATCTATATTTGGAATATTAATATACCTTCAGATATAGCATTTGGAAATATTTTATCTCATTCTATCAGTAACTTTTAACTCTGTTTACATTGTCATTGAATGTACAATATTTTTTATTTTTTAGGAAGTTTGTTTATTCTTTTGTTGCCTGTCCCTTCAAAATCATATCCAAGAAATCACTGCCAATTTTAATGTTGTGAAGTGTTATGACCCAGGTTTTCTTCTAAAAGTTTATAGTCTTAAGATTTGCATTTAGGTCTTTTATCTATTTCGAGTTAATATTTGTATATGGTGTTAGGTAAGGGTTCAATTTTATTCTTTCTCATGTAATTATTATTTTTCAACAATATTTAGTGAAAAGATTGTTATTTCCTTCACTAAATGTTCTTGGAAACTTTGTCAAAATAACTTGACCTTATATGGAAGAATTTATTTCTAGGCTTTTTATTTTACTCCACTGGTTTATATATCTACCTTTATAGCAGTACTACACTGTTTCAATTATTGTAGCTCTATAAGGTTTGAAATCAGAAAATGTACATCTTCTAGCTTTATTCTTTTTCAAGATTGTTTTGGGTATTTAGAGTTCATATTTCATGTTAGGGTAGATTTTCTCTGAAAAAAATGTACGATAGTTTTACCTTAAAAAAAAGAAAAAAATATCTTCTGGTAAGAAAGAAAGCAGAAAGAAATACTGAAATGTTATCTCTAAGTGATCAAAAGTTTGATATCAGAAAAAATGAATTTGTTATGTGAGATTATCATTGTTAATTTTGGATAAATTGCTATAATATTAGATGTCAACCATTAAACCAAGCATAGGAAGGAGGAATGGGGAGGGAATGGGGTGGGGGTTGGGTAGGGGCTAACTGGGTGATATGTGCATGTATGTCTACACAAGTTTTTATCCCATTGTGATGTATGAATACAGTGCACCAATAAAAAATGAAAAAAACAAAAACAAAAACAAAATAAATCTTAAAAAATCAGAAACTTTTTTGTGCACCAACCATAAATCCACTGAAAAAGAAATTCAGAAGCCACTTCCACTCAGGATTTTTCACAAAAAAAAAATAAAATACCTCGGAATAAACTTAACCAAGGAGGTAAAAGTTATCTACAAGGAAAATTATAAAACAAACAAACAAACAAACAAAAAGAAATCAAAGAAGATCTTAGAAGATGGAAAGATCTTCCATGTTCATGAATAGGCACAATAAATATCATCAAAATGGCCATACTTCCAAAAGTGATCTACAGATTCAATGCAATGCCATTAATTTACCGAGGTCATTCCTCAAAGACATAGAAAAATCAGTCCTTAAATTCATTTGGAACAACAAAAGAACCAGAATAGCCAAAGTAGTTCTCAGCAACAAAACTACAGGAGGAATCACAAAACCTGACTTTAAACTATACTACAAAGTCATTATAATAAAAACAACATGGTACTGGCACAAAAACAGATACATAGACCAATGGAGCAGAAGAGAAGACTCAAAAACAAATTCATACACTTATAGCCAATTGATTTTGATACACTGGAAAAAAGATAGCCTGTTCAACAAATGGCATTGGCAAAACTGGTTAACTATATGCAAAAAAAATGGAAATAAATCTCACTTACTCATCATGCACAAGAGTCAATTCAAGATGGATCAGACTTGGAAATTAGACCAGAGACCTTGAGGCTCCTTGAAGAGGGCATAGGTTCAACACTGCAACACATAGGCACAGATAAAAACTTTCTCAAAAAGACCCAAAGGCACAAGAAACTAAAAAGAGAATTAATAGGTAGATTTGCATGAAACTGAAGAGCTTCTGTACAGCAAAGGAAACTGTGAAGAACCTCAATCGAGAGCCAACAGAATGGGAGAGTTTTACCACCTACTCCTCCAATAGAGGACTAATATCTAGAACATACAGAGAACTCAAGAAACTCAGCACTAAGAAAACACATAACCCAATCAAAAATGGGCATGGGAATTAATTGAAACTTAACAAAAGAAATTTAAATGGCCAATAAATTCATAAAACATGCTCAACATCATTGGCATCAGAGAGATGCAAATAAAAACTACCCTGAGATTTCACCTAACTCCAACTAGAATGGCAATCATTCAAAACACAAACAACAACAGATGCTGGAGAGGATGTGTGGAAGTGGGAACTCTAAAACATTGTTAGTGGGATTGCAAATTAGTGCAACCACTTGGGAAAACAGTATGGAGGATCCTCAGAAGAATGGGAACAAATTTACCATTTGATCCAGCAATACCACTGCTGAGTATCTACCTGAAAGAATGGAAACCAAACTACCAAACTAATGCATATTTATCTATGTTCATAGCTGCACAATTCACCATAGCCAAACTATGGAACCAGCCAGTATGTCCATCAACAAATGAATGGATTACAAAACTGTGGGATATGTACACAATGAAATTTTACTCAGCCATAAAGAATTACATCATTTACAGGAAAATGGATGAAACTGGAGGACAATATGCTAAGTGAGATTGGTCCATCACAAAAAACATGAAATTGGATGCTTTCCCTAATATGCAAAAGCTAAGGAGAAATGGGTAACAGAAGGAACTCTAGATGAAGAAGGAGATCCTATAGAGGAGCAAATAAGGTGACCTAACTGAGGGGATAGAAGGGGGGGAAGAAGGAAACTCTTCAAAGCATATGAAGTACTTAAACATATCAAAGTCAACCACTAAGCCAAGCATGGGAAAGAGGGATGGGAAGGGAATGGGGTGGATATCGGGTATCGGCTAATTGGATGATGTGTGCATGTATATCTTCACAAGTCTTATCCCATTAAGATGTATGACTACCATGCACCAATAAAAAATTTTTAAAAATTGTTTGTAGGCATGCATTTTACTTAAGTCTGAGCAGAAACGTTCACTTAAATCACACACATTTTTACTCTGTGGCAGAAGAAAAGCATCTTCCACTAAATGAATTGTCAGTGGAGGCAAAAACAGAACTGCATTTTAAGTGTGTCTCTCAAATCATTTGTTCAATCTACAAGAAAAACAGCATGAGAATTTAAAAGCATTTCAAGGTTATAAACCCCAGGAATGCTTGCCTGACCGTGCCAGAAGATGAAGTTGTTTAGCTGCCAAAATGATATTTTTTAAATATTTTAATGGCTTTAGGCAAAATATACAGCCTCCATTCATCTTCACGTGGCTCATATCCCTCCACCTCTCCTTGGAGTCACTCCGTTCTTTCCTGCCTGGTCAGTGAAATCATTTGAGCTTCAAAAGAGGAAAGTTTCTGCCTTACAATAACAGAGATGGATTCCATCTAAATTCAAACAACTCTAAGTCAAAAACTTTACTCCAACATGCACTAGCTTAGGGACTGTGGATATAGTGCTTCTGAACCTCAAAGAGGTGCTATCGGTAAAATGTATTTAATATCTATTTTAACCAGGTCACTTGGAAGTTAAATCGGATTCTCTGTTCAAGGAACCCAGCACAGGGGGATGGCCCAGGAAAATTACCATCCTTCCTTCACTTCACTTTTTTATTGCCAAGTTCATTAGTTGAGAAAATAGAGTTGTATAAATAACTGTTCATTGTATATTGCTGGCTTTTCTTTTAGATGTTTTCAAAGCTTTGACAAAATTACATTAGGGAAAATTCCACCTAATTATAAATAATAACCAAAAATTGAGTTGACCTCAATTAAAATTATTTCATCCAAGACTCTTCAAAGCATTAAAGTTAATATATGTAATAATAGCATAATTAAAAAGTCAAAAGTCTTGTAATTGCCTTGTTTTTACATCAAGTAAAGGTAAATGCATAAAATTTCATAATTCTCTCCAAAGGACGGTGTTTACCTTTCCTTGGCCTCATCAAATTTTGTTTTTCACTGTCACATCATGGTCCTTTTTAAAATTATTACTTCAGTAACAAAACTTCAAAGTGATTAAGCTTTGTCTCTCAATGAGGGGTTTCATTGTTGGCTTTGCCATGAAATTATACATACTGATTAGCACTGATGACTCTCCAATAGTTATGATGTTTACTGATAGATCAAATCTGAGATGAAGATCATGCTTCTGGTGATAAAAGTAGGAATTTAAAGAAGAGTCAGAGCATCTCAGAAATTGGTATGATCCACGCAGTTGCCTAGTCCAATCATGCATTTGTGTGCAAACCCCTGAATCAAACCCCTGATAAATTATCATCCACTTTATAATTGGAAATTTCCAGTAAAAAAAAAAAAGAAAAGAAATCACCAGGACCTTGAGCATACAATTAAAGTTTCTGAAAAGTGTGACTTTTGAATTTTCTTATATTGGACTGAAATGAACTGATCATTTGAAATGCCCCCTCCAGTCTTGGCCATGTAAGCCTTGTTCATTATTTCATTAGTGCTTTGTAATTACACATTATAGGAAGATTTAAAGTGATACATTCATATATGTGCACATTACATTATTTGGTTTGTTTCCTTCTTTCTAACTTCCCCCGCTTCTCTTCCCCACTGCCCTTCTGCTATTCTACTGGTCTCTCCCCTAATTTTCTTCTTTTAATAAATTTTTATTGATGCATAATAGTCATACATCTTAATGGGATTAAAAAAAAAACTTGTGGGGATTTACATGCATACATCACCCAATCACCCCTTACCCAATCCCTAACCCTTTCCCCTCTCCCTCTTTCCCAGGTTTAGTTTCCTGATTAACTTTAATATGTTTAAGTATTGTGTGCATTAAAGAGTTTCCCTCTTCCCCCTTCCATCCTCTCAGATAGGTCACCTTAATTGCTCCTCTATAGTAACCCTTCTTTGTACTGAGTTCCTCCTGTTACCTATTTCTCCCCAGTTTTCGCACATTAGGAAAAGCATTTGATTTCTTATTTTTTGTGACATTTCACTGTAAATGCATATTTTTTCTCTCTTATGGCTGGGCAAAATTCCACTGTGTACACATCCCATAGATTGGTAATCTGCTCATCTGTTGAAGTACACCTTGGCTGGTTCCACAGTTCGTCAATGGTGAACTGTGCAGCTATGAACATGGTTGCTCATGCATTAGTTTGGCATTTTGGTTTTCATTCTTTCTGGTAGATACCCAGAGGTGGTATTGCTGGATCATATGGTCAGATCATTTGCCTTCTTCTGGGGATCTTCCATGCTGTTTTCCAAAGTGGTTGCACCAACTTGCAATCCCACCAACAATGTATTAGAGCTTTTATTTCTCCCCATCGGATCAATTAAAGTTTATTTTCTTCCTTGGAAGTTCTTCTTTTAATTTTCACACTTATTCCCACTTACTGAAATCCCGAAAGCCAAAAGGTGAGTAACTTCGACAAAATGACCCACTCACAACCAATTTTTTTTAATAGAGATCACTTGGATCTGGGAATCTGCTGAGAGATGAGGTGAGGCAGTGGCAGCTTCTAGTGCTTCCTGTCCACATGATTAGAGGGCCCCTCTGGCCCTTTGCTATGGAGCAGGACCCGGTCCCAGCCCTGCCATGTGAGAGGCTCCGGGCTCAGCCTCACTGGCTCCAGCTCCAGCCCCAGTGCACAACAGGTTCCAGTCCACTTCACCGTAGGCAGGACATCTACAGAGGTTCCCATTTTTTCTCCCATAATTTTTTTTTAAGCAGGAGAAAACAGCACTTGTTTTGCAGAAGCTGAGAACCCAAATTCATTTTTTTTTTTTTTTTTTTGGTTGTACTGCAGTTCCTGATAGCCCTTCTACCTCCAGGCTACACTCCCAGACCTATTTTATTTTTGGAAACAGGGTCTCTTAGGCCAGCGCAGCTGGCTTCTAACCTGCGCAATCCTCCTGTCTCTGCCTCCCAAGCGCAGGGATTATAAGCGCCATCATGCCCAGCCTGGGAGCCCGAATTCTTATCAGCAATAAATTTTATCTCCCCACCTAAAGCGAAGGCCCATAGCCTAAAGGGAAGGCCCACAGCCTAATTTTCTTAAAGTCTTTTATCTTTCCTTTTCACGAGAGAGAGAGAGAGAGAGAGAGAGAGAGAGAGAGAGAGAGAGAGAGAAGAAGCTTATCTCACTAAGCATGATTTTCTCCAGTTTCATTCATTTTATGGCAAATAGCATAATTTTGTGCTTTTTCATGACTGAGTAAAACTCTATTGTGTGCAAAAAACACAATTTTTTTATTCATTCATCTGTTGACAGATGTTGGGATTGGTCCTATAACTTAGCTATTGTGAATTATGCTGCTGTAAACATGAGTACACATGTATCACTATAGTATTCTGACTTTTACAATTTTTAGAAAGATGCCCAGGAGTGGTATAAATGAGTCATGTGATAGTTTCATTCTTAGTCTTTTGAAAAACTTCCATACCGATCTCTATAGTGGTTGTACTAACTTACAATTCACCAATAGTGTATAAGTGTTTCTGTTTCCTCACATCCTTGCTAGCACTTGTTATTCATATTCTTTGATGACTGCCATTCTACCTGGAGTGAGATGAATCTCAGTGTGGTTTTGATTTGCATCTCTCTGATTGTTAAGAATGTTGAACATTTTTTCATATATGTATTGGTCATTTTTATTTCTTTTTTGAGAAATATTTAGCTCAATTTTTCATTTATTAATTAAATTTTTTGGGTTTGTTTTGGGGGTGTTTTTTGAGTTCTTTATACATTCTGGGCATTAATTCTCTGTCAAAGAAGTAGCTGGCAAAGACTCTCATTCTACAGGCTCTGTCTTCACATCTGCTAGTAATTGCAAAGTCTCTGATCTAATTCATATGTCTTTGGTCCACTTTGAGTTGCATAGAATTGCTATGGCTATCCTGGGTCTTTTGTTCTTCCATATGAGTTTTAGGACTTATTTGTTCTAGTTTCTGAGCAATTCCATTGGTATTCTGATACGGATCACATTGAATCTCAGGTTGCTTGGGTACATGTCCATTTTTTACAGTATTTATTCTGCTTTGACAATATTTATTCCAAGATCATAGGAGGTCTTTCCATCTTCTAATGTCTTCTTCAATTTCTTTCTTCAGTGTTCTATAATTTTATTTGTAGAGATCCTTTGTCTCCTTGATTAGATTTATTTCTAGTTATTTTGAGGCTATTATAAATAGAATTATTTTCTTCCTTTTTCAGCAGATACATTATTGGTATATAGAAAAGCTATTAATTTTTATAATGTTGATTTTTTTTATTCTACTACTTTATCAATTCTAGAAGTCTTCTTGTGGAGCTTTTTTAAATTTTTTTATTGGTGCATTTTATTCATACACCTTTTTTTTTTTTTTTTTTGCGGGCCTGGGGGTGAAACCCAAGGGCATTTGACCTTCGAGCTACACCCCCTGCCCTATTTTTTATTCTTTGGTTTGAAACCAGGTCTCACTGAGTTGCAGAGGGCCTCATTAAGTAGCTGAGGCTGTCCACGAACCGAGATCCTCTGGTCTCAGCCTCCAAAATGCTGGGATTACAAGCGTGCGCCACCACGCCCGGCTTTATTCATACATCTTAATGGGATGCAAGATGGTGGAGACACTTGTGGAGCTTTTGTTCGTTTGTTTGGTTGATTGGTTTTCCTCTGCATAGAATAATTTCCTCTGCAAAAAGAGATAATTTAATTTGTTTTCCTATATGTATTCCTTTAATTTTCTTCTTTTGCCTAATTCCTCTGGCCAAACTTTTAAGCGCTCTATTGAGCAGGAATGTCTTGAGCCTTAGTGTCTTGTTCTGATTTTAGGAGAAATATTGTGTATAGACCCACTGATATTTTATCTGCTTAAAGGATCCTCAGAATTGATCCCTGCCAAAGGCTGTGTGTGTGTGTGTGTGTGTGTGTGTGTGTGTGTGTGTGTGCATGCACACATGTGTGTTTAATTTTCTTATTAACTCAATCTGGAATAAGAAAAAAATTCTTCTTCAATGTTGCTGAAAATGTGTCTGGAGAAAATGGGGCTCCTAATTCATTATGTAAAAATATAATTTTTTTTTCTAAAAAGCTCCTGAATGTTCTTCAAAAATGAATAAACTGCCTGGGTCTGATGGAACATACTTATAATTCTAGCTGCTCAGAAGGTTGAGTCAGGAGGATCTCTTGCTTGAGTCATGCTACCACTTAGCTTAGTCGTAGCTCAGTGATATATCATTGGCCTAGCATGTGTGAGGCCCTGGATTTCACACACACGCACGTGCGCGTGCACACACACAGAAGAAGGAGGAGGAGGAGGAGATGAAGGAGAAGGAGGAGAAGGAGGAGGAGGAGGAGGAGGAGGAGGAGGAGGAGGAGGAGGAGGAGGAGAAGTGTAGGAGGAGGAGGAGGAGGAGAAGGAGAAGGAGGAGGAGAAGGAGAAGGAGAAGGAGAAGGAGAAGGAGAAGGAGAAGGAGAAGGAGAAGGAGAAGAAGGGAGTTCTGGAAAAGAATCTGAGGACTCACGTGAACTGTGATGATCTTTGTGATGACAGTTCTATTAAGCAGGCCCAATGCTAAATGCCTGCGTATACATCACCAACACAGCAGGTACTATCACCATTCCCTTAATAATGAGAATGAGACATAGAGAGGTAAATTGTCCAAACTTATACTACCATTGGAGGAGGCAAGATTTTGACACTATCAGTTGGATCCTAGAACGCACTCTCTTCGCCTCTATGCAATTAGTGGCTTTCTCAGCCTCTGGAGTTAAAAGTTTCTAGCTTGTTTTCTGATTTCTTATTTTCAGAGACTACCTATGCAGTCAATAATCTATTTCTATTTTTCCATCTAGCATCCATTAGTTAAGCATGTTTTCATACCTTCGTCAGGAGAGTTGCTGAAGACTGTCTCAGCAGTATAGATGATGCCAATGCCAGGCAAAGTTACAAAATTTATGCATCCTTCTCTCTACCTAGTCACACCTTCCTCCACCTTACCCTAGAGAAGTGTACTTGAGCAGTTGTTGGGACATTGAACTCCTTAGACTGTTACTGGGCTGCTGATTCATTATAGATTGTTTCTTTTATATTCTTGAAGCCTAGTGCAAACAATTCAAATCAATCCTCAGTTCACAAACCAAGCAAACTTTTTCTCAAGTGGTAAGATCCAGAAAAAGAATAAGCCTACCCACAGCACACGGGTCACTTTCTCAATATCCAGATACAAACACACATTCATTCACATGTGAGAATAAATGAAAACAAAACATGTTAAATCTGAAATAGCATATACCATTTAGGCTATAGCCTCCAACTTGGGCAATCTGAGGAGCAGCATGAATGGAATTAGTTGACTTTTAATTTTTAGCTCAGAGCCTGTTAGATGTACTCCTATTAGCAAGAATCAATATTAAGAAATTTTACTCAGAAGGTTTCACACTCAAAATAATAGTTTATTGTTCTCTCATACAAAATTCAAAATGGTTAGGTAGTTTACTTCATTAAACTGTCAGCTGTCCAAATTTCCTCTACCTTTTATTCTGCCCTATTTTCAACAGGCTTCAATCTCAAGGACTAAGCATACCAAATTTAATTCCATTCATTGGTAAGGAAAAAGAGAAAGATATTTTCTTTCTCTTTCAGGATTTAGCAAGATGGTGAACCCATTGTTTCTATATCCTCCCACTTGCAAGCACTTGAATTTGTGGCCTATACACAAATGCACTGGAAGCTGGAAGGTATCACTTCCAGCTAGAAGCCATGTTTGCAGCTTAATATTACTGTGTAATAAGGAAGAATAGATATTAAGACTTGGTAACAACCTAGGTCTCTGATTCGTTGTGGCAGAACTGTTTTTCTTTGGACATTATCAAGAAAGCATGTTTTCTTGAATGTTGTGGCAGCTTGCATGATATGATGAAAGAATACAGCCAGCATAATAATAATAAAGACTGTTTCAGTCAGCATTCTCACTATGGTGATCCAAACACCTGACATGCACATCTTAGATAAAGAAAGATTTATTTGCTTACATATCAGAATATTCCATATTATGCTGGCTGCCAGTCAGGAGCCAGGGCTACAAGTATTCAGGACATCATATAGAGAAGCAGAGAGAAAAAGGGCAAAGCTTGTTATCAGCTCATGAAAGCAGGAAAGAAAGGAGAATCAAGAAGCCATAGCATCTGGCCTGGGAAAAGACTGTCCCCGGCCACCCCCTTCCCCAGCAACCAAGTCCTGACTACAACATGGCTGCCTTGTCTATCACATGAGGTCTGGGGGATATTTTAAATACAAACCATAGTAGACACAATGTAAAAAAATTTTTTAAAAATAGCAGAATAATAAAACTAGAAACGGGGGGATTGTTTTTGTTTGTTTTGTTTTTGTTTGGTGGTACTGGGGTTCCTGGAAACCCTTCTACCTCCAGGCTACACTCCCAGACCTATTTTTTGGGGGGGGTCTGGGGGTAGAACCCAGGGGCATTCAACCCCCAAGCTACACCCTCTGCCCTATTTTTTTTCTTTATTTTGAAACCGGGTCTCACTGAGTTGCAGAGGGCCTCACTAAGTAGCTGAGGCTGTCTGCTAACCACGATCCTCCTGTCTCTGCTTCCCAAGCGCGGGAATTAAAAGCCTGCACCACCACGCCCGGCTGAAACCTGGTATTTCTAATACTGGTGTCACTCAACCTGTGGACCACCTATTATGAGATAATAAATTTTCCTACTGACTGAATTAGGATTCTCATTGACTGAGCTGAAAGAACCCTGACTAGCAGGAAAACCAAAATCCAAACAAAATGAGGGAATAAAATTGGCGACTAGACATCAGTTACCTCATAATAATTTATAAATGAGGGCTTTAATTTATCTTATAAGATAGATCAAACTCCTCAAAAAATTCTTAGTGACTCCAAAAATGCTAGGAAGTAGTTTCCTATAGAAATGCTTTACATCATCTGTTTTTGGAAACATCTAATCCGATGCACATAGGTTGAGCTGCTGTGTGTTGAATTACAGTTTCTCTAAGCATGGTACACAGTTATATTTCTTAATTAGAGAGGTTCATTGTGATCTCTAAGTCTATAAAAATTGCTCAATGGCTTGGTTTTAAGTAGTGTTCACTGAAGCTATAAAAGTGTGAATAATAACCTAAAATAATCATCACTACACGGTAAGAACATCACCTAATCTCAGCACAAAGCATAAAAGTACAAGAAGGATCAGGAAATGTGATGTTCTGCCATGCTATGTAAAGTTCTACAGCTAGTTAAATATCCGCACAAAATACTCTGCATTTAAGCTATTCTAAATTTAAACATAATTCTATAACCAAGTTTTACTTACAAGTTTAGGCTTTAGACAGAACCATATTTACAGTTTCATTGCAAAGATTGAATTATGCTTTTCCCTCGCATGGAATTATGCTTTCCCCTCACATGGGGAAAATGACTACTTCTGTCACCTGAGCAGTTGTAAGAAACACACTGTTTGAACAAACAGAACATAAAAATGTGTCAGTAACACAGCGATTTTATGTATCTACACTGTAAAACACTCACCCTGTTCTCCATCCCCTTCTGATACCCTACAAAATATGTGTTCTCACATTTAAAGTAATAGTGCTTTAAATATGGTCACTCTAATATTGTCTAGATGACTAGTATTTGGAATCTTCAAACTATGATAGCTTGAATTATAATCTCTCCCCCAACAATCTAACTTCAAGTCAAGCATTGCTGATCATTGCTCTGTGTGCATTTCTAATATCAGTTCTCCTAGTGTGCATGAAAGACAATCTGAGAAGGTACATCTCCCAACCTTGTCATTTTCAGGAAAATGGATGGAAATTGAGAATCTTATGCTTAGTGAGGTTAGTCGGTCCCAGAAAGAAAAGGGCCATATATTTTCACTCATGTGGAAGCTAGAGAGAAATGGATAAGCAAAGAGTATTTCAGTAAATAAAGTGGAATGGGGGAAGATATTTTAAACTAGTATTTTAAAGATAAAATACTAATGGAATGGGGGGAGAGGACCTGAAAAGGGAGTTGGGGAGGAAGAGAAAAGGGAGATCTGATGATAGAAACTATTCAAATAATCCTTTGTTCATACAGGAAGTTATCTGTATTGATGTAAATATTATCTATGGAGAGGTGGAGATGCAGGGAGGGAAACACATAACAAATATTGTGTCCATAGTTTCTGTCGCTCTGACCCTATTATGTTTAATAACAATGCACCAAAAACACCTCCCTTGAAATCTACTGTTCTGATCACACTTGTGAGAGATACTGTAGGTTATTTAAGATTTTTTATAAACACAAATGCTTTTCTATTTCATAGTAGATTGACTCTATTAGCAAAGGTTCCTGCTGTTTTCCCACATCCTTTCCCAATGGAAAGAAGCATACAGTCATCCTTCAGTATCTGTGGGAGATCGATTCCCAGACCCCCTGTAGATACTAAAATCTATAAATGATCAAGTTTCTTACATAAAATGGCATGATATTTGCACATAACCTGCATGCATCATCAAGTATGCTTTAAATCAGCTCTAGCGTACTTACACAATGTAAACAAAATGTAAGTAGTTGTTAAACTATTTTGAGGGGGTAATGATAAGAAAACATCTATACACATTCAGTATAGGCTCATCTTTTCTTTTATATATATATATTTTATTGGTGCGTTATAGTCTCACATCATAATGTTGATCATGTTGAAAATGGCATATTTTCACACAGTACTTGGTGAACCCCTCCCACCTCCCCATCTCCCTCCCAATACTGAGTGTACAGGTTAACAATGTTATATTCACATATGTACACATAGTCACAGAAAGTGTTTCCATTAATGAACCTCAGCCTTCTTCCTCCCATCCCCTTCCTCCCTGGCTCCACTAAGGATCTCCTCCATTATCTGGAGTCCCTCTGGTATCCCAAATACTCCCTAGCTCAAGCATATTAGGGAAAACATATGTCCTTTGTCTTTCTGTGCTTGACTAATCTCACTTAACATAATGTTCTCCAGGTCTTTCCATCTTTGTATAAATGATATAGTTTTGTTCTACTTTACTGCTGAATAGAATTCCATTTATGTATTTCCCATAATTTTGTAATCCATTCATCTGTTGATGGACACCTAGGTTGGTTCCATAGTTTGACTATTGTGAATTGTACTACTATGAACATGGGTATGCATATGTTACTAAAGTTCTCTGATTTCAACCCCTTCTGAACAATACACAGTAGTGGTATAGCTAGATCTTATGGTGGATCCATTCCCAGTTTTCTAAGGAATCTCCACACTGATCTCCATAGTGACTGCACTAGTTTGCATTCCCACCAACAGTATAGAAGATTTCCTATTTCTCCATATCCTCGCCAGCATTTGTTGTTATTTGACTTCTTTATGTTTGCCACTCTCATTGGGGTTAGATGGAATCTCAGTGTAGTTTTGATTTGCATCTCTCTGATTGCTAATGATGTTGAACATTTTTTATGTATCTGTTGGCCATTTGTATATCTTCTTTTATGATATATCTATTCAATTCAGTTGCCCAGTTCTTAACTGGATTATTTGTTTTGCTAGTATACAGTCTTTTAAGCTCTTTGTATATTCTGAATATTAGCCCCCTATCAGAGGAATAGCTGGTAAGGGTTTTCTTCCATTCCGTAGGCTTTCTCTTTAGATTCTTGATGATTTCCTTTGATGAGCAGAAGCTTTTTAGTTTTCTATCATCCCACTTGTTAACTCTTGTTTTAATTTTCTGAGCTTTGGAGGTCTTGTTGAGGAAGTTACTACCTGTTCCAATATGTTGAATTGTGAACTTATGCCCTCGTCTAATAGCTTTGCAGTCTCTGGTCTGATTTCCAGGTCTTCAATCCATCTCGAGCTGATTTCTGTGCAGGGTGAGAGGTAAGGATTTAGTTCCATTTTTCTACAAATGGATAACCAGTTATCCCACCACCATTTGTTGAAAAGGCTGTTTTTTTTTTTTTTTCCGGTGTATGAATTTGGCCCTTTGTCAAAGATTATCTTTGTTTGCAGACAATATGATCCTATATTTATAAGACCCAAAAAACTCAACCAAAAGACTACTGGAGCTGATTGACCAATTCAGCAAAGTAGCAGGATACAAAATCAAGCTAAAGAAATCAGTAGTTTTTCTATATGCCAACAATGAATCCAAAAAGAAATAGAGAAAATAAATCCATAACTTCAAAACCAATAAAATACTTAGAAATAAACTTAACCAAAGATGCAAAAGACCTCTACAATTAACATGATAAAACATTAGAGAAAAGAACTGAAGAAGATTTTGGAAGATGGAAAGATCTCCCTTGTTCATGGATAGGCAGAATAAATATCATCAAAATGGCCATTCTGCCAAAAGTGATCTACAGAATCAATGCAATTTCTATCAAAATACTAATGACATTCTTCATAGACCTAGAAAAGTTAGTCATTAATTTCATATAAAGAAACAAAAGACCCAGAATAGCCAAAGCAATTCTCAGCAATAAGAACCATGTGGGAGGCATCACAATTCCTGACTTCAAATTATACTACAGAGCAATAGTCATTAAAACAGCATGGTATTGGCACTAAAGCAGGCACACAGACCAATGCAACAGAATACAAGATAAAGAAACAAACCCAGCCACTGATAGTCATCTTTTCTATTTTTTATATATGTTTGGTTGAAGCCGCAAGTGCACAACTTTCAGATACAGACCCTGACCACTTCTTACCTCCACAACTTGCTTTGGAAATGAAATTTGAGTGAATGTGACATATCACCTCCAAGAAAAAACTTCTAGAGGAATTGCAAGTTTCTTTATTCACCTGAACTTCATACCTTCACCATGACAACATTGTCCTAAATAATGACTGCTCCTTCCATGTAGGTCCCAGAATAAAAGGGTACACATGGGACAGAGTTGACTGCACTACACACATTTCTAGAAACTAGATAGAAGAACCAAGCAGAGCCAAGCATGAATAAAAAACAATGCCTATCACTGTATCAGCCCTTAGTATTTGAGGGTTGTCACTATAGAAAGAGCTAATGTATACCCAAATCTTCAGGAAGCATTTAAGTGGATATAGTAAATCTAACCTTCAATTCATCCTTTTGGACCTAAGACTGAATAATTAGTTGACCAGAAAACAATCAATTGAAAACTCAAAACTCCATTTTCTTCTTTACACTTTAACAGGATTTTTTTCTTCTCTCTTATTGGTAGAGCTGAATAGCCCAAAACTATTATATAAATCTTTGAGCAAGTAAAGGTAAGGAAAGGGGAAAAGCTACTAAAAAGCTCAAAATCCTATCTTCATCATACTATAGAGCCAAACTCAACACAAAATCCAGTTCCTTACATTTTAATTTTTATTGATTTTTATTTTCTTTATTTTGCGATGCTAGATATGAGCTTTTAATCTATCCATTTTAATTTTAAGCTATCTCTTAGCTCCTCTTCCTTCATAGCATCTGGGTATGAAGCTTCCTATGTTCTATTACAAACATCTTTAATGATACTGTCACATTCATCTCTGTGTGAATTCCCCTCGTGTTCATCAGTACCATGCACAAAATAGGAGAGAGAGAGAAAGATTGAGAGATTCAGTCAGCCTGACCAGTTGACCAGTGGCATAAGACTTTAAGTACACCATTTCTGGAATAATCTATTTTACTGTATTCTCATCAAATATGATCCACACAATTCCAACCATATCCCATTATTTGTAGTTCTCCAAATTAACTGATCTCTTTTTCCAAAATTTGAAATTCTATGTATAGGAGCCTCTTCCAGGAATGGCTTTCCTTTCTTCTTCACATGACAAGTACTTGATAGATCTTTTGAGACAGTTTAATGCCATCTCCTATCTTTTTCACTCAATTGCCAGCTCCATGAAGACAGAAATGCATCAGTCCTGTTCAAAGCTGTGTCTTCAGTATGTTGTCTGATGCCTGGCAGGAGGTAGGCAAAATTCAATAAATATTCAATGAATGGATAAGCAAATCAATCCAGAAGATACCCTGACTCTCCCAGACTCCTTGCAACCTCTCTTCTTTTCTATTATAATTAAAAGATATATGCTGGGTATGGTGGCACAAACCTGTTATCACAGTTCTTGGGAAACTAAAACAGGAGGATCATAAGTTCAAGGTCAGCAGGGCACAGTAACTTAGAGAGACCTACCTGTTCCAAAATTTAAAATGTAGGGCTGGGGATATATCTCAATGATAGAACACCACTGGGTTCCATCTCCAGTACTGCAATAAATAAATAGATAAATAAGTAAACAAATCAATATTTTGAGGAATTAACAAAACTGTATGATTATCTGTTGTAGCACCTGGTAGCTAACAATAAGTGCTAATGGAGTGAAATAATTCATAGCAGAAATAGACTTGAATTCATAAATCTGAGCATTGATTTTAGACTTGGGATTGAATAGTCCAGTTTGCTTAGGTTGGACATCTTTTAGAGTACAATCTCAGGGCAGAGATATGTAGACACTCCTTGGATATGGCTAGGCACATACTCCCCTCTCCAAATAGTTTTTCCAGTCCCTCTTTCTCATCATAAATTGCTTTCATTGATCTTACCTCTTAGATTCCTGCTTTTTTTATCATAGTTTTTAATATCATATTAAATCATTCTGCTGCCACAAGAAGTTAGACTCTGCTTTCAATCTACAATCACTAAATGTTTAAGTATGCTTTGCAATGCTCCAGTTAATTATTACTGCAATGCTAGCACCACTTCTAGAATGATAGCCTCCCCAGAACATTGTACCATAGGATTCCGAAAAAGCCAATCATTTCAAAGTTCTAAAACTAGTGATCCAGGTATGGTCTTATGTACCTTAATCATTTTTAGGAATTAATCATTTATTGTAAATATATTTCTTTCTTTGTCCAACATCTCTTAAAGCAAACTGTCTCAAATTCAAGAATAACTTTGAGAACTGACAGCATAATTGGATGTTAGAGATATAAAATAAACATTTCATTAGCCATCCTTTTTTTGTGATACTAAAGATTTAACCCAAGGTACATCCTCAGCCCTATTTTATTTTGAAACAGGGTCTCACCAGGTTAATCAGTCTCACTACTTGCTGAAGCTGTTCTTGAACCTGCAACCTTCCTGTCTAAGCCTCCAAAATTCTGAGATTACAGGCATATGCCATTATGCCCAGCTTTTTTTAGTACCTGGAATTAAAACAAGAGACACTCTACCACTGAGTTATATACCCATCCCCCTTTTTATTAAGTAGAGTCTTGCTCAGTTGCAGAGGGTCTTGCTAAACTACTAAGGCTAGCCTTAAACCTGTATTCCTCCTGCTTCAGCCTGTTGAGTACTGGGATTACAGACTTGCACAGCCAAGCCTAGCATCCAGCCCTTTTTAAATTTGCATTTTGAGATATGGTCTCATTAAGTTGCCCAGGCTGGCCTCAAGCTTGCAATCCTCTGTCTTACCCTTCCTACTGGCCAGAATATCAGTGTGCATCACTGTGCCTAGCTCATTGGCCATTCTTGTCCCCCAATTTCCTTCAAAAATATTCTCCATCAGTTTTCTAATTCCTTAAATACCATCAGCAGTTATTCTGTCTGCCTTATCTCCTCTTTAAAGCAGCTGGGGAATAATATGTAACAAAGGATTTTCAATCACATATAACTTTCTTTTTTAGATACGAATTTTAGTCCTACCAAGACAGGAAGCCAGCAAGAGAGCTTACGTTTAAGGATTTTGGAAATCCAAGGGAATGAATAAAAGTGAGAAGGATCAGAAGGCAACCTTGCCTTATTCAGAGAAAATTTTTAAAATAGAAATGAATTAATGCTTTGGTATTTGTCTGCAGACAATCTAAAGAACTCCTATAAATCAATAACAAAAAGACAGACAATCCAATAAAATTTGGAAATAAAATGAGCAACCACTTCCCATAAGATACACTAGTAGCCAATCGGCATAGACAATCAGATCTTCAACATTTGGAGTACGACTGATCCACACAATGTGAGTGATCTCCCAGAAAGAGTGTCAAGGGAAGAAATCAGGAATGAAAGAGCACAACTGCAGGATTCCATTTATATGAAGCTCAAAAGCATGCAAAGTTAACCTATGTAATAGATATCAAAGTGGTAAGGTGGATTGAGTTGACAAAAAGTGAACACAAGGAAGCCTCCCAGGTACTAAAAGTTTTCCATATCACAATACAGTGGTAATTTCATGAGCATAGCAATATGTTTAAAGACATCAAGCTGTGCATGCAATACTTCTGTTCTTTTTATTCAGATATATCACATTCTATTTTTTTAATTTGTTGGAACGTGAATGCTACCATCTGTGGGTCCTGGGGCCACACATTTCTAGGTATACAAATCAGACTTTGAATTTTCTTCTCTCAGGAGAAACTGGTGAGGTTATTACCAACATGTTTCCAGGCTCAGATGAGAGATATGCCTTTCTCTCCTTTGGTCCTTGACTCTACTAGGTTTCCACTTCTGATTTCCCTATAGAGTTCTTTAGTCTTCTTCCCCCATATCAATCCATGGTCTTAGGAAGAAAATTTAGAGTCCCACAAGGTAATACCCAATTGTGAAAATGTTGTTCTTGGATTTTTTTTTTTTTTTTGCTTAACATTTTTCTCTTGCTGAGACTGAACCTTTTGGAATCAATTGCTCACCTGGTACTCCTTGGGGTAGTTAAATAAGAACATCAATCAACCACCTTGCTGAATTAAGTGTTTTCTTGGTTTCTCCAATAATAGCCATGGCAGTGAGGTCTTTGCCATCCCTGTGATGAAAAGAAGAACCTCTGCCTTTACTTATCTGTGTCTTCTATTCAACTGTGAATTCCTTGGAGACAAGAAATTATCTCGTTTATCTTTGTGTCCCTGGCATTGAGCCTAGTGCCTGGTGCATAGTAGGTGCTCATTAATTTTTCTTGAATGAAAATGAATGAGAAAGACCTTCACAAAACCTTTTACCAGAGGCAATTTTAACTTGCATTCAACATCCAAGGCAAGTGGGTGTGCTGCTTTGGCAATAGCTCTGACATTGAATAATCTGGATGTTCCAGATTTCTTGTTGCTCATTTATCCTGGGGAAGGGGGGGGGGGGGCGAGCAGGAGAGGATGGTGTTTGCAGGCGAGGCAGACATATCACAGACTCATCACCCTGTGAGACGGATCAGATGAGGCGGCGGCAAGACCAAGGCCACCTGCCCTGCTGCTGTCTTCTGACTGCTGATGTTGCCTTAATCACTGAGCCGATGCAATTTCCTGCTGCTAACCTCGCTATGGTCCACTGGGAGGTCTCGTTTGTCACTGTCAGTACCTTTCAGATCAGCAAAACATCCATCTTGAGGTGGGTCCTCACACAGTGCCTTGCATGGGTGTAAAGTAGCACATGGCCAGTGTGGCAACCCAATTCAGCGACCCTGGGCGTCTAAATACAGAAGCAGAGCCATGCATTTTGGTAGATTAAGTCTATTAGCAGTGATTTTGAGGAAAGTGTCAATCCTGATATCATTTCAACAGAGTAACACTTAATTTTTATGTGTTCCTCGGCAACCAAACCACTATATATCTGTGAAATTCAGATGTGCTATGGGAAGGCACTAAGTGCATAACAGTAATGCAACTCACACTACTGTCTCTGATCCCACTCTGAGCCAAAGCAGTCTGGATTTTAACTTTTTCTTCCACCTGTAAGCCTTTCAGTTAAATTTCATACATACCTGATGGTAAAAAGAATTCTGAGCCCTACACAAAACATGCATACTCCCTTATATTTCACTCAAGCATGGCTTTCTTATTTACTTAACAAATACTTCTTTAGCATTTGCTATGTATCAGATATACTTCTAAGATTTTTGCAAACAAATAATGCAGCTGTGGCATCTAAATCTATTGATAAAGAAACTGAGGCACAGATGGACTCAATGTCTTACCCAGGGCCATATCACTAGTACATGAAATTCTAACCAAGTACATCCAGTTCCTGAGTCCATGCTCTTAACCATCATGGACAGATCACAGAAGATCTCTGAGTCTAAATGCTAGGCCAAAAGTTTCCAATAGTTTTCTGACTCTAATTTGTTCATTTACTTATTACTATGGCCAGATAATAGAGGATCTTTGTATCTAAATGTCAGGCCAAAAGTTTCCAATAGTATTCTGACATGAATTTTTTCATTCCTTATTCTTTCATCCCTAGCTCAAAACAAAGGAGAGGCAGGGGTGAGGGAATAAATAGTGGTTGATAAGTCATACGTTTTACATCTCAAGTTTTACATCTCATCATCATGTTTTGGATCTTCAGAAGCAGACATGAAGACAGACTTCTGGGTGCAGAATAAACTCCTGTGATGACAGAAAGAGAAGGCAGACTTGAGCAGGAAGATGCTAAACTGGAATAAAGCTCACAACACCTTAACCAAACAACAAGGAGCTCTGGAGTGAATGTGGACTGTCATGGTGACCTCAAAGGCCTAAAACACTGGGACCTTAGATACTGAACTTACTGAGTTAGCAGATTCTGCCCAGAGAAGGGCAAAACCTCAAAAAAGACTGTTCTGCGCAGCAAAGGAAACCATCAGTCTGAAAAGAGAGCCTACGGAATGGAAAGAGTCTGGAGAGCTTACAAAATGAAAAAAACTTTTGCCTACCAGAAGATAGATGGCTAGACTATATAAATAACTTAAAAACTTAACACTAAAAGAATCAAAATAGACAATTAAACTGAACAGACATGTCCCAAAAGAAAAAATACAAGTGGCCAACAAGTTCATTTTAAAATGTCCCACATCATTAACAATCGGAAATGCAAATCAAAACTACACTGAAATTCCACCTAACTCTAGCAATCATTAAAATTACAAACAATAATCCAGGCATGGTGGTGCACACTTGTAATCCCCGCACTTGGGAGGCTGAGACAGGAGGATCGCACAGGTTCGAAGCCAACCTCAGCTACTTAGTGAGGCTCTCAGCAACTTAGTGAGACCCTGTTTCCAAATAAAATATAAAATAGATCTGGGAGTATAGCCTGAAGGTAGAAAAGCTCCAGGGTTCCACCCCCCAGTACCACCAAAAAAAAAAAATACAAACAATAATAAATGTTGGTGAATATGGGAGAAAATAGGAAGTCTCATACACTGTTGGTGAGACTGCAAATTATACAGTCTCTATGGAGTAGGGAAGGTCCTCAAAATATTAGAAATGAAATCATCATATGACCCAGATATAGCACTCCTCAGAATCTTAACAAAAGAATTAAAGTCAAATTATTATAGTAATACACACATATCCATGTTTATAGTAGCACGATTCACAGTAGCCAAGTTATATAACCAACCTAGGTATATATCAACAGATAAATAGATACAAAAAGTGTGGTATATACACACAATGGAATTTGAATCTGACACAAAGAACAGAAGTATGTCCAGTGCAAGAAAATGAATGGAACTAGAGTATATTATGATAAGTGAGAGCAGCCAGTCTCAGAAAGTCAAGTGTCTTATATTTCTCTCCTATGTCGAAACTAAAGAGAAAACGGAAAACAAAAGGGACTTTAGATAAATGAGGAGAAAGACCTGTAAAATAGTGAAAGGGGATCGAAAGAGAGAAGTGGACAGGAAAAGGAAAAAGGAGAACTGATGCAGGAATCAGCTCAAATAGTGCTGTGTCCATATATGAAGTATCACTGCCAACCTCACTAACGTGTGCGGGTGAGATGGGATCTGGAGGGAAACACCAAGTGTTGTGTGCATGGATGTTTGTATCTCTTTGAACCTCATTCTCACGTATAATTATAACACACCAATAAAAGTGTAAAAATAATAAAACTTTAAAAAAAGAGATTGCTCTGTTGGTGAAGCAGACCCTGAAAAAAGGTAACAGCAGGAGTATGTCTGCCAAGAACAATCCCCACAGCAGGGCTGGTCTTTCCTGGAAAAGGATCCAGACATTTTCAAGTCTACTAAACTCAGAGAAAACAGTCAAGTCTTTACAATAGCCTAAAAGTGCTTTGCAATATGGAACTCTATTGTTTATCGGGCTTCACCCTCCCTCCTTCTTGTACCCTTGCTCACGCTGCCACAGATGCACTGGCCTCCTTGCCACGTGAGCTCTTATCTCAGGGATTTTGTTCTTGTGTCCCCCTCTGTTTTCTCAGAAAACAACTTGACTCACTCTTTTACCTTCTTTGCATCTCAGCTTAAATATTGCATCCTCAATGGGGCTTTTTCCAAGGAGGAGCAGTCCTCCTCACCACACTGTGCTCCCAATTTTTTACCCACTTCATTTTTCTCCCAAGCATTTATTATATTCTACCATGGTATCCAGGCAAAATCTTACAGGTGGTTTATTTATTCTTTTCATCAGTTCTGTGAAGATAGAAGTTTTTTCCTTCTCCTATTTTGCTTGCTGATTTATCCTCAGTACCAAAGGCAAGAGTCTGGCAAACAATAAACCTAATGAATTAATAAAGATGCAGAGAGCAAGAAACTGAGACTTCTATCTCTTCAGCATCTTCTACAACTTCAGGATAAGAAAGATAGCACCAAAAGTATTTCCTGTCCCAGAAGGAAGCACCATAAATATGCTAATCTCTCAGCCTATCTCTATTAGATTCAATCAAGTTCTTTTGTGATTGTTTTGTTGATTGTTTTGTATTTTTTGTTTTGATTTTTTTATTTTTGTCACTGGGAATTGAATCCAGGAGCATTCTGCTTCTGACTTACACTTTCAGCCTTTTTTATTTTTTTTATTTTGGAAAAGGGTCTCACCAAGTTACAGAGGCTAGCCTCGGACCTAAAATCTTCCTGTTTTAGCTTCCCAAGTACTGGGATTACAGATGTGTACCACCATACCCTACAAGATGCAATGTAATTTTTACTTCAAACAACAATAAACACACTGTTATTCCAGTTCTTAAAACAAGAACTCCTACACAATATTTCTGCCGAATTTACTTGGATCATATACCAGGCTGATCAGAGCACCCACCGAAGGTCTCCCTTATCAGCAAAGCCCAGAGAAGCTACTGGGTTCTGCCTGCAGTTTTATGAGCCCCCTTGAATCCCCTACTGAGATATTGATGGGTTCTGGCCCCCCTCTAATTCTCCTTCCCATTTAGGTTCTGCCTTGAGAATGTGTAACTACCAATCCTTTTCCTGTTCTACCAGACTTTTACCAGCCAAGCTTTTGAATAAACTCTACTCTCAGTTAAGAATAAAAGTGAGCTTTAGATTTATATTACATGAGTCCATGGATCCCTCCTTTCCAGATGGGTATCCTTTGGCATGTGGCTGAACCACTCTATGCTTTAGCTTCTCCATGTAAAACAGGTCACTTGAAGTACCTTAGATACCTAAAGCCTTACGCTCGGCACATTGTTAAGATCCAGGAAAAAGCAGTTATTACTCCATAAATCCCAGTGTCTCTCTTGCCTGCCTTGTCATTGGTAGCTGTATTGCTCCCAATTTCCTCTTCACCCTCGATCCTTCCAAGCCTTAAAGAATTCTTAAACCCTGGCCTTCTTGCTACATTTCAAAATCTCTTCTAAGTGAGCTTGCAGTTATAAAATGTAACAAGTCTTGGGCCTCAAAATGATCCATTTGGGGCCAGGTAAAAGATAAGAATAGATTGAGCCTCTACTCAGAAGAAGTATCATTTCCAAGCCTGTCACAGTGGTGCACACCTGTAATTCTAATAGTACTTGAAGGCTGAGACAGGAAGATTGCAGGTTCAATAAAGATCAGCCTTGGAAACTTATTGAGACTCTCGGCAGTTTAATGCGACCTGTTACAAAACAAAAAATACTAAAAAAGACTGGTAGTGTAGCTCAGAAGTAGAACATCCCTGAATCCAATCCTCAGTACTACTACTACTACTACTACTACTACTACTACTACTACTACTACTACACACACACACACACACACACACACACACACACACACACACACGAGGCATTCTATCCTAACAATAGAATACATGCTTCCCATAGTTTAAAGTTTTTCATTGCAATCCCCACTCGTGTGATCAAAAACCCTATTTCTTTTTCTCTTTTTTTTTTTTTCAGTACTGGGGATGGAACTCAGGGGCATTCTACCTCTAAGCTACACCCCCAGCCCTACTTTTTATTATTTATTCTGAAACAGGGTCTCACTGAGTTGCAAAGGGCCTCACCAAGTAGATGAGGCTGTCTGTGAACCGTGATCCTCCTGTCTCAGCCTCCCAAATGCTGGGATTACAAGGATGTGCCACCACGCCCAGCTATTTCTTGACAGAAAAAAAAACTGTATGACTCACTGAAACATGATGAAATATCTGTCCCTAGTTACTTCCAGTTGCCCTCTCTGCTTTCTGGCTGCCATGAGATGAGCGGCTGTCCTCGGCCACACACCGTGTCACCATGACAGCTGCCTTGGAATCAGCCAACTATGGACTGTATTCTGAAATCATGAGCCCAAATAAACCTTTCATCTGGTATTTTGGTCACAATGATGAAAAAAATCTTCCAAAAACAGTATCATCTTGAATACTATTAATCTTCATTCACTAAATATGTAATTAATATGCTGGCACTGGGAATAGAATGATGAACAGGAAAAATCCCTAACTTCATGGAAATTACTCTCTATGGGGAACAGAAAATAAACGGGATCAATATATGAAACACCCAGAATATTAGATGGTGGTGCTTACTATGGAGAAAAACAAAGCATGGATGAGTCTTGGCATGTGGACTGCAATTTAAAATTGATGGTCCAAGAAGGCCATAAAAGTTTGAGAAAGAAGACAGGACAGGGCCATCTAGACAAAATGGCACATGAAAATTCGTGCATGCAAAGGTGTCTGGTGGGTTTAAGAAGAAGCACTAAGGACAACGCTCAGAGAGAGAATGGAGAAGATAGCAGGAAATCAAGACAGAGGGCAAGCAAGAGACAAGACTACACAGGCTTCTCTGGTCTTAGTAAGAATGTGGCTTCCCTCTGAATGAGGTCAGAGCTTTAAAATTCTCTGAGCAGAGGGATAAGATGAACCAACTTCTTTTTTTTTAACAGGATTGTTTTGATTGAAGGGGATAAGGGCAGAAAAACATGATACTGACTTTAGATCTAAGTAAGAGGGACCTCTGCTCCAGGTCCACACTTTGCATACAATAAGCATATAAGATATACATTTTTTTTTTTTTGCAGTACTGGGGATGGAACCCAGGAGCATTGTACCTATGAGCTACACCTCTCAGCTTTATTTTTTAGTCTTTTTTATTTTTGAAACAGGGTCTCACTGAGTTGTGAAGAGCCTCACTAAGTAGCTGAGGCTGTCTGAGAACCACGATCCTTCAGTCTCAGCCTCCCAAATGCTGGAATTACAAGCATGTGCCACCACGCCCAGCAGATATACATTTCTTATAGTAACCAGGGACTCTTTATTAGGGATTTAGACACTGTTCTGGTATGGCAAAATCTGCAATCATCACATGCCTCCCTCCCATGGCGTCTCAGGTGCCCTGGGAAGCTCACTGGAGCCTCCTCTTACTGTATGTGCATCAAACAAATGGTGACCTTTGGGTTCCATTAAAAGAGAGGTTGTACTGCTACAGACATGGGTGTGGCCACTGCTTTGGAGTATGGAAGGAGTTGAGCAATGGGTGTGTGATTTAAGAGAAACACAACTTATCAAGTCTTTTCTCTGGAAAGCATAAATGACATAAGAAAGTGTTATATCTTAATTATGCTGAGAATCTCTTCTCTTTCTTCTTTGTTCCACCCCATTGTTCTTGAAATACTCACAAATTGCATGGCATTTGCAAATGATGCACACCTAATAGCTAAAAGACATTATTCAATATTAAACAAGTCATATTAATCTAATTTATAGTTATACAAGTACAGATAGAAAACTAATGGTGGACCTAGCTTCTAGAATATTATTTTAAGAGACAGTGAAAGGGCAATATAAATGATCATTGGTTTATATGATGAAGTTTGAATATTTTTACTTGTCTAAAATATGACAATGTGCCTTATGTAATCCTCATTAGAATATTTAAACATGATATATAAAATTTCTGGTTCATTTCCAAGCCTTATTGTCAATTCAGCTGACCAAAGTTTTCCAAGTTGAAATTAATTTTTAAAAAAAAACTAATATAATGACTCAACAAAAGTGATAAAATTTTATGAAACTGTCAACTGAACAGGAATTGCTATAAAAATCTGCTTATATTTGCATCATATATGCATATTGTTTTGAAATTGAATTTTTTAAATAATATCTATAGAATAAATACATAGTAATTCATGAATTAATATCTTTATTTTTTTATTTTTTTATTTTTTTATTTTTTTATTTTAACAATTTTTTATTGAACATAAATAGTATACATTTAAACTATATTTGGTGCCCTCTCCCCTCCGCCCCCGTTTTCCCTTCCCCCCTCCCACCAATGGTTGTCCAGGTTAAACATGTCTTATTCATAATTTTACACATGTTCAGGTGTAGACCCTCATTAATCAGGATCAACCTTCCTTCTCTCCTATCTTTCCATTCAAACTTAGCTAGTATTTCCCCTCTAATATCTGGAGTCCCACTGGTATCCTTTGTGTTTCCTA
Source organism: Muscardinus avellanarius (assembly GCF_963383645.1). NCBI lineage: Eukaryota > Metazoa > Chordata > Mammalia > Rodentia > Gliridae > Muscardinus > Muscardinus avellanarius. The sequence continues at coordinate 113,716,278 of NC_137790.1, forward strand.
GTTTGGGCATATTAGAGGAAACATATGTATCTTCTCCTTCTGTGCTTGGCTGATCTCACTTAACATAATGTTCTCCAGGGCTTTCCATCTGCTTGCAAATGATATAATTTTGTTCTTCTTTATGGCTGAATAGAATTCCATTGTGTGTATTTCCCAAAGTTTTGTTATCCATTCATCTGTTGATGAAGATCTGGGCTGGTTCCATATTTTGGCTATTACAAATTGTGCTGCTATGAACATAGGTATGCATATGTTGCTGTATTTCTCTGAATTCTACCCCTTTGGAGAGATACCCAGGAGTGGTATAGCTGGATCATATGGTGGATCTATTCCCACCTTTCTTGGGAATCTCCACATAGATCTCCATAGTGGTTGAACTAGTTTGCATTCCCACCAACAGTGTAAAAGAGTTCTTCGTTCCCCACATCCTCGCCAGCATTTGTTGTTGTTTGATTTCTTTATGCTTGCCACTCTGACTGGGGTTAGATGGAATCTCAGTGTAGTTTTGATTTGCATCTCCCTGATGGCCAGTGATGAAGAGCATCTTTTCATGTATCTATTGGCCCTTTGTATCTCTTCTTTTGTGAAGTGTCTATTTAGTTCATTTGCCCATTTCTTGATTGGGTTGTTTGTTTTGCTAGTGTAGAGTCTTTTGAGCTCTTTGTATATTCTGGATATTAGCCCCCTATCAGAATGGCGGATGGTAAAGATCCTTTCCCATTCTGTAGGCATATTATATGTTTCCTTTAGGTTATTGATAGTTTCCTTTGATGAGAAGAAACTTTTTAGTTTGATGCTATCCCACTTGTTTATTCTTGCTTTAATTTCCTGAGCTTTGGAGGTTTTGTTGAGAAAGTTACTGCCTGTGCCAATATGTTGTAGTGTTGAACCTATGCTCTCCTCTACTAACTTCACAGTCTCAGGTCTAATTTCTAAGTCTTTGATCCATCTTGAGTTGATTCCTGTGTTTGGTGAGATATAGGGGTTTAGATTCATCTTTTTACAAATGGTTAGCCAGTTCTCCCAGCAGCACTTGTTGAAAAGGCTGTCTTTTCTCCAGCATATGTGTTTGGCCCCTTTGTCAAAGATTAATTGACTAAAGTTGTGTGGGTTTGCCAGTACCATGCTGTTTTTACTACTATTGCTCTATAGTATAGTTTGAAGTCTGGGATTGTAATGCCTCCTGCATGTTTCTTATTGTTGAGAATTGCTTTGGCTATTCTAGGTCTTTTCTTTCTCCATATAAAGTTCATGATTGATTTTTCTAGGTCTCTGAAGAATGTCACTGGTATTTTAATGGGAATTGCATTAAACCTATAGATCAGTTTTGGCAGAATGGCCATTTTGATGATATTTACTCTGCCTATCCATGAGCACGGGAGATCTTTCCATCTTCCAAGGTCTTCTTCAATTTCTTTCTTTAATGTTTTACAGTTTTTGTTGTAGAGATCTTTTACATCTTGGGTTAGGTTTATTCCTAGGTATTTTATTGGTTTTGAGGTTATAGTGAATGGAATTGTTGTTTTTATTTCTTTCATTGTGGATTCGTTGTTGGCATAAAGAAAAGCCACTGATTTCTTTAGGTTGATTTTGTAACCTGCGACTTTGCTGAATTTGTCAATCAGCTCGAGAAGTCTTTTGGTTGAGTTCTTTGGGTCTTCCAGATAAAAGATCATGTCATCTGTGAATAAGGATAATTTTAATTCCTCTCTTCCTATGTGAATTCCTTTGATTTCCTTCTCTTGTCTGATTGCTGCAGCAAGAGTCTTAAGGACTATATTGAAAAGGAGTGGTGATAGTGGGCATCCTTGTCTTGTTCCTGACTGTAGTGGAAATTCTTGCAGTTTTTCCCCATTCAATATAATGTTGGCTTTGGGTTTACAGTATATTGCCTTAATGATGTTGAAGTACTTTCCTTCTATCCCAATATATTGCAGTGTTTCTAACATAAATAGGTTTTGGATTTTGTCGAATGCTTTTTCAGCATCTATTGCTATCATGATGTGGTTTTTGTTCTTGGTTCTATTTATGTGGTGAATAACATGTATTGATTTGCATATGTTGAACCAGCCTTGTTTTTCTGGGATGAAACCGACTTGGTCATGATGTATTATTTTCTTGATATAGTTTTGAATGCGTATAGCTAGTATTTTGTTTAGAATTTTTGCATCTATGTTCATTAAGGATATTGGTCTGTAGTTTTCCTTTCTTGAGGTGTCTTTATTTGGTTTGGGGATAAATGTGATACTGGCCTCATAGAAAGAATTTGGGAGAGTTCCATCTCTTTCAACTTCCCGGAACATGTTATGTAGTATTGGTATTAGTTGTTCACTGAAGGTTTTGTAGAATTCAGCTGGAAACCCATCTGGGCCTGGGCTTTTCTTTGGTGGAAGAATTTTTATTGCCGTTTCTATTTCTTTGATTGTTATTGGTTGGTTTAGGCTTGCTATGTCCTCTTGGTTGAGTGTAGGAAGGTTAACTGTGCTTAGAAATCTGTCAATTTCATCCAGGTTTTCAAATCTATTGGAGTATAAATTTTTAAAGTAGTTTCTGATAATCTTTTGAATTTCTTCACTATCTGTGGTGATATCTCCTTTTTCATTTCTAATTTTAATAATTTGAGTTGATTCTCTTTTTCTTTTGATTAGGTTGGCCAGGGGTTTATCAATTCTATTAATCTTTTCAAAGAACCAACTTTTTGTTTTATTGATTCATTGAATTGTTTTTTTGTTCTCTATTTCATTTATTTCTACTCTAATTTTGATGATTTCTTGCCTTCTGCTGGCTTTGGGAATAGACTGTTGCAGAATTTCTAGATCCTTGAGTTGTGTCATTAGGTTCTTTACTTGGTGGTTCTCTGTCCTTCTTATGTGGGCACTCAATGCAATAAACTTTCCTCTTAGTACTGCCTTCATGGTGTCCCATAGATTTTGGTAGGTTGTGTCTCTGTTTTCGTTTGTTTCCATAAATTTCTTTATTTCTTCCCTAATTTCTGCTCTTACCCATTCTTCATTCAATAGTGTATCATTCATTCTCCATGAATTTGAATACTTTCTTTCGAGTTTCCTGTTGTTGATTTCTACTTTTATTCTTTTGTGGTCTGAAAAGATGCAAGGAACTATATAACATTTTTTGAATTTGCTGGTATTTTCTTTGTGTTCCAGGATGTGATCTATTTTGGAGAAGGTTCCATGGGCTGCTCAGAAGAAAAGTGTATTCTGTAGTTCCTGGTTGAAATAATCTGAAAATGTCTATTAGGTCCATTTGGTTTATGCTTTCCTTTAGTTCTAAAGTGTCTTTACTCATCTTTTACCTTGAAGATCAATCCAGTGGTGTGAGTGGTGTATTAAAGTCTCCCAGAATTATTGTATTTGGGTCTACTTGGGATCTTATGTCCAGAAGGGTTTGTTTTACAAATGTGGTTGCACCCACATTTGGGGAATAAATATTAACTATCATTATATCTTCTTGGTGTATTGTTCCTTTTAATAAAAGGAAGTGTCCTGATTTGTCTCTTTTGATGTGTTTTAGTTTAAAGTCTGTTTGTTGGATATCAGGGTTGCTACCCCTGCTCTTTTTTGGTCACTGGTGGCATGGTATATCTTTTTCCATCCTTTCACCTTCAGCCTGTGAATGTCTTTGGCTGTGAGGTGAGTTTCTTGCAGACAGCATATATTTGGATTATGTTTCCTAATCCACATTGCCAGTCTATGTCTTTTGATTGGTGAGTTAAGTCCTTTGACATTAAGAGATATTATTGAAATATGATTTTTGTTTTCTGCCATTTTGTGTTCTGTCTACTCTTGGGTGGTTTGGTCTTTCTTCTTTACTTAAATGGCCCACTTATTAACTTCCTCTCTTCTATGCTTCTGAAGTCTGCTTCTTTTTTCTTCCTTATGGTTTATTTCTTTAAGAATTTTCTCTAGTGTTGGCTTTGAATTTATGAATTTTTTGAGATTCTGTTTATCTTGAAAGACTTTGGTTTCACCATTGATCTTGAATAGTAGTTTTGCTGGATAGATTAGTTTGGGTTGGAATTTATTTTCTTCCAGGGTCTGAATCATGTCGTACCAGTCTCTCCTAGCATTCCTGACCTGGGTTGTATAGTCTGGGGTAATTCTTATTGTTTTGCCTCTATATGTCCTTCCTTAGCGTCTATATTGGTCATTTTGGTTATTATGTGGCGTGGAGTGGTTTTTCTTTGGTCCTGTCTCAGTGGAGTTCTGTATGCCTCCTGGACTTGAAGGTTCAAGTCTCTTTCCATATTTGGAAAATTCTCTGAGATTATTTCCTTGAAGATATTACAGATGCCCTTGGTCTGTACCTCTATCCCTTCCTCAATGCCTATTATTCGTAAATTAGGACGCTTCATATTATCCCATAATTGCTGGATGTTTAGGTTTTGTTGCTGTAAAGATTTCTGTATATCGCTGACTGTGTTTTCGGTTTGAGATGTACTGTCTTCTAATATTGATATTCTGTTTTCCATTTTATCTAATCTTCCAGAATTTCTTTCTATTGCTGTCTTCATTTCACTTATTGCCTCTTTCATTTCATTCCAGACCTCTTTCTGATTCTTTTTTAGTGTTTCTAATTCACCTTTAACCTCCTCTATACTTGTTTTAAATCCTTTCATCATATTGAACATCAAGATTCTGAACTCCCCTTCTTGCATTTCTAGTAGGTCAGTATTCGTGATTTCTGCAGTCTCTTCATAATTCCTGGTTCTCATATTTATAGCATTCTCTGTCCTGTTTTTCTGATTTCTACCCATCGTTCGTGAGTACTATGCTTAGTCTAATCTTAATATTAGGAGATTAGGGGTATTGGCAAGTCAGCAGAGCCTTTCCAGTGTTGATGGTGGGTGATGTGGGAGGAGCTGGGGTGATTGGTAAAGGAGTTGGATTAGGTAGAGGATATGTTTAGGTTGAGAAAGACTTTAAGTATGATAAGGTTATATCTTGCTAGGAATGAGAGAGAGTTAACTAATAGGACTCTTGTTGTTAGTAGAGTAATTATGGATATAAGAAATACTTTGAGTATTAAACCAGGAGGTATATTATGGGGAAAAGTTTTTGGGGGAAAACGTATGTAGGTTCGTGTGGGAAGGTTTGTAAATAGGGGTGGTGGAAGGAGCAGAAAAACATAAAAAAAAAAATCCACACAAGATACCAAGACTATTGTGTAATTCAAGAAAAAGAATGGAAAACCCAATCAAAGGAGGTGAACGAAAAAAGGAGGGAAAGAGGAAGAAAGAGGAAAAAAGAACAAGAGTAAAATAAAAGGAACTATCCACTGTGTGATATCAGAAAATAAGGTAAACTATCCAATATATATATATATATATATATATATATATATATATATATATATATATATATTTAAAAAAAAAGTTAAAGTAAAAAAGTGTGGGTTAAGAAAAAAAATAAAACAGCAATATCCATACCAAAACAAAAGCACTGTAAAAGCAAAATAAAACAGAACATCCACATTAAAAGTAAAACAAACAGTCCTACTTATTTACGCATATAGAGTCAGGTCCATATATTATGTGTGTATCTGATTGCTTTGGTAGCTTTCAGAATATAATCCAATGTCTCTTAGTTTTCTTTGTACTCTATTTTTATCTTCTTAGGTCACTCTGGGTGTTTGGATACCTTTCTCTCCTTTAACTGCTTTAGGTTTATGTGTCCGGATGTCTGAGTTCAATGTTATTTGTTTCTGTACAATTCACAGGTTCTACAAAATTCCAAACTGTAGTCAGCCCCTCTGCACTCACCACCCTAGACTCCTGCCTGTGCTTCCCTACAGCAGGGGTGGAGGATGACCAAAGTATTATTGGAACCTCCCCCTGAGGTCCTGTGCAGATATTGTGGCCCGATGGATTTTCCTGTGTCTCTGGAAATTCCAGCTGGGCTAGCCGGTGTGGTCCCAAAGTGTACCCTGGGCAAAGGGATGCCGGTTCCTGGATGCCCACACTTACTTCCAGAGCTCTGCCTATTCCGAGAGTGCAGTCTAGGTGCGCTACTTTTACTGGACCCAGGTGTGAGTGGGTGCAGCTGCCTATTGCTGCTGGTATGCTCTTCCAAGGTGTATTGAGCTGTGTTCTCGCTTAGAACTAAGCATCTGGCTACCAGGTGGGTGGGAACACCCAGCGGTGGGCCAGGGGTGCAGGATAGGTGCTCACAGGTCCAGGTGCACAGGCAGTGCGCGGTGGCCAGCAATGGTCTCTGCCTCCCGCAGGACGTAGAAGGTGGGGGTGCCCCAAGGAGATTTCCAGGGCACACAGGGCTTTCGCAGCCTGGAAGGCAGGCTCTGGCAAGGTGGCGGGGGCTAGACACACAGGCAGGCTCCGATTTAGGTGTGGCAGTGGCACAGGCACTGACTACTAGCAGGGGACCGGGGCGCAGACAAGGTGCACGAGGAGAGTGCTGTGTTCTGAGGCTTGGGCCAGTGCTGGGGGGGTTGGGGCTGTGGCGCACGCTAGGACCCGCACTTTCCCTGGGCGCGCTCAGGTACCTGACTTCCTTGGTTCAGGCTTCTGTGGGAGACTTTGTGTTGTGATCCAGGTGCTGGTGAGCACACAGAATTCTGACGTGGGTGCTGCTCGCTGCTTAAGATGAGGTCCTAGGTGCGTTTTCAGTCCCGAATTATCTTGCCGCGGTAATTTCAGGCAGGCAGCTGCGCAAGCAGTTGCGCAAGCAGCCTGCCGCCGCCGCCGGGCGTTCCGATAGTATCTGCAGCAGGTCTGGTGTCCGATCTTTGTTCTTCTTCTTCTTCAAGTTCAGGGTTCTGCCGAAGTACCTGGATCTGTTTTGGTTCCTGGTATGTATTTATTTTGTTGATTAAGACACTGCTTTCTAAGTATTTGAACTTTATTTGCTTCAGCTACTGAGAAGTGCTGTGTCCCTCAGTCGCCATTTTGAATATATATATATATATATATATATATATATATATCTTTATTTTATTATTTATCCAATCCTAACTTTCTCATCAATCACACATGCACAATAGTAAATCAGTCTTCTTTGATATTTTGTTTACTGTTGGTCATATTTTAAATAAAAAAGCATATATTTCAAAGTAAGAAAAATGAACATATTTAAATAGTTGTCTGTTCGATTGATTTATAAGTTTTAAACATTTAGAAATGTTCTGTTGAACCCCATTTGCATTTTAGCCCTGCGCCTCTTATACGTTATAGGAACCCATTAAGGACATTATTGCAATAAACTAGGCAATGAATTATGGTAGGTTGATGAGGGTTGTGGCCATGAAATTGTGAGAAGTCACAGAACTCTAGATCAATTCTGAAAGAAGCATTATAAATATTTCTTGCAGCTGGGCATAGTGACACATACTTGTAATCCCAGCATTTGGGAGGCTGAGACAGGAGGATTGGGGTTCATGACCAACCTCAGCTACTTAGTGAGGCCATTTGCAACTCAGTGAGACCCTGTTTCAAAATAAAGAATAAAAAAATAGGGCTTGGAGTGTAGCTTGGAGATAGAATGCCCCTGGGTTCCATCCCCCAGTACTGCAAAAAAAAAAAAAAAAAAAAAAAATCTGGCCTGGTGTTGTGGCACATACCTGTAATCCCAGTACTTGGGAGACTGAGACTGAAGAATCCATTCAAGGCCAGCCTTAGCAACTTAGTGAGACACAGTTTCAAAGTAAAAAATAAAAAAGGCTTGGGGTGTAGCTCAAAGTTAGAATGCCCCTGGGTTTGATCCTTTAGTACCCAAAAAAAAAAAAAAACAAAGGAAAGTATTTCTGTCAGATTTATTTAAGTGCACAAGAGGAGAGCTAAATGAAACATTTTTTGGCCTTAGCAAATGGACAGAGGTTGTCACTGTTAGTTAAGGAAGAATGTAGGCGGAGCAGTCTGGAAATTTCAGAAGTTGAATTTCTTCATAGTAAGCCCGAGGTGTGAGTTTAACTCTCAGATATTTATGTAGTTTAGTACTCAGGGCTGGCATTTATGTATATGTATTTGGTGGTCATGTCTAAGCATAGAGTACCCACCATGTTTTCTTTTGTTTGTTTGCTTGCTTACTGGCTTTTAACAAAAGAGGAGACTATGTATTGAAAGATGAGAAAAACTGGCTCTTTACCCTCATGGCAGAGAGTAAAGAACCTAGACTTACCTCCCAAAGTCATTTCCCAAGCAACTGCTTTGATTAAGATACCCTGGGAAAAGCTCATACGTACCATGAATCTCAGATACTGGTCCTGACTCTTAACTTCAGACTTTCTGCAAAACGTCCACCACAAACACAGGTGTGACACTGTCTGGTCTGAAAAGTCCCACACATGCATAGTTGCTTTTCACTGGCTCTCTGCACAGTTGCCTTTTTCATGAAATGCTCTGATGTCGTTGTTTTTCTTCATCTTCCCAGGGCAGTAGGCTGTCAAACTCCCAGAACTGATCCAACCCAATGGTGGAGACAATACAAAGAAAAACTAAACATCTAAGCATAAAAACCAGAGACAAAATTCTAAATTCCTGTATCTCTTCACTCCCTAATCCTTACATTCAAAAGGAAAGAAAATTTTGAATTGTAAACATCACTGTTTTAATCTCTTGCAAATTATCTTATACTTCCTCTGACAAATACAAGCACAGCCACTACTCAAGTAATATTTCAATCTAAACAAAAAAATAACTGTTAAAGGAAGAGAGAAATGTCTGCAGTGAACTTTACCTCAGCCATCTAGGAAATCCTTGGATGAGGAATTAATGCAACATTTCTAAAATTAATATCCTACAGAACTTTGTACCACAGGGTATTATTCAATGAGCTCTAAACCTGATGGGGTCCTGCCCGTCAGTGGCGGGGCTGATCAGGAAGGTTGAGTGCCGACGGTTTAAACACAAACACACACAAGCTGGGAGTCAAGTCAAGCAGGATCTCATTTATTCCTCTCCAAACAATGTATGTATAGCACAAAACCACGAGGGGAATTTCCAATGGGGAAATAGCCTAGCCTATTGGGATAAAGATCACTAGCACGTAGTTCACAGCCAATCCCAGGCCATTCATGTGTGAGAAAGCTCCTTTAAATGGAAAAACTACTCAATCTCCCCACCCATAATGAATGGGGAAACCATGCCTTTGTAACTTCCTCCTGACGTGTCTTAGCCCCTCTTCTGGGGAAGTTCTTAAACTTTGCCTAAGGCCTAGCCTGCAGGCCTCTCAGGCCGAGGGAGGCTGCATCTCTTTAGGCGCTGTATGTACACGCCCCAACATAAACCCATGAAACACATAGGATCATTGAATGAAATGAAATTAATCTAATTTCACTTCTGTGGGAATATCAGAGACTACACTAACATGCTTTATGAATCTTTAGGACATACATAGAGAATACAGCACTTCCAAAATTTACTTGATGTGCACCCTGATTTTTCTCTAGTCATTCATAACAGCATCCAGAAATGATATTCCTCTGGACACAGATTAGAAAACATTGTTCCACACTGCATAAGGATGAGAATCTCAAACATGAATGTTTGTCCAAGTCAGCAGAGCAAGGCCAGAAATTTCCTCATCGCTCACTCCTTGGCTTGATGCACTAAGATTTGCAGATTTGCCTAACTATACCTTCATAGAACTATGTTCAGTTTGAATCTAATAAATTCACTTTTGTAAAAATCAAGCTGCTAAATTATCCAATATTCACAGTTATTAAACATTCACATTGCAAATGAATTCCCAAGCCCCCACCTGTTCCAGCAATGTTATCACTGAATAACTGGAATTAATTACTATAGAGATGACGATAATGATGCTAAAGAATTTATCCTAATTAAATGTTCTATCATGAAGAAAGGGCTGGAATTTAGATCAATAATGATTTGATTCGCTTCTTTAATCTTTTGGGGATATTCAGTTCTTGTAGGCACAATAATTGGATAAATGGTTGTATCAATCCTATGACAGAGCAATATCTTTATCACTTCTTTTTGACATTTTACCCAATACCTTACCTACATAACATAGGTTATATGGACCAATACTTATATATAATAGAAGATATTTTGGTTAGTCTTTACCACGCTTCCTGTGAGTTTTTCCTGCATTAAACTCACTTGAGAATAGTCATCTTTGGTTGGAAAATCAGAAACTGAAAAAGACATGTCATCAGCTATTAGCCTCACATTCCAAAGAAAGAAGTTACACACAGTTATATGAGATAAAATAAAGATATTCAGAAGAATACATTTATTAGTTGTAAATCTCATTCATATATTCCATACAAATATTATTTCAAATGGCATGAGGAATAACATTATAATGCTAAATGAAAATTGTCAGCTACAAAGTTAGTAAACATATGTTCTTAAATATGGATAAATATTTTTAAGGAGATGCCTTAAGATAGAGGAATAGCAATTTAATCAGCATTATGCAATGATTCAACTTTGTTATTTTTATAATCATGAAATATGGATGTTATTGTTAAAAATGCTACTCTGTTAACTGACTTATTCCACTAACCCCAACTATACTCTTTTTGTGTGTGTGTGTGTGTGTGTGTGTGTGGTACTGGGGTTCCTGGAAACCCTTCTACCTCCGGGTTACACTCCCAGACCTATTTTTATAATTTTATTTGGAAACAGGGTCTCTTGAGCCAGCGCGGCTGGCTTCTAACCTGCACGATCCTCCTGTCTTCACTTCCCAAGCGCGGGGATTACAAGCGTGCACCACCACTACCGGCTCCAACTATACTCTTCAAGACCCATTTTTTCTTTCTCTTTTTGTGGGTCTAGGGATTGAACCAGAGGCATTCTACCTCTGAGCTACATCTTCACATCTATTTTATATTTAACTTTGAAACAGGGTCTCACTAAGTTACTGAGGCAGGCTTCAAATTTGCAATCTTCCAGGTGTGTACCACAGCTTCTAGCTCAAAACTCGAATTTATGGTGATATTCCAGAAGTTTCCTCTGAGTACAAAAGAAAGCCAGTAAAAACACTATCATCCTCAGTGCTGGTATACACCCCATTCCAATCCTTTGACACTTCCAGCCATACTTGGTCTCCTACACTTAATTTGAGGATGATGAGGAGAGAGGCCTGGTCTATTTCCTGGCCATAGAGGGTTTCTCTGGACTTGAACTGCTTCTTATTCTGGGCCACCAGGCTGATTCGAGCAGGTCGGCCCCTCACGGTCACGTGGTAGGAAAAAACATATGTCCCAGGAATACTGCAGTTAAATTTCCCAGTGACAGGGCTGTAATCTCCTTGGTCGTTAGCGAGAACCTTGTCAAATTTGATAGGGATGTTGGGAGCGGGGAATGGCTTTGATAAGGCAGCACTGAAAGCTGACTGCCGGGCTCTGGGCACATCGCCCTTAGATCCCTTGAAGCCTCGAGAGCCCTTCTTCCCAATAGGACCTCGGACCCCTTTGCTCCCAAGCTCACCCTTTGGCCCAGCTGGTCCAACAAGGCCAGGAGGACCTACCTCCCCCTTTTCTCCTCTACCACCTGGATCGCCTTTGGCCCCAGGCAGACCACCTGGGCCCCTTGGGCCCTCCATCCCAGGGTCTCCCTTCTCTCCTTTCATCCCCTCCTCACCTTTTTGCCCTTTTCCTCCCAGCCCGCCATGATTTCCACAGCAGCCTTTCTGCCCCATCTCCCCCTTCTCTCCCTTGGCCCCAGGCCCTCCGTTCAGGCCTGGGGAGCCCACAGGCCCCGGGTCTCCTTTGTCTCCTTTGGTGCCGTTTCCACACGGGTCCCCCTTTGCGCCTTTTTGCCCTTCGGCTCCTGCCAAGCCGACGTTTCCTTTATCCCCCTTGAGACCAAGTCCACCTGAAATGTAAAATTAAGACAATGTTCAAGATCATATAACCTAGAGACAGTATGCTATTACTACAGAGCTTCAAATATTGGAATTAAAACCTGCTAACTTGGACCTGGTTTTCGGGTTTCCTAGGTTGTGCCTAGGAACCATAAATTCAATGAGTATTTTATAACATGCCACACACTCAGAAAGGGGAAAGTCAATGTTTCCAAGAAACAATAGTTTATTTTCATAATTTACATAGGTAGTCTGTTCTTACTTTGAAGATAATAAAAATATTTGAACTAGAGTTGCCTCCTGTATTCCATTACGCTTTGTATTTTGAATCAACTCAAGCATTCTAAATCTCCAAACCATCCATCCAAACCCCAAATCTTACCAGGATAGAGAGTGAAGCCCAGAAATATTCAGGAAATTTTTTTTTTTTCCATTTCAGCTCAACAGAGAGGGAAAGCTCAGATATTTTTACCTAGTCTCTAAACTCCTAGATTTACTCCAATCAGCACACTGAATTATTGGAAGCATGATACTGATTTATATGTCCATCTCAACTTTCTGAAAACTTTCAGTACAAAAAGAGATTAACGCCGGGCGTGGTGCCGCACCCTTGTAATCCCGCATTTGGGAGGCGGAGACAGGAGGATCACGCAGCAGTTTCGAAGCCAGCCTCGCTGGCTTAAGAGATACTGTTTCCAAATAGGTCTGGGACTGTAGACCGGAGGTAGAAGGGTTTCCTGGAACCCCAGTACCACCAAAAAAAAGAGAGAGAGCGGAGATAATTGCCTTATTACATTTATGACTCCACACAATAGAGGTAGTTCGTACTATACCTTGTTCTCCTGGTTTTCCTGGATATCCTGGAACCCCACTCATTCCTTGGTCCCCACGTTCTCCCTTTAGTCCTAAAATGATACCAAGATTAACTTTTTTCCACTATATAATTTTTGATATACCTAAAAATATATATTTCACATCCATGTCACATTTCAGTGTTTCTTCTAACCAATATGGTTTAAAGGTAAAACAACATGGAGAAAGAATTTACTGAAGATCATTAGGAGTGTTTAATTCTAACTAAAATGGTAAACCATTTAAAGGGAATCAAAAGGCAATACCAAACTAGGAACGTGGACACACACCTGTAATCCCAGTTCTTGGGCACCGAGACAAGAGGATCGTTAATTCAAGCCCAACCTCAAACCTTAGTGAGACCCTTAGGAACTTAGTGAGACCCTTTCTCAAAATAAAAAGGGTTGAAATTGTAGCTCAGAGGTAGAATTCCCCTGGGTTTAATCCCTAGCACACACACAAAAAAAATCATTGTCAATCCCTTCAAGTACAATTCACTCTACATCTCATAAAACTCATCACACCCTGCTTATATTACATATATTTGTGTTTATGTTTATTGTAGTCAGCTTTTTCATGGCTGTGACCTTAATACCTGACAAGCACAATTTAGAGGAATAAAGGTTTATTGGCTCATGGTTTGGGTATTTCAGAGGTCAGTCCATGGTTAGCCAGCTCTAAAGCAGAAGCAACTGGCTGCAGGGCCTCAAGGCATGTTGGAGAAAAAATCGACTCTCACCCCATGGTGGCAGGAAGGAGAAAGAGAGAGGGAGTTAAGGAGAGAGAGAGAGAGAGAGAGAGAGAGAGAGAGAGAGAGAGAGAGAGAGAGAGAGAGAGTGTTGTGTCCCTGGACACAGTCCCCAAGGCCATATGCCCCAGTGATCCATTTCCAGCCACTCTACCTCGAACCTGGCTTCATTTTCATTGCCTAACAAGTGAGCTTTTCTGGGGGACATTTTATATCCAACTTTAATAATTAAAAAATAGTGAAAAGGCTGGGTGTTCAGATACTTGCCGTACCATCATAACATAGATTTTATATTGGGCCTGAGTAGAAGTTCCTCCTGCTACAGTAGAACTATACTGTTACAGACTCATTTCATTGTAAATGGCAATAGCTAATTTGTATGGAGAATTTATTGTTCCAAGCTCTTATGAGTTTAAATTATGTTTTTAATATTTATTTACTCATATGTTTACTAAATAAAATTTTCAGTTGATATTAATACCACCTCTTATATAACAGGATGGTTCATATAACAACACATTTCATCCATTACAGAGTTTATAGCATCTTCCCATCAAGAACAGTTGGGAAGATATTTTTGTGATGACTTTTATCACAGAAGAAATTGAAGTGTGGAAAAAAAGTTTATGTTTATACAGACTAACATGACCGCATATAACCTTGTTTGTCACCAGTCTGACAATTCTAATATTTATGATATGACTAACACTTTCCACTTCCTTTTTGTCAAGGAGAAGGAAATCCTAGATCAAATATAAAATGATAAGAATAAGTTCCCTCTAATTTCACAAAACCAACTAAAGAAATCCCACCATAGGTCACCTTAAGAATCTAACTCTTCTGTGACTGTTCCAACTATAACACAAAATTTGGAAATTAACTCAGAGATCCAGGAAAATATTTGGGTGCATTTTGAAAGACCCATACTCTGAATGGAAGTGAAAGACCCATTCCAGTCCCAATCCTTGTCAATCATCGAAGATTGACCTTCATTCAAGGATTTGGGGTTCTCAAGTTTATTTAAGGGGTTTAACTACTTACACTGAATTTACTCAATCAAATACTGCTTAACCAGAAAGCAGTCATTCAACTCATTTATTTCTCTTAACTTTCAGTCTTAACCAAGAGTCCAAGCTAAGTCTGAAAGTAAAAGGAAAGTAGAGTTGCCACTTTATATAGAGACTGGCTGAATGAATTTCTACTTTGATCCTCCATCAAAGCATATTCTTAAGAACCTTATGGTACTTCCCCGTATTTTCTTCTACTTCCAGAAGTCAAGCTTCCAGAATGTATGAATCACTGGGGAGGCTCATCACTCATCTTTCTTTCACAGGGTTTTCTGCTAGCATAATTCAGCGACAAAAGGATTAAATGCTTCCGAGAATAAAAATTGCATCACTGACAAGAGCAAAGTAGTTCTCTCTTACCTTAGCATCTTTTGTCAGTAATTACTGCACTGAATGTTCCAGCAGAAATGACTTAGGCAGTTCCCAAGCCATGTGGAGAGTGATATATAGATGATATTAGGTCTTTTGACGTGTGACACTGAGGCTAAAACATTGAACTTGATGGATAGATGGTATTTCTATACAGGCTGCCAGTATCCACTGAGGAATTTCTCAATGTCCTAGGGAATCTGTAATCTTTCCTCAGTCCCTACAAGCACTTAACCAACAGGGATTTCCTGGGGTATAAAGCCTTCTTTACTGTTACACTTATGGAATTATAAAATTTCTGAGCTGGAAAAGATCTATGAAAGTCTTCAAAACTATAAATAGTTGTTGATAGTAAATAGCCTAGAAATATCTATTCTGTTGTCCTCAATTTCCAGGCAAGATAAAGTCTCTGTTCTCAGCTTAATACTTCTGTTTTCAGTTATGTTTCTGCTCTCCATCAACTGCCTCTAGTTGCAGAGTGACCCACAGTAAATACTGAACTCTCTTTAGAAAGTAGGCAATACCCCTACGCTAACAGTCTAGAGCTTTGCCTGCTTTCATCGGTTCTATCTAGTATGAAATTAATTGCACTGAAAGAAAGAGCCCACATAGAGTGTATAGTAAAGGACCCTTCTTCCCCTGAGACTGACTGTGGCTTGTAGTCACTGGGTCAGCCAGGTAGCCAATGAAAAACAGAAAAACTGTGTGTGTGTGTGTGTGTGTGTGTGTGTGTGTGTGTGTGTGTGTGTGCAAGAGAGAGAGAGAGAGAGAGAGAGAGAGAGAGAGAGAGAGAGAGAGATGTTCCCAGATCCTTTTCAAATTTCTTAATTGGCTACTTATAAAGTTAATAGTTCTATTTTAAACTAGCTAATTATATTCTTTACATTTCTTAAAAAATTGACCCACCTTCAGGAACCTAATGACTTTGCAAATTACTCTCCTTAAAAATGATACAGAATACCCGTGAAGTTCTCATATGAAATGAAATGAATTACCTACCCTTTTCTCCTTTCTGGCCTTTTGAGCCTTGAGGTCCAATGACTCCTGGTGGTCCTGGAATCCCCATATTACCATCCTCTCCTTTAGGACCTAAAAGTGGGGTTTTAAGACCATCAAGACAGAAAAGTTCTCTGTTGAAATTCATTAGTTTCAGAGAGCAGGGAAATAGTCATTTTATTGAAACCAATAACTGTCAATGTCCTAATGATAAAATCTGTAGAAAACCACCTGCTATAGAGTTCTAAGGCAAAGATACTTTTGCCTGATTTGCAATTCTGTACTACCTGAATAGATAAATTGGGCCTATTAGTACTTGTCACTGTATTCATGACAGTGATCAAATGATTCAGGGAAGCAGCGCTGTATCAAACAAGAACAGAATGATTATCTGACACTTATGCTCATATGGACCACACTTTCAAATTAGAAGCAACAACATGGTACCTAGCACTTTTAGATGACCCTTTCATTCACTTAGAAGCCATTTTTGAGGATTTCTATACACAAACCACCCTACTAGGTGTTAGGAATAAACCATCAGTCTGTCAACAGTCCCTAACCCCACAAAGATGGAATTCTATGAAGGATAAACATTGAATAAACAATCATGCAAGTGAGTCAAAATTGCCACACTTCAGGTGATGGTACCAAAAAAAAAAAAAAATTGGAAAAGTCCTATTTTAAGAATGGTAAAAAGAACCTAACTTACAGTTATGTAATCACTCCCTGAGAAAATGGCATTAAGCAAGGACCCAAGTAATACACTAGGATTTCCTGAAGAAAAACAAAAATAGCAGGTGATTATTTACATAAAAACAAGAATTTTTTTTTTAAGTGGTGTTTTTAAATAACAGGAAAATAAGAGCTGGGCATGGTGGTACATGCCTGTAATCTTTTTTTTTTCTTTTTTTGCGGGTCTGGGGATGGAACCCAGGGGCATTTGACCTCTGAGCTTCACCCCCTGCCCTATTTTTTATTCTTTATTTTGAAACTGGGTCTCACTTAGTTACAGAGGGCCTCACTAAGTAGCTGAGGCTGTCCGCGAACCGCGATCCTCCAGGTCTCAGCCTCCCTAATGCTGAGATTACAAGCATGTGCCACCACGCCCGGCTACATGCCTGTAATCTTAGTACTTGGGAAGCTGAGACAGGAAGATCGCAAGTTCAAAGCTATCTTTAGCAACTTAGTGAGACCCTATTTCAAAATAAAAAACAAAAATGGCTGGGAGTGTAGCTCAGAGGTAGAAAAGGCCTGGACTTTTCTACCCACTTTGGTATTTTCTACCCAATACCAAAATAAAAAAAAAAAAAGTGGAAGTTGTGCTCAAGGCTGAGAGGAGACTGAGAGGCAGGTAGTGGTGAGATCAAGGCTCAAACCTCATTGTTCTCCCTGACCGTCCAAGCACTGCAGTTCCTCTGTCTCATCTAAACCACACAGGCACCTGAACCGAGGGTAATTATCCTTTCTGCATCTCCCATTGTGTTTTGAGGCATAAGACTCGCTTCCCAATTGGAACGATGTAGGGCCCACTTCTTTGAAAGTCATATCAGTAAGTGTACCTGATGAAATTATATCTCATCTTAATTAATATAATTAAGGCTGATGGAATGGAGGATATTATATTTAATAGAATTCCTCTCTTAAAGGATGTTGTATTTGTTTGGAAGGAAATCTTTAATAAATTGCTCACAATGGAGGTTAAGGAGGAGGCAGGCTCAGATGACCACAGGCGATGTTTAAGCTCCTCTGCCTGGAGAAGACAAGGATTGCAGGAGTAGAGGAACAGAGAGAGAAGAGGCCAAGGAAGAGCGACAGGAGCAAGGAAGATGGCCAACTACAATTTACAATGCAATGTCTCCCCGGCCAAGGCCTCCAAAGCTCCGATGTGGTTATACTTTTAAGGGAAATGTGCCCAGGCTGGCGTAGAGGGCACACAACTGCACATGAGGACATGAGGGGAGGAAGGTTCCCCTTATATCTAGGTATGATGGACATCTATGTTTGATTTGTGTAAACACCGCAGGGCTAAACATAAAGGCTGAGGCTTCAAGGTACACAAATTGGCTTGTGTTTTTTGGTTTTTGGTTTTCAGTTTTTCGTTTTTTGTTTTGTGATACTAGGGATGGAACCCAGGGGCATTCTACCTCCAAGCTACACCCTCAGTCTTATTTTTTCTTCTTTATGTTGAAACAGGGTCTCACTGAGTTGTAAA
Source organism: Muscardinus avellanarius (assembly GCF_963383645.1). Lineage (NCBI taxonomy): Eukaryota > Metazoa > Chordata > Mammalia > Rodentia > Gliridae > Muscardinus > Muscardinus avellanarius. The sequence goes on from NC_137790.1 coordinate 113,734,332, forward strand.
GGGACTCATTAAATAGTAGCTGAGGCTGTTTGCGAACCACGATCCTCCTGACTCAGCCTCCCAGATGCTGGGATTACAAGCGTCCGCCACCACGCCATGCTTAGAAATTGGTTTTGATTCCAGTTTCTATACTTACATGTTCTATAATGTCTAGTTTTTCAAAACACCCCTTAAACTTTGATGAGATCATCAGGTTAAATGTAATATTTTAACCTTTTTACAAGTATTAGAAATGCTACTAAAAGTCTAACTATTCATGACATGGAGTACCTATTATTATAATTGAACTAAAGAGAGAAACCAGAGATAAAACTTTAAATAAATGGAATTTTACCTGTTCTGGCTATTAGATATATCTGAATACTCCAAGATATGTTTCTTCTGAAGCTTTATAAAGTTAGACTCATGACTTCTAAAAGTACATGGTGGTACACATATTAAATACCAGTACTTGGGAAGCTGAGAAAAGAGAATCTCAGTTTAAGGCCAGCCTCAGCAACATCATGAAAACTTGTAGATGATAGACTGAAGGTGCCAAGGTTCAACTCCCAGTACCACATACACAGAAAAGTAGATAATGCAAAATGTGATGACTATTTTATGTGTGTGTTTGTGTGTTCATGTGACCAAGGACTAAAAATTAATGAAGAAAAATTAGAACGGTTGGATTTGAGTATGTTTATTTTTCTTTTTCACATTTTGTTCAATGCTGCTCTTATGCTAGATTTCTTATGAGAGGAAGAAAGAGAGAAAAAAGAAGAGAGGGAGAAAAGGGCCAGAGGAGAGGAAGAAATGATGTCTTCTAAAACACTAGTAAAGCTGGAATAAATACCTCTGAATCTCAAAAATAGAATCCTCTCATACAGGTTCAGAGCATTCCATAAGACAGAATCATACTCCTACCATGGCTCACTGGAAAAATGAGAATAGTTTATTGAACATTTATTTTCTTCCAGGCACCACACTGAATTCTTGAATGTATTACCTCCTTACTGATGATTCCAATGTCATTTTTATCCAATTTTACAATTTTGAAAACTGAAATGTAAATAAGTAATGATGCTTCCCTATGTTTAAGACCACAATAGACTCCATATTCTGAGCCATTAAGCACTTTGTTTTATGGCAGAACCAGACTGAGACAGATGGACTCTCCAGCAGGGTAACAACTTCACTTACCTTCAAAGCACTTGTCACATGAATTCATTTCTTTTTATCTGGCACTGAGAATTGAACTCAGGGTTTCTCTACCTCCGAGCTACACCCTTCCAGCCCTATTTTATTTTTTTTACTTTCAAACAGGATCTCCCTAAATTGCTGAGGCTGGCCTCAAACCTACGATCCTCCTATCTCACCCTCCCAAGTATTGGGATTACAGGCATGGCCACCGTGCCTGGTGACATATGGATTTAGAAGAGAGGGTGGGTCAGAATAACCCAGTCAATCCCACCATTGGATGAAATAAAAAGACCTGATGTCGCAGACCTCAGAGCTTGAAAAGCAGCTCAGCAGACAGCTGTGCTACTTGTCTTTGTTTGTAGGGTTTCCATGCCCAAGCAGCTTGCCAGCTGAATATGAGGCTAGGAGAAGTTCTGGTAAATATGACTTTCCCAGACTCATGGCTTTTCCAATAACATCTTAGCAACCCTGTAATCTTGGCGCCCCAGGCCACCCCCATCTCCTTTACCCCTTAATTCAGCTCTGTATAAATACTGGGCATATTTCTCAAAAGATCCCTACAATGGGAGAAAATGAATGAAAAGCTTGTGAAGATGCAAAATTACTGATTTCATAACTTTAAATTCTTTGGACAAAATGCAGCAAAGATTTGCATATATATATTTTTTCTTTAGGAAGGGTGAATTTGAAATTGACATCCTGATCTTAATTTTACCTTGAATTCTCACCACTATGTGACATGTAAAAGTCAAAATGCATTACAATAAAAATGAGAGTATAGTCATTATGTATATATTAAAGACATCTGAAATTTTGAAATACATAACCCACAGCGTTCAATGGAGAAAATTGCCGGGCAAGGATGCAGTGTTGCTTTAGAATTTCAATGAGAAGCAAACTGAATCCCACACTTCATTCTCCACCTCACAGGCATCCCATTTCTAATCCTAACTACAAATAACACTCAAAAAATCCATCAGTCAGCACACATTCTTACCAAGCAATGGAATTTTCATCTAACTTTTTAAATCAGCCGTTAATGAAAAGACTGTCCTGGTAATAAGCCTGTACAACATGTAGGGCTTTAGCGCCAGTGCTGGAGTTGGAAGCCTCTACCTTGGCTCCAGCGAGCCCTGCCCAATAGAACTTTCTGCAATGATAAAAATGTCCTGTAATATTGGTGATCCTCAATAAAATAGCCACTGGCCACACGTGGCTCTTGGGCATTTGAAATGCAGCTGTGATCATTGTGCTGAATTTCTTATCTTATTTAATTTTAATTTATTATTTATTAATAACCACACATGTGGCTGGTGGCTACCACATCGGGCAGCACAGCAGTCATCTTCAAGTGTCACAGTGTTACATCCAGGCCTGTTGCCATTCGCATGACTGTATAGATAGTTCTGGCACAATTCCATGCCCTGACCCATCTCTCCAAAGATGTACAAGTGAGGAAAGAGGGGAGGGGGAAAGGAGGCTTAAGAAAGGAAACATACCAAATAATATTATGTTCAAATATGAAGATATTACTCCCAACCTTCCTAGCATGTATGGAAAGGAAGAGAGAACCACACCGAAAGATGTCGTATATGCATCTGTCAATGAGTCACTTTGAATCTCACCATGATGTATTCTATGGCACCAATAAAATTCTACAAAAAAAAGAAGGAGATGTACAGATAAGGAACATGGTTCTCTGTATTTTCAAATACCTGGTTTTCCAGTCTTTCCAGGTTCTCCTTTCTGTCCAGCAACGGGTAAACAGCAATGGCAGCAATTCAAAATGAAGCCATCTGTGTCTAGAGTAAAGTTCTCAGAGGGAGAGAGAGTGGCAGTGCCCAGGGCTGACTCCAGTGCTGGAGGGCCAGTGAGCGGCTGTGCCGTCGCAGGCATGTCTCTGGAGGGTTTTCCCTCTTCTGCTGCAGGTGAACCACTGGATGGCTTCAGGACACTGGGCATCTCTTTTCCCTCAGATTTCTTCGTAAATTTGGCATATGGTGTGGTCTTTGCTACTGTATCTATACCAACAATAGCCAAAATAGATAAAAGGGCACAAAGCCAAGGAAACATCCACATAGTTGAGGCTAGAAGGAAAACAGGAATAGGAAAATATACACATTTTATATGAGTTTCAAATGAAAAGACTATGTGACATAGACAGATACTTTCATGAAAGAAAAATATGCATATATAAACCAGAAAAACAAACAGTATTATGCACAATATAGAATAATATACTGTTGATACATTTTATATGCAAATGTGTGCTTGAATCAGAGCAGAATATTTTATTTACTGGAAGTATTTATGATAGGAACACTTTGCCGCAGATCTCCTTTCTGGTGGTTTTCTCAGTGTTACATGTTCTAAAGCTGTGTTCTCAATCCTTCAAATTATCTTGCCAAATAGCAAACATAATCTATAATAAATGCAACATGACTTAATGGCTTATGTACCCTGTGGAAAACAAATATGTCTAATTTCTTGACTGACCTTACTCAGATTTATAGGAATCAAATACATCTGTATTAGATGGAGATGAAAAATATTGAGCTGAATAGTTTATTCCAGCAAACTCAATTATTTCAAGAAAAAATACTGGCGAAATAGTCTTTAAATCTACAAGGGATAATGGTCCTGTTGTGAGAGCACTCTCTTGGAATCTATTATAATAAATGGAGAGAGAGAGACAAATGAAAAATCATAAATTTGAATATATGATGTTCTTAGATTCTTTATATGACACTTAACTCTCCAACTCTTTGCTCTATAATTTGGGAAATTTTTTCTGAAAATTCACATTTACCTTTGTATTATTTCAATGGATCAAAGTGTGGTTATTCTTATTAAGGTTTTTTTTAATTAATATACAAAGCAATATGATATAAGGTCCCCAGTGAGGTGAAATAGTGATAGTTCACAGTATTTTACTCCCTATCAACTGCCAGCAGCCTAGTGTCTATTAACAAACAGCTAGCCAAGGTTAGAAATAAGTGGTTTTTGATAAAAAGGAAGGAGTAATTAGATTAATTAGTAACAAAATAAAGGGAAGGAAAATAAATATATGTTTTTTTAAAACCTACTACCTGTGAGTCCCTTCAGTTCAATCAGTTCTCAAAATAGCCATGCCAGGTAGGTGACATATTGTTATTCATTTTCACAGATGAGGAAGCAGGCACCAAGGGGTTACAGACCTTGCCCAAGGTCACATAACCAGTAAAGTATGGATTTAGGACTTAAATCCAAGTCTCTTTAATTTCAAATCCTAAACCCTCTCTACAAATCATGTGGCATTTACAAGGATGGGATTAAAGAACAATAAATCCAAGGGTAGCTCAATGGAACGGAGCTGTGGAGGAGACGGATATAAATCAAAGCAGATGAGAAAAGACAAAGATAGGATGCTTCCTTTCCAAAATCATATAAAAATGTTAACTTTCCTTCAAGTTGTCTTTGCTACCGTATTCATCTATGCGACCGATATTTAGGGAATATCAAGAATTCCTCAAGGGTTGAGAAACTGAATGTCATGACGCCAAGCATAAACCCTTGTCTCTGTCCTTTGGGAGATTATTGACTCATAAAGAGAGATAAAGGGAAACAAGAGCAAAGAGAGGATATGTGAAGGAGAGCGGATCGCACGGCCTCTGTCTCAACACAGACCCCTCTCACCATGCCCAACGCCTCCCAGCACCAGTGCTGGAAACACAGTTACCATGCATCAGCCAGCCGAATCCAGCCCCAGCAAAAACCAGACAGTGGAATATTGTTTACATTTAAAATAACTGAACTTTCATTAGCTCATACAATTACATTCAATAAAGCAATCATTTATTCAACAAATGAGTATTTGAACACTTAAGGAGTCCTGCACCAGCTCCTAGAATAGGAAGATAAAACCCAGCTCCATTCCTAAGGGATACTTTTCTGCAGTAAACATCCAAATAGCAGGCCCACATCTTTAGGCTATAGATAAATAGATCGGCAAAAGGCCCCAAGTGAAATATTATTAGTGGCTTCTAGAAGAAGCATTGGGGTTTGCAGAATGCTGATAGTTAATGCTCCAGGATATTTACTATGTAAAAGGGAGGTCATGTGGGAAAATAACCTTTCTTTTTTTCCTTGCTAGAATGTACCTGTGTTATTCATCCATATATTGGAGGCATGCTTTGACTCTGCAAGCATATACTGTAATGGGACCTTAGTACACCAGTACTGAGGGGGCCGAGCAAGAGATAGGCTGAGGGACAAAGAAGAAAGCAATCAGAATTGAGAATCTGGCAGGCATTGTTCCCCAGGTATGCCACACAAGAACCACTCAAGATACGTCTTACGGTGCCCACTTAATGGGCTATAAAATAGAAGCAGAGAAGATAAGTAGCCTTCCCAGAATCTCAGTGCTAGGAAGAAGTGGAAATAGGGTTCAAATATAGATCCACTGGACCCTTAAAGTCTGCCCACACACTTCCCACTGTGGCAGGCCACGGGTCGGGGGAAGGGTCCTGAGTGATTGGAGATGCTGCAGAACTCAAGTGAAATGGAGCCTAACTCTGAGCCATTTGGTTGAGGGAAGTGGCTTCATGCAGACAGGAACTGGGAAACTAATGGAAGAAATGAAAAAGGGGGGGGGGAGTAAAAGGTCCAACTCTGACAATGGAACACATTGCTGCTGGACAAACACGGTTACAGAGCAAATACAGCACATCTGAGAAGAGGCTGAAGGATTACAGAAAGCAATGACCGGAGCCAACTGGTATGAGGAAGGCGCTCAGTGCCCCTGTCTGAGGCATGAATTCTCCTCATCTATGCCTCTCTTGAATTATGAGTGCCTGCTTCTCAGTTTAAATGTCGACGTTAGCAGAGAATGTCAGTATTTAAAGACGATGATAAGTGTTTTACTCTTCCCTTATTGGAATCAAAATGCCTGCGACATAAAGGAGGAAAAGTTTATTTGGCTCACAGTGTGAGATCAGACGACCTGCACCAATCCCACAAGATATGTTCCAGTTGCTGTGTAACAAGTTAGCTCAAACTCAGTGTCTTAAAACAATGGCCATTGTATTTCTTTTTATAGGGGAAGATGTTGTTATTGCTGTTCTTATTGTTGTCATCGTTATTGTTATTGTTACTGTTGTGTGGTACTGGGAATTGAACCCAGGAGCATTCTACCTCTGAGCCAAACCCCAAGTACTTCTTATTTTTTATTTTGAGACAGGTTTTGCTAAATTGCTGAGGCTGACCTTGAACCTTCAATCATCCTGTCTCAGCCTCCCAAGTACTGAGATTACAGACAGGATTGCGTCACTGCACCAAGCTACAGCCATGTTATTATACTAATAATTTTGTGTGTCAGAAATTCAGGCCTGGATAGGCAAGCTGATTCTTCTGCTCTGTCATTCAGTAGTCTTCATCAGAAGGATGGGCTAGTTGGGAGAGGATTACCTACACGTGTGCTGCCTTGATAGAAATAGAAAGAAGCTGAGCTCATCTGGTACTATCAACTAGAGAGGTTGATGGCCTCTCCAGTTTGCCAGTCTCAATACTCGAACTTCTTCCATCATGGCTTAGGGCTCCCAAAGAGAAGGTTCCCACAACATGGAACCTGATAATTTATCAAGGTTCTGCCTAAAAAAAAACAGCACAGCAACACTTACATTGAATTCTGTAGTCAAAGCAATCACAGAGGCTAGTCAAACTCAAATGGAAGAGACATAGATCTCACTTCTCAATGGGAGGAAAGCCAATTTCCAACCATCTTGAATCTACCACAGAAGCACCAACACTGATTCTGTAAGCCACTGAATTTTAGTGAATTTAGGTAGAAAAAAGTTATATCAAGACTTCCAACTTTGAGCCCAACACTGTTTTTGCTGCCATTGAGACAAAACTGGCTCAGCAAGCTCCAATGAGAACCATCTCATCTTTCCCTCAGCAGCAACTCTTTGAACTTCTCAGTTGCCACTCAGCTTCCAAACCCTAAAGGTCTCATACGTGGAAACTGTTCAAACAGACATCGGGCTATCCCTCACTGAGTTGTTATTAGAAGGTGTGTGTGTGTGTGTGTGTGTGTGTGTGTGTGTGTGTGGTGCTGGGCCCATACTAGGCAAGTGCTCTACCACTGAGCTATGATTATCGATTAGATATGGAAGGGTAGAAGTAAAATACTTGAATCATAAGGGCTCTCATTTCATCAGGGGATAAATCTTTGGTTAATTACTAATTTGCATGTATTTACTGGGTGATAACATGGATGGGCAGAACATGGCTGGAGGAGAACGGTCACTGGCAGGATGGCCTTGTGGACATACATGTCTCTTGTCCCCTCCCCTTGGTCTCTCTCTGCTCCCAGCCTCCGTGATATGAGAGCAGCGTTCCTCTGCCCACAATGCCATCACTGCCTCCAACACTTATGCTTTGGAGTCAGTCCTACAAACTAAAATCATGAGCCCCAGTAAATCTTAAATCTTTCCTCCTCTAAGTTGTTTCTGTTAAGTGTTTTGGTCAGAGGGACAGGAAACTTGACTAAAACATCTACATCCCCATCTGTGAAAAAGAATCTTTGAAGATTTTTTTTTTTTAGTATCCTTTCTAACTCTGACATTGATGTGGTGTTACAACAGTGGGCACTCATCAGTACACAAAAAGTAGCTAATTTAATCATTTTTTTTCAAATTTAGGGAGCATTATGTTTATTCTAATGATGTATTCTTCTCTCTAATTAAAAAAATGCCCAACTATCTACCCAAATGAACAAAAACAAGCTACCAGAGTAATGCATGCATATCTATGTTTATAGCTACAAAATTCCCAGTTGCCAAACTATGAAAGCAGCTGAGATGTCCATCAACAGACGAATTAATTACAAAACTACAGGATATGTATACAATCAAATTCTAATCAGTCATAAAGAACAAAATTATGTCATTTGCAGGGAAATTGATGGGACTGGGGAACATTATGCTAAGTGAGATTAGTCAGTCACAAAAAGTGAAAAGTCAAATGTTCTCCCTCCCTTCTATGCAGAAGCTAGAGAGAAAACGAGACATAGGAGGGAATCCAGACAAAGGAGAAGCCTTAGATGAGTAAAGAGTCAACCTAACTAAGGGAAGAGAGAAGAGGAAAACACCTCAGTGACAGCATAACATACACAAATTCATCAGTCACTCACTGTGCTGAGCACAGGAAGAAGGGAAGGAAAGGGTGGGAACCGGGGAAGGGCTAAATAAGAACTGTGTGCATGTATGCCTCTACCACCCAGAACTTCAGCAAGATGTATAATTACATGCACCAATAAAGTAAAAGTAAAAAAAGAAGATGCTCAAGATTGGGAGGACATCCCTTGAAGATTTGCTAGTTCGTTTTCCAGTTGCAGTAAGGTGTTTATATTGACCTACTAGTATACATTGGTAAGATGAGTGACCATTTTTATGTTGAGATTAGGACCATGAATTACAAAAAAAAAAAAACTGTAATAGCTGACTATCAAATAATAGAGTATAGAGACTATCTGTAGATAGTCCTGAGTTCAAGGTTCAGATCTTCTACTTACTAATTGTTTTATTTAGAGAAAGTTACTGTATATTTTTTTTAATTTTGGTACCTCCTTTCTAAAATGGAAATAATAATATGCTATGATTTGGATACAGAGTGGCCCCCAAAGCCTCATGTTGAAAACATGGTCATGAATGTGACAGATTCAGCAGTGGGACTTTGGAGAAGTGATTGCTTCTTGAGGGCTCTGAGCTCATCAGTGGACTAATGCATTGGTGGCCGAAGGGACCACTAGGAGGTGGGACCTAGTTGAAAGAAGCAGATCATTAGGAGCCTTTCCTAGAGAAGTTCATTCCTATTCATATTCTCTCTCTCTCTCTCTCTCTCTCTCTCTCTCTCTCTCTCTCTCTCTCTCTCTCTCCCTCCCTCCCTCCCTCCCCTTTTCTTTCTCTCTCTTTTCTTCCTGGCTGTCATGTACCAGCTTTTCTCTGCCTTACCCTTCTTCCGTGATGTTCTGCCTTATCTCAGGCCCAGAGCAAAGGATCTAGCTGATCATGGGCTGAAAACTCTGAAACTGAGCCAAAGTAAATCTTTCCTCCTGTAAGTTGTTCTTATCGGGTATTTTGGTCACAGTGATGAAAAACTCACACGTAATAGCAGCTTCATCTTGTATGAGGCCATTACTATTAGCAATTTAATGAGATGATGGATGGAAACTTTTCATTATCATGCACTCAGTAACTGTTGAGGCTGTGTGTGTGTGTGTGTGTGTGTGTGTGTGTGTGTGTGTGTAGATTACATCTCATAAAGTTAACTAACTAGCCACAAATAATATTTTAAACAGAGACTTTTTTTTTCTATTCTCATATTATGCTGGGTTGCCTTTGGACATTTGGAACTGTTCCCATACCCTGCATTCCTTCCCTGAGATCTCAGGGGCTCAAATCCTGGGAACTCCATTTCCCAGATACCTTGCCATCACAGTTCCACTTTAGTTTTCACCAAGCAGAAAAACTTACAGGGGGGTGTGAGACATAAAGCAGGAGCCATCATCCTCTTGTACACAGCAGCCCGAAGTCTTGCGTATCCTGCAGCTCCTGCCCTGGACAGCAGTCCCAGCATTCTGATTCTCTGGAAGCTAGAGGCAGCCCTCTCTGGCCCTTACTCCTCCCCGTTTGTTTCACTCAGCATTCTCACTGCTGTGACCCAAAATGCCTGAGGACAACAACTAAGGGGAAGAAAGGTTTATTTGCTTGTGGTTCTGGAGGCTTCAGTCCATGTTAGGCTAGGTCACCTCTGTAGAGCTCAGAGCCTGGCCACAGGCAGCATAAAGCCAGAAAGGGGCATGTGGACATAAATAGTCCCTAAGGCCACACCCTAGTGATAGTTCTCCACTAGCCACACCCTACCTGCCTGCCTGAACACCCACAAACACATTGACTCATCAGATAATTTATTCACTGATGATATAAGAGCTCTCATAATCCCATTATTTCACCTCTGAACATTTTTTGTTGTGAATACATGAGCTTTTCCTGGGGACATTCTATATCTCAACCATAATACCCTTCAATGATTGAATAAGCACCTAATTAGCTATCTTAAATCTCTTTCTGCTTGACATACCCAGAGTGGCTCCAGACTAAATCCTATTATCATATCTTCTTCTCCATTTAATTTTACCTCCACCTCTCTTATTATAAACTCCCAACCTGCCTGCCTTGTTCTGTCTTGTATATAATTCTGCATTCTCTTTTTTTCTTAACTCATCCATCCTCATCTTTATCTACTAAAAAATTGTCAAAAGATTCTCCCACAATGTTTAAGCCTTCAAATATATCATCCATACCAGTATTGTATCCCAGTTGTATTCTCGCTGGCAATTCTCATAGAAACATGATGACTTTTGAAATAATTTTAGGCACACAGCTATGTGTGTATATATTGTACAGGCTACAACAGTGGTGGCGTTTTTTGCCTTAAGGAGTATGTTCTTCCCTTTTTAATTACAGAGAGTTATACAGTGGACCTTTATGTCTATAGCTTCCTTTTGCTATTTGATTGACTACGTTTAATTTCTCTCCATGATTCATTTAGACCAGTATCTTATGCTGTGCTACTTTCCATGCTCCTATGTCTCTTTCTCCCTCTCTCTCTCTTCCCCTCCCTCCCTTTTTTCCTTCCTCCTTCCCTCCCTTTTATTCATTCAATATTTATTATAGACCTACTCTCTGGCAGATACTGCATCATATGCAGAAATTATAGAACAAAATATCTGCTCTCATAGAGACTTCATTCCAATGGGAGTAACAAATATCAGATGACAAGCAAGTAAATATTGCAAACTGGAATGATGGAGAAAATAAGTATGGATAATTGATAAAGAGCAACAATGAGCGGGGCATGGTGGAACACGCCTGTAATCTCAGTGTTTGGAGACTGAGAAAGGAGGATCACAGGTTCAAGACCAAACTCAGCAACTTAGTGAGACCCTCATCAACTTAGCAAGACCCTGTTTACAATTAAAAATAAAAAATGGTTGGGGGTATAGCTCAGTGATAGAATGCCCTTGGGTTCAATCCCCAATAGCAGAAGAAAAAAAGAACAAGGAAAGCTTCTTTCAGAGGTGGTAGAGGAAACCTATCTGAGAAAGCAGCACTTGACTGATAGAAAAGGTCCGAGGAAAGGGCCTGAGAAATCAAAAGCAACCAGCTTCTGAAAAAGAACAAAGAGAAGACTCAGGGCTTTCCAACTAGCAGGATGCAGAGGTGCCTTTAGACAAGAGGGAGGAGTGAGGCCAGTATGCAGTATATGCCTTGGGTGTATGGAGTGAGAGGGAGAGAGATCAGGGTGGTTGTCTAGGGCACATTAAGCTGCAGGCCACCCTAAGCATTTGAGGTTTATTCTACAGGACATAAGAAGTCACCAAAAGTTAAAACCAGGAAGAGATTTTATGTGCTGTGTAGCTGTAAAGTGCCACCCTGGACAGTGTGGAGAGTGGCTGCAAAAAGGACAAAGCAATACGCAGTGAGAGCAACTGGAGGATATTGTGTTGTCCAGGCAGGAGATGATGGCGCTTATAACAGTCTACTGATGTTATTTCAAAATACAAGATTGACTCAGAGCCAGGAGCGGTGATGCACACCTGTACTCCCATTACTTAGGAGGCTGGAGGATCCTCGAGACAGGAGGATCCAGATTTGAGGATCCAGGTTCAACTACTTAGTGAGGCTCTCACAACTTAGTAAGACCCTGCTTCAAAATAAAGAATAAAAAATCAGGCTGGTGGTGTAGCTCAAAGGTAAAATGCTTCAATTTGATAAAAGGTAGAAGCATTCAATTTCCAGTAAACATGCTTACATACACACACACACACACACACACACACAATCATCCCATTCTTGCAAATAATTATTATTTCTATCTGAAAAGGGCAACTTCAACCCAGTTAAAATTAAGATTTAACTTCCTATTTTGACTGTACAGAGTTTCTTGGAATTTCTGTTTAATTGATATAATCTTGAAAACATGCAGATAAGAAAAAAGCATAGAATAAATTTAACATAGGGAAATTTTTCTGAAGAAATGGCTAATAATTATTTTCTTTTGGAAGTACGGGTTGAGGTTTGGATGTTGGTCACAGTTCATGTTTAAAACATAGAATAAAGCCAAGCATAGAAGTGCATGCCTTTAATCCCACGACTTGGTTCAAGGCCAACAATTTAGCAAGACTGTTTCAAAATAAAAATTAAAATGCACTGGGGGTGCAGCTAAGTAGTAGAGTGCCCCTGAGTTCAATCCCAGCACCACAAAAAGCAAAAACTATACACTGAATCAGAGGTAATTTTGTACCAGACAGGACAACATAGACATAAAAATATTTACATAGAAATGGAAATTAACAGGCGGGCGTGGTGGCGCACATTTGTAATCCCTTCGCTTGGGAGGCAGAGACAGGAGGATCCCGCTGGTTCTAAGTCAGCCCCGCTGGCTTAAGAGACCCTGTTTCCAAAAATAAAAAAGTACAAAATAGGTCTGGGGGTGTAGCCCGGAGTTAGAAGGGCTTCCAGGAACCCCAGTACCACCACCAAACAAACAAACAAAAAAAAAAAAGAAGAGTGACTTAGCCGGGCGTGGTGGTGCACGCTTGTAATCCCCGCGCTTGGGAGGCGGAGACAAGGAGGATCGCGCAGGTTCGAAGCCAGCCACGCGTGCTGGCTTAGGAGACCCTGTTTCAAAAATATAAAATAGGTCTGTCAGTGTAGCCCGGAGGTAGAGGGGCTTCCAGGAACCCCAGTACCACCAAAAAAAAAAAAAAAGGAAGAAAAAGAAAAGAAAGAAATGGAAATTAACAGTCTAAGACGATAATAATTCTTAGCTTATCTGAGTGGGTTTGGGGAGTTCAGGGAAGTCTTAGTTTCAGATTCTTATAAAACATCTTGAGTGAGATGAGCCTGATTGGAATGAAGGGCTTTCTCTGTATGAGGATGTGGAAGGGAAAGGACCTATTATGAGAAGCCTGAGCCCTAGTCGATCCAGGATGGCTTCTGGCTTGTGCGGAGGATGTTGGAGGCCCCCTGCGTCTCTCTCATTTAAATAAAGAATCCAGAGTGAGGTTGAAAGTCAGGAGCATCAGCCAAACCAGATCTTTGATGTCACATCCATTTCAGGCATGTTCACCCTCTGGATGAAGGTCCCATGAGAACACATTACACAAGGCTGTCCAGGAGAGAACAGGAAGAAGCCTTTTCTGCTGCTATAGCCGCCTTTTTCCTCCCAGAGCTGCACATCCAGTGCTCTTGGTACTGTGTTTGCAAACCACAAGAGAGTTTTTGATGAGCTACTTCCTCCTGCCTCAGTTCTAGTCAAGTCAGACAGGCAGATATTCTAGATCTCAGCTCTTGAGTTCATTCACTTATACATATTGGTATTGGGGATTGAACCCAAGGATATTCTACCTCTGAGTACACTTTTTTTTAAGATTTAAAGAAGTTTATTAAAGAGATAGAAATATAGAAAATAGAAATACAGCCCATGCCAGAATGGCATGGAGGGGTGACTCGAATGAATACACCCTGAGTACATTTTTAACCCTTTTTAACTTTTATTTTGAAACAAGGTTTCACTAAGTTACCGCATGCTGACCTCAACCCTGAAATAGAATTTTCTAATCTCAACCTCCCAAATACTGGGATCACAGGCATGCATGATGACACCTGGCTTCTCATTTTATTTTTAAAGAGCAGTTCCCATAGTGGTTGTCATCAGCTCTGATAGGCTTTGTACAACCTTTTGTGTTGATAGAAACAGCAGAAGCATCAGAGTTTCTATTGGCCCGTAGGAGGATATTTCTTCCTACGTCTAAATGAGTGAACCTATTACAACTTTATTAAGTACAGTGGATATATAACATTATATTCTACTGAGTTAAATGCTTCCTGTAGTTGACAAGCATGCAGTAAAATAAAAACATATTCTCAGCATTTTTTGCCCGATGGAAAGGAATTGATTTTGCTTTAGAGTATCGCATCATAAAGAGTGCAGCTGCTAATGTAGATGCATTTTCCTTCTATGCATGTCCATGCCATTCCTTTCTCAGTCCCTCCTCTTCTCATCCCACTCTGCTGTAAATCAGAGTAGTAAATCAGGAAGCCAAACATTACAAGTGTCAGTCAAGACCCATGGCATAGGGTGGGGTATGGAAAAGGAATTGCACTTACCAGAATAATCAAGCCAGGGCAGGACCCAGTAATAATTCAGGTGACTAGTTGATGAAAAAAATGAAGTCACCTGCCTGGATGTGTAGGTAGATAACAGTGTATATTAGATTTAGGCACAAAAGTAAGCCCTGCCTCCAGCTATGGAGAACAGTATGGAGGTTCCTCAAAAGACTGAGAAAGAAACTACTACTTGACCCAGCTATACCACTCCTCAGTGTCTTTCCAAAAGAATTAAAGTCAGAATACTATAGTGATGCATGCGTGTCTATGTTTAGAGAAGCACAAATTGCAACAGCCAAATTATGGGACCAACCTAGGTGTCCATCAACAGATAAATGGATGAGGAAAATGTGGGCATTTATATAGAATGGTGCACCGAGTGATGTGTACATGTACATTTGTAACACTTTGGATCTCACTATGATGTATAATTACCATTGCACCAGTACAAGTATTTTAAAAAATTTAAAAAGGCAAATGTGAAATATACACACAATGATATTCTACTCAGCAATAAAGAAAAACAAAATCATGTAATCTGCTGAAAAACGGATGGAACTAGAGAATATTAGGCTAAGTGAAATCAGCCAGCCTCAGAAAGTCAAGATCCTGTTTTCTCTTTTACGTGGAAGCTAGAGTGAAATTATGAAACAAATGAAAACATTTCAGATAACTGAGAAAGAGACCAGTAAAATAGTGGGAAGAGATTGAGGGAGGAGAGAAGAAGGATAAAGGAGACTCGATGAAGAAAACAGTTCAAATAATGCAATGTCCTTATATGAAAGTGTCACTACCAATCTCACTAACACATACAGGGATGGGGAGGGGTGACGTGTGGAGGAAAACACACCTAGTGCTGTGTGCACCCAGCTTTGTGTCACTTTGAACCTCACCGTGGTGTATAATTACAATGCACCAGTACAAGTATTTTTAAATCGGATTAAGCAAAGGCAAGAAAAATTATTACCACTTGGTTTCATCTTTTTCTTTTCTTCACAGTGATTCTAAGAATGTCTACTGTGTCGGTTTTCTTTTTTTAAAGATTGAGAACTAAAGGAGTTGGGAAAAGAAGCAGAACAAATGAATCTGTGACTGTGCCTCTGGATAATGAACCTGAAGTCAATTTTGCAGGCAGATATATTCCACTGGTTGTAAAACAGCAGCGGGAGCTGTGTGAGCTGTGTGTGAAAGCAAAAGAAGGCTTATGTGGGAACTCTCTCTCTCTTCTTGCTACTTAATTCTTCTGTGAACCTGGAACTGCTCTAAAAAGTAAAGTCCATTAATTTTAAAAAGAAAGAAAGGAATGAAGTCTGACCATGTGGATTGATTGGTTCCCTTATTTGTTTATAATTACCTATCAATGTTGTTTTGCAAATGTGGATTTGAAATTTAATATATGTCCATCATATATTGTCGAATCTTGAGATATTAACCAAAACCCATGATGGATCCAAACCAGGATACATATTAGAAATCTATTCTATGATGTAGATATTTCACTGAGATTTTATACTTCCTTCATATAAAATATGTATACAGTCTTTAAGCATAACCAGACCTAAACAAATCTCTTCACTTTTGTGGATAACAAGCAAAAGGATTATTGTTGATGGTTCCTCAGCAGGAAATTATTATGGGAAAGAAGTGGGAGTGAGTTCACTCCTATCATCCCGACCATCAAAGTGAGCCAGTCTCCCTGAGGGGTGGTTCTTAAAAAGCTTCAGGATGCTGGGTCTAACAGATGAGTGAGCTTTAAAGAAAAGGAGTTTGTCTCTGAAGCAAAAGATGGTATTTGTACTAGGTGATGGATATGGAATTTTCATCATGAGTAGCTTGCTATTTGTTGATAGTCTGGCTTCTTCAGTGTTGAAAGATGGGTGCTGATTTCTTGAATCAGCATATTTCCATGCTTATGTATAAGGAACTCAGATATGAAGTATAACTATTAAAGATGTGGCATGAAATAATTCTTTTATTATAAGAATGTTTCTAGTTACTAAACTTCCCTTTGTCTTTCATTTTGGCAATGTGTAGTATCAGAGAGAGAGAGAGAGAGAGAGAGAGAGAGAGAGAGAGAGAGAGAGAGAGAGAGAGAGAGAGAGAGAGAGAGAGAGAAAGCCGAGTGTGATGGTACACACTTGTAATTCCAGCATTTGGGAGGCTGAGACAGGAGGATCATGGTTCATGGGCAGTCTCAGCTACTTAGTGAGGTCCTTTGCAACTCAGTGAGATCCTGTTTCAAAATAAAGAATAAAAAATAGGGCTGGAAGTGTAGCTCAGAGGTAGAGGTAGAATGTCCCTGGATTCCATCCCAAGTACTACAAAAAGAGAAAGAAATCTAAACCCACTCCATGCTCAGTGTATATTTTGTTGACATTATATGTGTGTATATATATATATATATATTTCCAAAAGAAGTTATTTTTTCTACTGCCTCCCTACTTTGCTCTTATCTCATTAACACATCATGAATCTGTATTCCCAAAATGGAGTTGTTCTGAGCCGGGGTCTCTGCCTAGCACATGAACCTGGAGTCAGTCCCTGCCCACCAGGACTCAGAATCCTTGCATTAAAATAAAGGGTTTAGGCTAGATAAAGATATCTTTAAACCCTTTTCTAGCTCTAAAGTATTAACATTCTTTTCCCAACAAATCCTGGCTAGTCACAGGGCATGCTAGAGAACTAAATATTGTTTTGTCTTCATTGTCAAATGGCCCACAGCCTTCCAGGACTTTAGAGCCAGTTCATGGACATCCTGTGGCAGTAGCTCACATATCCTTTTAGAGGTCAAGGGCCCTCCTAGAGAGAGCTGAGAATCCCAAAATAAAAGATCTGATAAGAATCAGGTTTGGTATCAGCCCAAAGAAGAACAGAAGGGAGTCTGTCCCTGAAAAAGCTACCGAGAGACTAATGCATCACATGAAAAACAGCACTAACTTCCTCTTGCAGGACAGCCTTGCTATTTAATACCCCTAAACACCAAGGACAAAGAATGGCATTGTATAAGCACTGTAACTCAAGCAATTAGCCAGGTAATGGTCTGTGGGGTTCATTATAGCAGAATGTCAATTAAAACACTTGGAAGGAGATTATGCAAAACGCTTCCATTTCTAATCTTATAAGCTACCCAGTAAGACTAAATTATAGTAAATGTCATATTACTACAGTAGGTAAATGAAAATAAAATTCTTTTTCTAATATGAACTCATGTCTGATGTCTTATAACACCCCCCAAATTGAAAGAGCAGCCAAGTGTCTAGTCTTTTTTCTGCAATTAAAAAAAAATGGGATAAATAATGTCAGGTTTGAATTGAATATCTACTTTTCTACCTTGGCCTAATTAAATAGTTCCTTGCATATTTGTATATTTCTAGTTAATTGCTTTCTAAAAATTTAAAACTATACTTTCTAGTTTTATTCTGGGTTTCTGCTTATGAACTTGAGGAAGGAGTGAGAGAAATATGAATTTCACAAGAAAAATTGTTTCGTAGAAAAATCTTTAGATGAGATTTCTTCTGTTAATGACTTGCCTGAATGCTCACAGAAGCATAGCATTTCTTTTTTTTTTCCTTTTTCAGTGCAGATGTTTTTAGAAAAACTGATTCCTTCAAAATAGAAAATAAATGACAGGCTTTCTTTATGAAATTTCAAAACACAAATAGCATTTGGCATCCAAATAGATGACCATAATGATTTTCTCTGAATAATGATGGAAAGAACATAATATATAAAAATTAGTTTCTGTCCTAAAAACCCTCAAGTTTAACATTGCAGTTAATTTTTATTCATGAATTATAAATCCTTTACAAGAGAGTGAAAATAAAATGACCAATAGATCTACAAATGTAATGTTTCACAAATTCTGTTATAGGAAATTAAACTCATATTAAATTTTCATTATTATTCATAATTGTTCTGTAAAATACCACAGGCATTACATATTATAAAAAGGAAATTTTCTTTTTTCTTTACCAAATAATTGTTAAAATAGAAACTACATTCTTAATGCAATGGCCTATGATCTTGACTGAAGATAACCTACTATTATCATCTAAACAAAACTTGATTTTTAAGATCATTGCATATCATCAATAAAAGGTAATTAATTATTGCATGGTAACCAGAAATATGTAATTTCACCCCAGTAATCCCAATACATTAGAATTTTTTCTCCTACTTATTTCACAGATTTTCACAAATTTAATAACTTTAAAATTAAGAATGATTTTATATCACATGCTTCAGACTTCCACATTTCAAAAATCAATACAGAAAATAGATTTACTATCACAGAGGAATAACGGCCTTTTCTCAATTGCAGACTTTTACCATTTCTGTTTATATTCTTATTTCCTTGAGGTAAATGATGTTAACAAGACCTTTATATGATTGGATCTTATTGCAGAAGGCTCAATGGAAGATAAAATAAATCAATGTTTGTAATTATCTCCTACCTTATGAATGTTTCCCTATCAGCAATCCTTCTCCTGTATAGCACATTGAAAGTCCTATCTCATTTATCACTAGACAGGGGTCTGCTTTATTTCCTTCAGTTTCTGTGTGTACCCAATGAGAGGTGAGTGCCCTGTAATAAGGGGAGTGGTAACTTCCCAGGCCCTGGGGAAAGGCTCTGAAATCCAATGAAATGCAAATTACTTGAGAATGTCAAAGTCTTAGCTTTTCCCTGGCCTGAATTTGTCAAGTATTCTTCTAGTTTACAAGACCGTCTTTCATTTTAATACACTGCAACTCTCATGTTCAGTGCGCATTGCAGTTTTCTGGAGAATTGCTGATGTAATCTGTTATTTGGGTGATATTTGGGTGTTTAGAGAAATCTGTTTCCATTTCTGAGTGAGCCCTTACCTCAGGAAAATAGACACATGGGGAATATTTCTGAATGAACCCCCCCCCACCGCCTTCCCTTCAATGGGAGGGCCTACCATCCATTGAGAATTGACCAAGACTTATTATTAAGTTAGGATCCACATTTTCTCTCTGCAAGGGGAGTATCAGAAAGCACTTGAGGAGTGCTTTTTTTTTTAAGTTATTTGGGGCCAGGTTCATTTCTAAGAAGATATCCTTGCTATTATTTAGGAGCTACAATAAGATAATTCCAAGGGCTTATAAATTACAAAAATACTATTGGCTTCTTGATAGATCATTCATTCATTCAACAGTATTCATGAGAACCTACCAAATGTCAAACCCTATTCTAGATGCTGGACATAGAACAGGAGAAAGATGCACGGGTCTCTGTTTTCATGGCAATTATAGCTTAATGGAAAACATAACCAAAACTTAACATACAAATACGTAAACAGTAAATATTTTAAAAACAGTAAATATTTTTAAAACTTTATAACTTAGATTTTATATGTCCCCCAGACCTCATGGGCTGGAAGCAGCCATATTGAAGGCAAGACTTGGTTACTGGGGAAGGGTCCCTTGGAGTGTGGCCAGGATGGTGTTTTCCACAGACCAGTAGTTGCAGCATCCTGTTTTGTTCTCTCCCAGCCACCATGAGCTGACACAAGCTCTTACCCTTCTCCCTCTGCTCCCCACCATTATGCCCTGAGGACCTGAAGCCCTGGTAGAAGCCACTGAAACATACTAAAATCTCCAGAACCATCAGAGAATTTTGCTTCTTCTAAATTATGTGTATCAGGCATTAGATTATAACAGTGAGAATGCTGACTGAAACAAAAATTAATAAGAATTATGCATTGACTAAGATAAAGTGAAAGAATAAAGGGACTGGGTGCTGAAAGAAGGGTTTTCTAACAAGCTGATCTCCAAACTGCTACATTTTGAATGACAAAGTTACCATGTAGGTAAAAAAAATTTTCAGAAAAGAGAAAAAAGCATCCCAATCACAGAAACCCTAAGGTGGCTACAAGAGTATTATTTTCCTCCAAAAAAATAAATAAATAAAAACAAATTAAATCCCAGACAAGCAAAACGTGATGTGATTGAATTTATTAGCATATACAATATTTGGCCTAGAAAAGAGAGCTGATCATACATCAAAATAGAGAAAAGAGAGGGTGCAATGTAGAACATGGACAGAATTACCACCCATCCAGACAGTCTCAAGGAGTTTGAGCCAATGGAACATGACCATTCCAGACTAATTAGGGAGTAGATCGCCATTATGAGCTGGATGTAGCTGATTAGTTTAACCAGATGCCATGAAATATTTGATTAATGCAAATCCTCTCCTTATGATTTTACACTCCTCAAAGTGCTTTCTGATTCTCCCCTTGCAGAGAAAAAATCTGGATCCTAAGAAATCAAAGAGCTTGACATCATGACTGTTTATGGTAGGTTCCAAAACGGATTCAGCTTCCCTTGTTGCATAGGAATGAGTGCTCTGGTCATACTGATCATCTGCAGCAGCCCAGGCAGTTATATCTTTCATTGTAAATTCTTGAGCATTCCAGAAAGTATCTACCTCCTCAATTTAGTGTCTCTGAAGACCCTATCACTGCTGGATACAGATATGTTCAAATTTAATCAGGTCACTACCAAGGTATCCCCACCTGGACCCAGAAAAGCAATGGCCCTCTATTAGCAGCCAGTGCCTCTATGCTGAGGGTATGCCTATGGCTAATTAAGCAGGTCAACATTTGATTCTGAGATACTTGGCGGGCAAATATTAATTTCTTCATCTAGGAAGTAGGAAGCAGGGCTAGGTCTCTTTTCATAGATTTTTAATTATACAAGCAATATATCAATGAATTTTCTCTGTAAACACAAAACATTATGGAGAACAGCTGCGGTCTCCTTCTCCTGCTGCCTTGAGGTGAGGCTTATTATCATGTATGAATTTTTCCAAACATCTCAAGCATTAACATTATATGTTAATGTTAAGCATTAACATATATATCCATAAAAATAGGCAAGATTGTTCACTTGATGTTTAACAAATAGTTTCACTTTGTATATCTTATGTAACTTGCTTTTACTAAGGTGTAAGTCTTGGAAATTTTCCATATCAGAGCATATAGATCTTCCTTCATCTCCATAATTGTTACACAGATTTCCATGATACAAATGTGCTAAACTTTTGTTGGCTGTCCATCAGTTGAAGGCGATTTAATCTCTTTCCAATGTTTAGCCTCTACAAAATGTTGCAATAACTATGTACACAGAAAAATGTGCAAACCAAAGAGAGTTTGTCTAGAATAGCTCCGGAAAAGAGGACTATCAGCTGATAGCATCTGAGTCTAGCTCACCTAAGTCAGTAAGTGGACCACCCAATCAGAGTCATGGAAGTATATATTAAAAATAAAGCCAACTGGCTGGGTGGTATACTCCAGCTTCAGAAACTGAGACAGGAAGATGGAAAGTTCAGTCAGCCTCAGCAATTTAGTGAGGCTCTCAGCAACTTAGTGAGACCCCTTGGTTCAATCCTCACCAGAAAGGGAAGAGAGAGAGAGGGGAGAGGAGAGAGAGAAAAGAAGAGAGATAGAGAGAGAGAGAGAATGGAGAGAGAAGAGAAGTAAAGGAAGAAGGAGAAGAAAAAGGGGAGGAGGAGGAAGAGAAAGAAGAAGGAGAAGGAGGAGAAGGAGAAGGAGAAAGAGGAGAAGGAGAAGAGGAGGAAGAGGAGGAGGAGAATAGAGGAGAGGAAGGAAGGAACAAAGGAAGGAATGAAAAAAGAGCTGGGCATAGTGGAAAGCTGAGATAGAGGATCACAGGTTCAAGGCCAGCTTCAGCAACTTAGCAAGACCCAGTTTTAAAATAAAAATAAAAAGTGTTGTTGGTGTGCTTGTAGGTGGAGTATCCCTGGGTTTAATTTCTAGTACAAGAAAAAAAGAAAGAAAAGAAAAAACTTAAGTGAGAACAAAATTAAAATAAAGAAAAAGGCAGCTTCTCTGTTCCGAGCTCAGAATCTGAGCCATTTATCTATGAATGTGGGAACCAGAAGTTGCTTTTATTTTTCAGGATTTAGCTACTGTTTATTTTATATTATTTTATTTTATTTTACTTTTTAATATATTTTATTGGTGTATTGTAGTCAAACATCTCAATGGCATACAAGACTTGTGAGGATATACAAGCACACATCATCCAATTAGCCTTTATCAAATCCCCATCCCATTCCCTCTCCCTCCCTCGATCCCCTGCTTGATTTAGTGATTGACTTTGATATATTTAAGTATATCATGTGCTTTAAAGAGATTCCATCTTCCCCATCCTATCCCCTCTGATAGGTTGCCTTAATTGCTCCTCCATACCGCCCTTTCTTCAACTAGATTTTCTCCTTTAACCCATTTCTTCCTAGTTTTTGCATATTAGGGAAAGCATCTGATTGCTTATTTTCTGTGATATTTCTCTGTGGATGCCGCATTGCAGGCTCTGATCCCACTCTTGAAGGCCCCGGCAAGATGCCAGAATTGGAGCCTGCCGAGGGGTGAGGCCGGTGCCGGGGCCAGCGAGGCCGGGATCAGAGCCTGCCGTGAGGCAAGGCTGGTGCTGGGGCCCATGAGGCGGGGATTGGAGAAGTTAGATTTTATAGATGCATTTTAGATGGTTTTTTCAACTAAAATTGAAAACCATTGGACTAGGGGACTCTAAGGTAACTTCTACTATAAAAATATAGCAAAATGCCCAGTTAACCAATCACTTCCATTTGCTGGACATTTTGTTAAGAACTTTACACATGTTTTCTATTGAACAATAAATTTCACGGTCCAAATACAGAGCTGCCTTGCAATGAAATCTGGATTTCCATCCAGATTTGTGTCTACTAAGATACATGAGCGCCCATATACACAGTTCTTCACGCTCAAGTAAGCTGTACCTCAAGAGTCCTCTTTTATCCCAAACTCTGGCCTGGGACTGTGGTCTTCATCCATCTCTGCTTCCATCTGCTCTCCCTGAGACCTGGTTCTGATGAGTTCTGTCTCCCTAATGCATGCCGCCCCCTGCTGGAGGATGACTGGCCTACTGCGCTGACAGTCATTTTTCTGCCTACAGTTATTACTAAATGTAACATCTACAACCAGTGTCATTGGAGATGAGGAGAGGAAAAAAATCTAAATGACCAATGACCCATATCTATTGTGGGCCAGGAAAGTTACAGAGGAGCTGTAAACACAAACAAGTGATAAAACCATCTGAGACCAGTACTATTATTCCCACTTCATAGATAAGAACCCCAAGCAAATAAGAGTTATTTTTTCTCAAACCAGACATGATGGTGCATGCCTGCAAACCAGTACTTGGGAGGCTGAAACAAGAGGCACAACAGGTTTGAGGCCAGCCTCAGAAACTTAGCAAGATCCTGAGCAATTTAGTGAAACCCTATATCAAAATAAAAAGGGCTGGAGGTATAGATCAGAGGTAGAATGCCCCTGGGTTCAATCCCCAGTACCCTCTAAAAATATTGCTCAAGATAACTGAGCAGGGAGGGATAGACCCAGCATTCAACCCCAAGTCTGTCTGGTGCCAAAGCCTAGCTTGCCAGTCTGTTTTATACCATTTTCCTTCTCTAATCCACGTGTCTGTGATTTTTATTCTTCTCTCTTCCTGGGTATTTACACAGGCTTTATTGCTGAAGTACAAGAACAACCTTGAGCATGAAGTTTAAAGGAGTGTGGGTCATGGAAATCTCCATCAATTCGTTTAAGTGTTCAGCAGGCCGCACACATTATGCTGAGTCACGTTAGGAATTCATGCCAACCTATAATTCTTTACACTCCCTGGCATGCTGGCACTGGATGGATTTATGTGCCACTAAACTTAGAGAGCTTAAAACACTTCATTGCCTGAGCCCTCAGTAATGCTGATAAAATATATGTAGCTGCACTTATAAATCATTATCTTTACTTGCATTTAATAAAATTGAAAATAATGTTTTCCAAGAAGTTGTTGGACAGTTTCACTTCACCATTGACTGGTTCGGTCCCTTTTAATGCACCATATCCCTACACTGTTATCAGCTTTGCAACTATAGTAGATTATTTCATTAGGGTCATTTTTATTAAAATATTTTAAGATAAAATTAAGAGAATTTCTATCATTTATATGCTAGGCCAAATTCAGTTGAATGAAAAATGCCCTTTCTGTGAACTGAATAATTTTGTCACCACTGCCCCCTTTGTATGTTGAACCTTAATTCTCAACGTGATTGTACTAAAGTGGAGGTTTGGGAAGATAATTAGGTCATGAAGGTGAAGTCCTTGTGAATACGGTTAGTGGCCTTGTAAAAAAAAAAGACATGAGATCAGGCATAGTGGTATACACCTATAATTTCCAGCTACATGGAAGGCTAAGGCAGGCTTTCAAGTATGAGGCTAACCTGGGCAATTTAGCTCATTGTACCTCTAGGTTAAATTCCAGAGAATCTCAATCTCAATCTCTCTCTCTCTCTCTCTCTCTCTCTCTCTCTCTCTCTCTCTCTCTCTCTCTCTCTCTCTCTCTCTCTCTCTCTCTCTCTCTCTCTCTCCCTCTCTCTCTCTCTCTCTCTCTTCTTCTTTATCCCTCCGTGTTTACTATGGGAGAAATTATTTTTACCAAGAGCCAAATTACCTAGCACTTTACCCTTAGACCTCCTAACCTCCAGAACTATGAAAAGCATATTTCTGTAGTTGAAGCTGCCAGGTCTGTGTTGTTTTTGTGAGCAGCCTGTTATAGTTAGTTATAAAATGACCCCTGAAGAGCTCGTACATCGGTATTCAGAGTTTATGTACTTGAGTCTTGAGGGCTACAATCTCATCAGTAGACAAATCCACTGTAATGGGAATCCAGACTGGGATGTGTGGCTGGAGATGGTGGGTCCCAGGTGCATGCTTATAGCGATTGCACCTGTGTCTGTGACTCCTCTGGCTTGCTCCCTCTCTTGCGTCCAGCCTCCATGATGGGAGAACGAAGGCTTGTGTTCTTCCTCCCTTCCTAGGCCTCTGGCTGCCACGTCCTGAGATCTGTGGTCCCCAGTCCCACATGGACTGAACCTTAAAATCTCCAAGGAAACTGTTAGCAAATAAATCATTCTTCCTCTATGTTACTTTGTCAGATCTTTGGATTATCTCGGTGAGAATGCTGACTAAAACACAACCCAAGTTGCCTAAGACAGTTCTTGTTCTTTGATCTGTAAACTAAAGGAGGTAGGAGTGAAGTACCTTGATGCCTACAAATTATTTTTAACAGTCCCAAAAAGTTAAAGACAGATAAAACAAAAAGGGCACAATGTTAACAATTACTGTGTTTAAGTAAAAAACATGTGAGTACTCATTCTACTATTTTTCTTTAGACTTCATGCTTTGAAAACAAAACACTGGGATATTAGTAAGATTGCTGTATAACAGACATCTCTTAAAATGTAGTTGCTTACAAAGAACAGTATTTGTTTATTTCTCTTACAGGTTGACAAGGTGGCTAGGAAGCTCTATTTCAAGGTATAGGACAGGTTTATTTCTTCTCTGCATGTCTTATATTGGGACCAGTAGCTACCCACTGTATGCTCAATTTGTAACAGATTGCAGAGTTCAAGAAGGTGAGAGGACCAGACAATGTCTCCAGATGAGAATCTGTTCAGTCACATGTTTCCATAATCTATTAACCAAAGCAAAATACATGGTCAATCCCAACATCGGGTCTGGGATTATGCCAGTGTGAACCATAACAAGTGTGTGTGGAGGGTGGAGGGAGTAGTTGTTAGTTAGTTGTACAATCTATGTCAAGGTAAACATTTCTTTTTCTTTTTCTTTTTTTTTTACTGAGGATTGAACTCAGGGGCATCCTACCACAGCCCTTTTTATTTTGTATTTTGAAACAGGGTCTTGCTAAGTGGCTGAATTTCTCACCAAATTCCTGAGGCTAACCTCAAACTTGCAATCCTCCTGTCTCACCCTCCCAAGTACTGAAATTATAGGTGTGCACCACTGTTCCCAGCAGGGTAAACATTTCTTAAGTATCAAAAGAAAACCAACATCAGCAGAAGAGAAAGAGAGTATTTATATCTAAAACAAGCCTCACTGGAGAAATCAGGTTACAAAGTACAGTCTGATGGAGGTAGGAAAATGTATAGATGCTCCTATTAACTTTTCTTGAAAATAGAATGTGTGTAGTCAGGTAAGTGATGGTAATAAGGAGGTGCTTCATTACATACCACTGGCTTTCTGGCCACTTGTGAGCTCAGAGAATGTGGGCTAAAGCAGCTTCTCTAATTCACCATCCCTGCAGCGGGATATCCACCAGGTGCTCTGGAATAAAATTCAATCTGACTTATAACTTACTTTGCAATAAACTGTGCTTTCCCTACAATGAAGCATCTTAACCTGAAAATTGTATTTGCACTAATACAGTCTCTAAATAATACCTTTTCTTTAATGCCCTCACAATAAAAGTCCTACAGAAGTGTGTGTGTGTATGTATAGATAGATAGATAGATAGATAGATAGATAGATAGATAGATAGATAGAGATAGATAGATATATTGTTTTGACTTGCTAGGGTCAAACCCAGGGTCTTATGTATGCAAGACAAGTACTCTGCCCTAAGGTGTACATACAACTCATATGTATTAATTTTTTAAAAAGATGTGTGTGTCAAGGTGAAATTCAAATTAGAAGCAACAGAATATGACTTCATAAAATATTTTGTGTTCTTCAGGGTAGCATTTGCATGCAACAAAATTTCCTGAGAAAGCAACAAAAGAGCTAGAATAAAGATTCTTTTATAAAACAGCTACATCAGGAGGTGGATTATGTTCCTGACCCTGGACTCAGGGAGCTTGTCAGCTTTTTCTTTTAAGTCATTCGGGCCTGTTGGGCTTCAGTCCAGAAAATCTCTCTGCTTTAGTTCACTCTGTCTCTTCCTAACCTTTAATCCCAGATGTGTATCTCATGTAACAGGTCTGCACACTTGACCCTAACTTCTTTGATCAAACACAAATGAGAAAGTAGTTAAAGGAGAAAGCTTCTTTATTCAATGTACCATGGAAAATCTTCATATTTCAGAGCCCTTTGTTTTAACAATATAAATTCCCCTTAAATTTGCCTGCTTAAAAATTAAGGTTTCATTTTAATTTCTTGTGCCTTTGGGATCTTGTGGAGGAAGTTTTTACCCATGCCTATGTGTTGGAGTGTTGGTCCCATGTCCTCTTCAAGTAGCTGCAAGGTCTCTGGTCTAATTTCTACGTCTTTGATCCATCTTGAATTATTTGGGATTGCATTAAACTGAAGAGATTCTGTGAAACAAAGGAAACTATCAAGAACCTCAACAGAGAGCTGAAAAAATGGGAGGAGATTTTTGCCAGCTACTCCTCTGATAGAGGACTAATAGCTAGAATATAGAGAGAACTCAGGAAACTCACCTGCAAAAAAAAACCCACATATAATCCTGTCAAAAACAGGCAAGTGAACTAAATAGACACTTCATACACACAAAAAAATACAAATGGCAAATAAATGTATGAAAATGCTCAATATAATTAGCAATAAGAAAGGTACAAATCAAAACTACCCTGAGATTTAATCTAACCTCAATTAGAATGGCAACCATTAAAAACACAAACAACAACAAATGCTGGCAAGGATGTGGAGAAGTAGAAATTATAATATATTGTTGGTAGTATTGCAAATTAGAACAACCACTTTGGAAAACAGTGTGGAGGATCTTCAGAAGAATGGGAATGAACCTACCAGCAATACCACTCCTGGGTATCTACCCAAAAGGATGGAAACCAAACTACCAGTATCTATGTTTATAGCGGCACAACTCAAAATTGCCAAACTATGGAACCAGCTGAGATGTCCATTAACAGATGAATGGGTTACAATGCTATGGGATATGTACAAAATAGAATTCTACTCAGCTATAAAGAAGAACAAAATTATGTCACATGCAAGGAAATGGATAGAGCTGGACAACATTATGCTAAGTGAGATTAGTCAGTCACAAAAAGTGAAAAGTCAAATGTTCTTCCATATATGCAGAAGCTAGAGAGAAAATGACACATAGGAGAACTCCAGACAAAGGAGAAACCTTAGCTGAATGAAGGTGACCTAACTGAGGGAATGGTAGGGGGGAGAGGGAAACATCTCAACGAACATGGTGTACAGACATGAACTTATCAAAGTCAATCACTATGCTGAGCATGGGAAGGAGAGAAGGGGAAGAGAATAGGGTGGGAACTGGGCGAGGGCTCAATGAGTGCTGTGTGCACGTAAGCCTCTATCACCCTGAACTTCCGCATGATGTACGATTACAATGCACCAATAAAATAAAATAAAAATTAAAGTTTCATGGTATTTCAAAAGTCCCAAACTATGTGAAGTTAATGTTATTCTTTATAATATTCTGATTGCTATGAAGTTTTATCTTCCCTCTTATTAAAAATATTGTTGCAAAAAAAATTCATTTGTTTCCAGCTCTGAGAAAATTATGAATCTTAGAGTGGAAAATTTAAATGGTAGAGAGATTCCTTTTATTTTGTAATTCCATGTGTAAATAAAGTCAAAATTGAACAACAAGACATTTCACTATACTTGTTCATCTTTCAAGTTGACGGCCAGAAGAAAAGAATGATTATCTTTTTGGTTGCTTCAAACTTTTTCTAAAAAATCTATTTAGCTTTTTTCCCATTGATTCAAGCAATAAAATACCTAATGTTCCTTGAACAACTTAAATTTGAAAATTCTTTTTGCTTCCTGAAAAATATTCAAGTTTTATAACATTGAAGTTTTTTTCAATAAAGTAGAGTTCCAGAATATAGGCAAATCTCCCACTAGGGACCTTTGAAATATTGGAATATATCAGCAATTCAATTTAAACACTAAAAATAGTTTTTTTATATTGTACATTCTTCTAAAGTCTGATAGATTTACATGTTTCTGCCATAAAACGAATTAATATTTGCTAGGATGCATCCATCACTAATATACACAATATCTAAGTATCTGTTTGACATGGTAAGATGCCAATTAAAGTGAAAAAAACCTTTTCAGTTATTTGAATTCAATCAGAGCAGTGACTGTGTACATATGGAAATAGTCCTTTTGTTTTGTGACTGCAAAACAACCCCAACCATAAAATAATGAATCAAAAGTCTGCATGAGATCACTGGGCACAGTGGCGTGGAGCTTGGAGGCTCCCGGTGCTTGAAAGGCTGAGACAGGAGAATCACAGGTTCAAAGCCAGCCTCAACCACTTTGTTAACCCCTATTTCAATAAAATTGAAATAAAAATAATAAAATAATAAAAATAAAATAAGGCTGGGTTGTGACACCGAGGTAAAATATCCCTGGGTTCAATCCCTAGTACGACAAAAAACTGAGAAATGTATAAACTGATTTTTCCTCAGGTCCTAAGTCGCCTTAAGAGTAGCTGCTGCAGAGAGGTTAGGGAGGGGGAGATAGCTCCGTGGTAGAGTACTGGGGTAGCACACATGAGGCTCTGGGTTCAAATCTACCGCTGTAAAAAGAAAACAATCCCTAGCACTGTAAAAAGAAAAAAGAAAGGAAAGAAAGAACGCGACTGTATTTGCTTTCACATCTGTACCCTGAGCCTCCTGTCCCCACTCCTTCTGGGCCCTACCTCTGCTTCTCTGTCAGTGGAGGACGAGGGACAACTGGGAAACTAGAAAGAGACATTCATACACACAAGTCTGGGGAAGGAAGTCCAGATAGATAGGCACCAGGGGAATTCTACTGCTGAGTTAGACCCCCATCCCTTTTTATTTTTTACTTTGAAACAGAATCTTGTGTGCTGGGCATGGTGGAGCACGCTTGTAATCCCTGTGCTTGGGAGACAGAGACAAGAGGATCGTGCTGTTTTGAAGCCAGCCTCGCTGGCTTAAGAGACCCTGTTTCCAAATAAAAAGTATAAAATAGGCCTGGGAGTGTAGCCCGGAGGTAGAAGGGCTTCCAGGAACCCCAGTACCACCAAAAAAAAGAATGAAAAGAAAAGAAATAGAATCTTGCTAAATTAATTACCAAAAGCTGACCTCAGACCTGCAATCCTCCTGTGCTAAGATTTACATGTTTCTGCAATAAAACCAATTAATATTTGCTAGGATGCGTCCATCACTAATATACATCAATATCTAAGTATCTGTTTGACATGGTAAGATGCCTCCTAAGTACTAGGATTAAAGGCATGTTCCTTGGTACCCAGCTGAATATGTATTATCTAAAAGGACCCTGGCTTTCTCTCATGCACACTGAGAACTAGGGTGAGTTAGTGTGATAAACAGAGAGCTACTTTCTTGCACATAAGCCTGGACAGTTGCTCCTGGGGAGGCTAATCACACAAGCAACCTAAGCAAAGTAAACAAGCAAATACCGATAATGTCCCTGCTTCTGCGACCTAACACAGAAGACTCCTCTCTCAGTGATGACTGGGGCAGAAATGTGGGCCCTAAGGAACATCACAGATCACTCATCTAGCCGGCCACCACTAGACAAAAAGCTGCTTGGTGAGAGACAGAGATGCAACTTGTTCCAGCCTATTGTCACTGAATTCTTCTTGGAAAGGACACTGATCTCTTGTAAGCTTTCCCCAATAAATCATATGTTTTGCACTTAGTCTCTGAGAACTTTAGCCTTTCAAACTGATGAGCCCAGCAGGATGCCAGAGAAATCCCCCTGAGCATCCAGCCTATGGCAATTAAAAAGGGGATCCTAGACAGCCTTCCACCTCTATGTGAGGGGATAAGGTGACTGTTACCGGTGCCCAGAGGCAGCCATATGGATACCGTGATACCCCACAAGCACCCCTAAGTATGGGGAAATACTGTTGCTCATGGGCAAGCACTATAGTCTAAAGACAAAAGAAAGAGCGATGTAACGTAATAGCGGCTGTTGGGTGGGCCCTGCTCATGGCAGTGCAGTCAGCGATGGAGGCAGAGCCACAGGCCCAAGTCCATGCTCAGCAACCACAGGAGCAATTAAAGCTTCAGTGTGACGGTGCTCAACCCAAGCAGGGACTGCTGAGCAGTGGCTTAGTCATGTGAGGAGTGCTCATGAAAACTCGGAAGCTCTGGCAGATGCTTTGCTAAAGTCAAATCTAAACAATTACCATAAGCTAGAGCAAGGTAAATTGGAACCCTAGAACCAGCACCTAGGATGAAGGGTAAAAGGATGGGACTGAGCTGATTGAGGTGCCATTACCAGGAGCTGGAGAGTTCACAACAAAAAAGGTAGAGACAGATCTGCCACTTCTGGTGGGAGTGGATATTGAGAACCTGCCTCCTCCTGACCAGTGCTTTTCTCCCTGAAAGATTATCCTGCTGCTGAATTGGCAGAACTAGGGGAGAATGCCAGGCAGAAAGCCAGGAAAAAATGTAGCCAGACAATCAGGAACTATGATACATGCCTGTAATCCCAGCTACTTGGGAGGCTGAGGCAGGAAGATCATGGGTTTGAGGCCAGATTCAGCAACTTAGTGAGATCCTATTTCAATAAAAGATAAAAATATTTCAATAAAAAATAAAAAGGGATAGTGCTGTAGCTTGAAGGCAGAACATCCCTGGCTTCAAACCCCAGTGCCAATAATACAAGTAATGAAGATGACGATGATGGTGATGATGATGATGATGATGATGATGGTGATGGTGGTGGTGGTGATGATGGTGGTGACGATGATGATGATGGTGATGTTGGTGGTAGTGGTGATGATGGTGATGATGTTGATGATGGTGATGATGATGATGATGATGCAAGAAATCTGTTGCAGTTTTGGGATACTGATGCTGAAAACATTCTCATATCAGGGAGTGAAATTGGTAAAATTGTCATCACCACCACCCTCCTGGTCAGCAACAGTTATATTCATCTGTTAATGTGAACTGGGTCATCTCTTTATTATCCATTAGGCAATTATTAAGTTCCCTGTTGAAATACTTGGCCCAATATGGGGATGTTAAGCATGGAACCACCACCCTAATAGCAGTCCATGGAAGAACTGCAGGGCCTGCTGAGAGAGAAGTATAAAACAGGCTGACTGACTGATGTTGGTCTGACAAGAAAACACTCAGAGCAGGAATGAAGCTCGCCGTTCTCCACAGGGCCCCGGGGCAATGTTCAGGAGCTCTCGTGTCAACCCCGAGCCCTTTCATGGACCTTTCTGCTTCCCAAGAAATACAGGCTGAAGATCAGCGAGAAAGTGAAAAGATTCAGAAGCAAAGGACATGGACTATGGATCAGAAGGCAGAGAAAAGAGAGCAAAGGAAGTGCAAGGGGTCCAATGAGGAAAGCCAGCAACGACTCATCTGCACACGGAAAGGGAGGCATTGGACTTACTCTGAGGACATTTATATCACCCAGCTGCTTGTCTCGGGATGGTGGTGGCCGCTCCAGCCTGGTGGACAAAACTTGACACTGTATTGATGGTTGATGTGATGTAACTTCTGAATCTTTTCCCACCAAGACTCGGTGATTCATATAGTTATAGCACATCTCCGATAGAGAGGACAGGCCATCAACCCCTCCAAACTGCAGGCACCTGGGCTGTCTGACAAGTACTCAGGGGTCCTCTTGGGCACTGCTGCTATGGATAAAGCCCAAGTTTTCCTCCCCTAGGTCATAGGCCTTCTTGGGACTGTTGCAATACTGATGTTCCTCCATCACTTACTTGGCACATGTTAAAATCATTGTATGATTTAGAGAAAAACAAAAGCCCTATGGGGCTGGTAACCTGAATGTCTGAAGGCTTTTTCCCAAGTAAAAATAGTTATTTTGCAATTACAAGGCTTGGGCATATTAGTCTAGGACAGCCCTATAAATCAGATGTCTTTAGCTGCCCTGAGGGTTTGAGTAGGTCCAATGGCAACAGCAGA
The DNA here is from genome assembly GCF_963383645.1 of Muscardinus avellanarius. Lineage (NCBI taxonomy): Eukaryota > Metazoa > Chordata > Mammalia > Rodentia > Gliridae > Muscardinus > Muscardinus avellanarius. Next base: position 113,767,506 of record NC_137790.1, read on the forward strand.
CCAGTAAACAAATCCCCTTAATGTCTCAGTGCGCTGATGGCTCCCTCAGTTCTTTATCTTCCCAGAATAAAGATTTCAGAAGAGACACATGGAGAGGAAAAGCATGAAGTTTATTTAGCGAAGTGAGTGGGGCTGTGTTGGGATGGTAGAGATTAGCTCCTGAGAATCATGGAGAAGGCAATTCTGGGAGTGGAAACAGAATTGTCAGGGCATCTTCCATGTGATGTGTTCTGAAATCCAGTCTGAAAACCTCTCTTCTCACACAGTATACATTTGGGGCACTTACTCCTATTTTCATACCACAAGTTAATGCGCCTGCATTAAATTCTCCACGTTAGAAAGTTCCCCATTAGTGCCTACGTGAAACTCATGGGGACTGGGGAGTCTAAAACTGCACTGCAAGTGATATTAAAATGACATGGTCATTGCCAGAAGTTACTTTCGGGCAAGCTCAGGGATTGGTACCATTCATCAAGTCTGGCCTCACTGATGTGTTCACTTCCTGATATTGCTGCAGTCCTTTAACCACAGCTGGGTGGAGAGTGTCTGCCTCCCGTCTCCTGCAGGCTGGCCTGACTCATGCTTGGGTCCATTCGATCCTTTCCCACTGCCCTGCTTATCTCTCACCCAACTGCCTAACATTAGGACCTTGGTCACAGCTATGGGAGGGGATAAAAAGACATTTAGAAATGACTGCAATCGTCAAGTATGGTGCCACACATTTGTAATCCCAGTACTTGAGAGGCTGAGACAGGAAGATTGCAAGTTTTCGGCCAGCATCAGCAACCTTGTGAGGCCCTCTGCAACTTGGCGAGACCCTGTTACAAAATAAAAATAAAATCAGGCTGGGAGTATAGCTCAGAGGTAGAATGCCCCTGAGTTAAAAAAAAAAAAGAAAAAACAATTACTGCCACATTTGAAATTGAGTGTGTATCATGGTAACAGACAGCCATGTTTTTCTGCCAGACAACAAAGATGAGATAAATAAAATAAGTGGGATGGATGAATGTTATGCCAGGCTGATGATGTAATTGCTGTTTGTATAGAAAGATAGGTCATAGGTCAAAGGTGAGTGTGGGGTACATGCCAGTAATCCCAGCTACTCAGAACACCAAGTCAGGAGGATTACAAATTCAAGGCCAACTGGAGTGACGTAGTGAGACTCTGTCATCAAATTAAATAAAAAGGGCTGAAGGTATTGCTCAGTAATTGAGGCTTGCCCAGCATGTGCAAGGCTTTGGGCTCAATTCCCAGTACTAAAAAAGAAAAGAAAAGAGAGGTCACAAGGAAAAGACATTTCTCTGGCCCACAGAAAGCTCTGTCTGTCTGTCTGCTGTGTGTTTCTGTGACTCTTCCTTCACCTGTTCCATTAGGCAGCCATGACCAAGGGCTCAAGTGATGGGGTGAGCCTCTTGAGGGAGGCCACTTGCACAACAGTGGCAGGTTGAATTCTTTGAACCCTTGCCCCCATCAAAAGACTGTAGCACACATGGGACTGCCCACACTTGCAGAGGTCACAGAGAAGCCTTAGGTGTGCGGCATCCCTCTGGGCATGACAGTGACTAGGACACACTTTGCTGACCACAGGGTGCAAGAATGAACTGAGGCTTTGAATATACATTGGCATTTTCACTTACCTTATTACCCCACCCAGCTGCAGCAGGACTGAGTGCATGAATTAATGAGTGAGTGGCCTGAAAAAATACAGCAACTAAACATGGAAGGTATGGCCTTGGCTTTGTGGACCAAGTGACTTCAGATGGCCTTCAGGACCATCATTGAACATGACTCCATTACTCGGCCCAGTGCCTGCCTAGGTTGACACAAGACCCTGAGAATACCATCTCGACCCAAATGATGATGCTTAAGAACACCTGTACTCCACAAATGGATACATGATGCTGCCACTGCCACAGGACCTTCCGCTGAGCACCACATAGACTGCTGGCCTTGGAGATGGCAAAGAGGACCTCAGCGGTGTGGGTTTCTAGGCTCATGGAGAAAAGGACCAATGAGACCAGAAATATGGTATTGTAAACCTGGGCCTGGAACACAGGCTTGCACTATTCTATTCAGAATGATTAGGTTAGTTATGTATTGTTGAATAATAAAGATTCACCTCTGTTAACACTCACTGACAATGTCTTATATGTTATCCTTTGAGCTAATCTGTTGCAGAATGGGCAAATACTCTAATAGAGATACAGAACAGAACAGATTGTTGGGTGTACATCGAACTGCCCCTGTCCTCTTCCACTGGTCTCCTGCGGCACCTAAGGGACACAGCTGCTTAAGTGCCCAGACTTAAATGTAGATGTGCCTTAAATTAAGGATGCCAGATATTATGTCTTTTGCTTGATGTGTGAACAAATGCACATTCTAAACCTTTGCTAGGGTGCAGTGTGTTTGAGAACTTGGGATAGCTAAATGCAAACACAAGTGGAAATGAAAACATTCTCTATAGAACAAAACAATGGCAGTAACACTTCACCCTCTATAAGTAGGGGTTGGATCCTAGGATCAATGTAATTTGACCCTAGTACTCACAGACACAGACTACTAAGAATGGCAAATCCAAGCAACACTCGTGAGATCTATCCCCCCCCTTGAGGGTGCTTAAGGAAAGTGGCACTCACAAGTGGCCGTACCTGCCTTATAATTTATTTGAGTGAGTGCCTTGGAAATAAGTGTATATGCCAGCCTAATATTTCCTACATAATCCATGACCCCTACTATTTGAGACCTAGTAAAATCTAAACTCACTGCTGCTGCCTTAAACAACGCTCACAGGGCCAGAACTTTGCTTAATAAAGAAACTTCCCAAATGTGGAAGGTGCTTCAGAGTAGGACTGTGCTAGATATGTTAACTGCAGCACAGGGTGGTACCTGAGCCCTCATTAAAAAAGAATGTTGGAGCTGGGCATGGTGGTGCACGCTTGTAATCCCAGCACTTGGGAGGCTGAGACTGGAGGATTGCACAGGTTCAAAGCCAGCCTCAGCTACTTAGTGAGACTCTCAACAACTTAGTGAGACCCTGTTTCCAAACAAAGTATAAAATAGGTCTGGGAGTATAGCCTGGAGGTAGAAAAGCCCCTGGGTTCCACATCAGTACCACAAAAAAAAAAAAAATTTTGTGCACATAACCCTTATAATTATCATAAAGTATCTTTGGCTCCACATAAGTTGCAAACTCATAACTACTATCACAGGTAAACTTAATATTGATCCTATTTCCTCTTGGTTATAATTTCTTCTTGCTACCTGGAGGTATGTTGTATTCAGTCGACTTGCTCTCATAGAAGGGCTTATCACATTCTGTTGCTCTCCATATGGCTGTTGTGAGATTTAGCTACATTTGTGCATCCTGAGGGACAGTGAGAAAGATAGGAATAAGATTATAAAAGCACTCATCCAGGCATGGCGGCGCATGCTTGCAATCCCTGCACTTGGGAGGCGGAGACAGGAGGATCGCACAGGCTCGAAGCCAACCACGCTGGCTTAAGAGACCCTGTTTCCAAAAATAAAAAAGTATAAAATAGGTCTGGGAGTGTAGCCCGGAGGTAGAAGGGCTTCCAGGAACCCCAGTACCACCAAAAAAAAAAAAAAAAGATTATAAAGGCATTCAGACACATGGGGTGGAGTGTATCATTCCTAAAGAAGAGGAAGATAGTGAATATCTTGTCCCTAAATGTCCACTTTCTGCTCCCCAAAACCTAGCCAAATTGGAGAAACAACGAGAGCAAGCCCGGGCTGGAAAGTCAGATATATATTATCTTGAAGAACACTGGCTTTCTCTAAGGCACACTGGGAACCAGGGCAAGCTGACATTATCTATAGAGAGCTACTTTGTTTTGTACTTGGGAATTGAGCACAGAGGCATTCTACCTCTGAGCTACACCCCTAGCCCTTCTCTTTTTACTCTATTTGTCATTTATGATGACATTATATTACCTCTCTCTTCCTTAATACCTCCTGTCTACTAACTTTTTTTATTTCTTCTAGCCCACCTCAGGCCAAGTTCAGCCTCCTTCTCTCTTGTGCTCTCTTACAACTCCTGCCTCTTGCAATGGGATGATATAACCAAACATAGATCCTTCAACTTCTGGCTTTCTGGCTCCCACAACACTGAGAACTAAATATCTACTGTCTGTAAATTACTCTGAGATAATTCCTCTGTCTATGTATTTCTGGTATAGCAACACAAAACTCTTATCCAAGGCCAAGAATAGCTCTTAAAAGCTGCCCTTTTGTAAGAGAAATTCACATCTATAAAAGAACGCTCCAACATTTTAGAGTGCCAAGAAATGGGACTTTTCACCAATAGTGTAATCCCAAACCCCATTCTATAATTGGAAAAAAAATACCTTTTCCTAGAATTTTTCTCTTGAGATATTTCTAAGGACCACCAGCATAGATTACTTAGTGTTAGTTCTTGGTTATTACTATCTGATTCTTTTCAAAGAGTCCAGCAGTGCCTGAGATTTCTGCCCAGAGCAATCAGAATCATCCAGACCAATTTGCTACTGTAGTTCTTCTCTCATTGCTGGGCCAGGTAAGTTCAAACATGAGCTATACTCTGTGCCCAGAATCAATTCCCCTCAGAACTGCTCTAAGCCTGGCCCATCTACACCCCTTTGACTTTTCAAAAGTACAACTAAAAGCAAGCTCTCCTAACAAAAGTTCTCAAATTCTTAATTATTCAATCTTAAATGAACCCAAGTAAAGGACAATAATAGTCCTGATTAAATATCTTTTGGGAAAAACTACTTCTTTCCCCTCTTTTAGAAGTAAAATATGTACATATAATTGGCATTGCTAAACAGCACACAATACATCATTCTGATCCAAGGTAACCTCAGACTTTTATCTGAGAGCAATGAGGGGGTATTTACTTATCTTACATACCTGGAATGAAAGGGCCCATTCTGAAGAATTTCCTTAACAAATGTAAGTCAGTTCAAAAGCACTTTGTAAAACTAGACTGCCAATAATCCTGAAAGGAGCAGAGTCTTTAGTAAATCTCTTAAGAGGTAATATTCCTACTATATAGGTCATTTTAAATGTAAAAACAACTAGCTAAACATTTACCTATTATAAAAATAATTGAGGGACTTTTTACACATTTTATACACTTATTTTTTAAATAAATGCTATCTGGTGTTGGTGCAAATTTTAAAATATACAAAGTATATTTATTATATACCTTGTTCTTCCCAGAAACAGTTACTTTTCATGGCATTTTGTAATTCCTTCTAGAGATTATGGAAGAATCAAGATAGCATAATAACATAATATTTTTTAAGACCTCTGATCAACTTCTCTTTCAAATTAAAACTGACTTACCATATGCTGTTCTTGTCTTCCAATTTCTATATTTTCTTCAACCTGCTACCTTCCTATCAATTCCACTTCTTTTACTGCAAAATAGTGACTGTCTTACTTAATAGTGCCTTTGTTTTACAGAATGGGGAAGTTATATTTTTATTGGATTTTACACAATTAGTTGTTTTCTTTATCTCCTATATTTTTTTACTTACTCTGATTTTTAAGTTTTCTTGAGATGATCCACTTCTGTACAAATAGGACGTATACAGAATCAAGAACTGTGAAGGGTCTAAGATTTTAACCTACTTGCAAACTAGCACATTAGCCTCCCACAGTCTAATAGACTCTGGTAGAAGAAATGAGACTCCTGGGTCAGAGACAAAGGACAATTTATTGCTCAGAGCAATGGCAATAATCAGAGCATCTACATCTGTGCCAGCTTCCCAAACCTTGATCTCTACAGTATGGCATCCAGAGGGCAAGAGGCACCCGCCCGAATCTTCTAGAATGGGAAGTCAACTTATCCGACCTTTGCTCCTGGAGATTTCTTTATTACACTGAATAGTGAGCACAGTCTTTATCTTCCAAGCCTGTTTATCACACAAACATCCTTGAAAAGATAGTTCATAACAAAGGCAGTCAATTTCTCTGCACACAAGATTGCAGAAATGTCAAAGGCAAATGAAGAGTTTTCTCCAAGTGTAAAATGTGCTACACACTGGTAAGTGTATAATCCCTTCATTAACAAGCTCTTTTGACCACCTACTTTTTTCCAGGGTTCATAACAGGTGTCCATTAAAAGAAATAATGTATACGAAGAAAGTTTTAAATTGTGGGAAAAGAAGAGTTCACTATTTTCCTACTTCTGTAGTTGATATTTTTTACTGTTTGCCAATAGTAGTCATTGTATCCATTTCTCTCAACATCTATATTGATCTTTTACCATGACGGGTTTAGCTAAAGAGTCAGAGAATTAAAGCTTTGGGCTTTGTTTTCATTTGCACAAAACAGATTAACTTCTTTCTGCCTTCAGCCAGCTTTCCTGGGACTTTTAATCCTCTCCTTTTATAATGGGATAGAGAAAAGAACTGGTTAGGCTGGAATTCAAAAAGGCAGGGATTCTCAATTGTCAAATTAAATAATACTTGAAGACATTAAGAAATATTAAACACTAGGCTCATCTAGTGGATTGCTTTCTAATTTAAACTAACCCATTTTATTTTTCCAGGTTTTAATATGATACAGATATTATATGTTATATAATGAATAAGTTACTGTAACAGTATTTTAACATAAATTTATGTAAAAAATGTTCAAAATAAATAAATTGTTATGCAAATTCATAAATGATATCTAAATAGTTTATATATACCAAATTTCTAAAGTACCTTAAAGAATAGAGAATATAAATTATTCTATTCTTGTTATTGCTTATTTTCTCTATTTTTGTAGCTTATTGAAATATAACTGACATGTAGTAATTTGCACATACGTAAAGCATATAATTTGAAGAGTGTTAATATATAGATATATCCATAAAACCATCACCAAAATCAAGATGAACATTCACTCCCAAAAGTATACAGGTATTTATTTCTAATTCTTTCTTCCCTCTACTCCCATCCCCAGGCAACTAGACACATCTTCACTTCCTACAATTATAATTGCATAGAAGAAATAAATGTACTAGTTTTTGACTGGCTTCTTTCACCAGCGTAATATTTTTGCTTAAATTTATTTATGTTTGTATCTTTATCAACAATTATCTTTTGCTGACTAGAATTCTACTATATATGTATATGTGTATGGGGTATGTATCCCACAATTTTTATCCATTCCCTTGTTGATGGACATTAGTATAAGTTGCAGTTTAGAATTATCCAAAATATTATAAATATTATCATACACGATTTTTAACATGGACATACATCATCATTTCTTTTAGTTAGTAATAGTCGATCAGTTGAACGACAATGTATATATGTATGCTTAACTTTTTCATAGGCCACATTTTCCAAAGTTATTGTACCCTTTTATATTCTCATGAGCACACACCATGAGAGCTCCAGTTCTTCTACACCCTTATCAATTCCTAATACAGCTGTACCTTTTAATTTTGGCCATCTAGTAGGTATGTGGCAGTATCTAGTTGCAGTTTTGTTGTTGTTGTTGTTGGGTGTTGGGTGTGTGTGGGTATGTGGTACTGGGGATTGTGCCCAACACAGATCAGCTCAGACCATTTTATACACTAAGAGTTCAGAATGTTCCTTCTCATCAAATAACTTTTTTTTGATATGTCAGCAAGTTCCTAAAATGGTCACCACAGTAAAAATGGAGTCGCTACTGTCAGTTTTCACTCACCAACAGCCAAACTTTAAAAATGCATGGAGCAAGGCATATAAGGAGTGTGCAGAGCTCCCCTGCCCTCTCTGGGCATTTCATCCTCCAGGTGAGGTAGGAAAAAAGAAAAAAGGATAGGTAGAAAGGAGACCAAAAGGAAGGAAATAAAACCGTAATTACAAATCTCAGAAGCTCCAAGAACACTCCTATCTTAACTTCCCAAGATTGTTTTTTTTTTTAGCTCTAAATTCTTAAAAAGCCTAAATTCTTAGAGTATTGTGAACCTAGATGCTTAATACCTACATGCATTGCTAGTTTACACAAGGTAGATTCTTTAGATTAAGTAAAGCCAAAGGAAAATATTATTAGAGACCTATGATGTTGGTATATCCCAAAGTTGTCTATAGATTAGATGACATTAACCTAGAGATTCTGAAAGAACCAAATCATCTTTTTCTGCTCTAAACTCTGTTCTCTCACTAAGAAAATTGAACAGGCTGCTCATCTGCTTCCCGGGGCCTCTGTGGTCAGAGCCACTTTGGGATGGTTGCCTATTTGCTTCTCAAGGCCAAAGGCACATGGGTGAAATCATCTGGGTAATATTCTGAAGAAGAGGATAGGTGGGCAGGGCCATCTGGTGCTTCGGGGCCATCAGTAGAGTGCAGGACTACCCAGATGTTTTCTAGGGTTATCATCAAGTTGATCTTCTCAAGGTCTGCCACTCAGCTGCTTCCCGAGGACATGGAAGTGTGGTGGGGCCTCCTGCCTGGTTTGCAGGACTGGGTTAGCCGGATTGTTCAGGATAGCTATCAGGTTACTTCAAAGTAATGTAGAAATCATTCTTCATTTATGAGTTGTACCAAAAAAAAGAAAGAAAGAAAGAAAGAAAAGGCCAGATCTGACCTACACACTGTAGTTTGTCTAACCTGGTCTAGGACTGATTTGACTCCTTTCTTGATGCCCTGGTAGTACAAAGTTCTTTCCAGTCCAGCCAGTAGAAACAATCTATAATTGGCACTCTGTGAGCTCCAGGTACTGCCTGATCCTTCCTGGATAAACATTAGAGAGTCAGATCACCAGTACTCTGCCCTTCTACTACATATGCATTGGCCTCCATAAACTATAAACCCAGTATCCTTAACTAAGGCAACCTGCCAGATTCTCTTTGGGCTCTCTTCACTACAGTGAAGCCTAGAAACTATTTTTATCCTGTAAACTTGAGCAATTACAGAGCTCACATTGTGTTTTCTCAGAAATCACTCTCCTGTTCTGCACACTGCCCAATACTAGATAATCATAGTTTTAATATATTGCCTGATTATGTACCTGTTGAACATAAATATTTTCCCTAGTGATACCTTACAGACAGAATTGGGCATCAGGAACATCATTTTAATGTTTATTTATAGAGAACTAAATGTCAATGTAAGCGCAAACAAAAGCACCCGTTTACTTGTGTTCCTACAACTTATGTAAAGCAAATTATGCTCATAAATTGCATAAACCACCAGAAGACAATATATCCTTAGGACAACATTTTTTAAAATAAAGTTTATGTATAAGTATAATTTAAAAAAAAATAACTGTTATTCAATGACAAATTTTATTCAGTTACAATATTTTATGACAATTAGGAAATTGTCAAAAATAATAATAATGATAAGATAAAGCTACAGAATGTTGGGGTCTGCTCAAACTGCCAGACAGAACTTCCGATGAATCAGCTACATGTAGCGCCGAGCAGATACAGAGGGCGTAACTACTCTCCTTGCCCCCGCTAGCCCAATTTGGTAATGTTGAGCCTTATTGGCTCAACTAATGCTTCCGTGCTCGTGAACCCCTCGTGCATTGGATAATGATTGGCTCTAAGAGTAACCTTTAGCTTGATAGATTAGAAGAGTTTCCTGTTGGAAATCCCCCTTGCGGGTTTTTTTTTGCTTTAAATTGGGTTGCCTGAAGAAAATAAACGAGATCCTGCTTGACACGACTCCCAGCTGGTGTGTTTCTGTTCCGGCCGTTGGCACCCACCATCCTGCTCAGCCCCCACCGCTGACGGGCTAGACCCGTCAACAGAATATGCCTCACCCAGCCAATATGACTAGAAAATCTTCATATTTGCTTAATTTTTTTGTGATACTGTATATGGAACCCAGGGGCATTCTATTTCTGAGCTACACTCCCAGCCCTGGTTTTTTTTTTTTTTTTTTTTTTTTGGTGGTACTGGGGTTCCTGGAAGCCCTTCTACCTCTGGGCTACATTCCCAGACCTATTTTATATTTTTGAAACAGGGTCTCTTACGCCAGGGCGGCTGGCTTCGAACCTGCGCGATCCTCCTGTCTCCGCCTCCCAAGCGCGAGGATTACAAGCGTGTGCTACCACGCCCGGCTTTCTTCTTTATTTTGAAGCGGGGTCTGACTGAGTTGCAAAGGTCCTCACTAAGTAGCTGAGGCTGTGCACAAACCACAATCCTCCTGTCTCAGACTCCCAAATGCTGAGATTACAAGCATGTGGCACCAAGCCCAGCTTACTTAATTTTTTTAAGTGTGAGTCTTTCAACAAATTGATAATTAATCATTACATTCAGAACAACAACATTTAAAGAAAAATAAAATAGAATTTCACTTATTTATTTAAAAACTAGAACAGCAACTTTCATATTATATTCTTAAAGCCTTTAAATGTGTAGAGTAAATAAATTTAACTTCTATAGGTTTTTTAAGCACCATTAGCTAATTGCTTTAAATACCTCTAATGACTTCTTTCAGACTTTGTTTAGAATGCCAATTATTCCAAATGGCATGTTCACTATAATTTTAAGTCACCCTCTGTTTTAAAAACTATTTCAACTTGTGGTGATATTACTTTCTAGCAATTAAGCTAAAAATGTGCCTTAAATATTCAATACTAAGATCCAAGTTACATGAGAAATAACATTTCATCCACAAACTTTCAAGAATAGTTTAAAATTTAACTGACTAACCAGACTTCTTCTACCAAGTGAAAATAATAATAATCATGATTATCTTGAGAAAAGTCTCCCGTTAAAATGCTAATTCTAACTTGTGATAAATTTATACAAGTATACTTCATTTGAGGATATTAAACGTCATTCTAGTTCTAACCAAATACTATAACTTCATATTTTTATTTAACAACAATGAGGAGCCTGTGTGATGGTACACCACTGCAATTAATCCCAGTACTTGGGAGCCTGAAACAAGAGAATCTCAGGTTCACCATCAGCTTCAGCTACTTAGTGAGGCCCTCCACAACTTAATGAGACTGTTTTAAAATAAATAAAAAATAGGGCTGGGGGTATATCTCAAAGGTAGGATGCCCCTGGATTCAATCCTCCACACTATAAAAAAAACAATAACAATAAGCATTCTTTTTCACAAAGTTTAATTTAGCTCATGTTAGACAATCTTGGAAGCAAGCAAGTATAAAAATGTCTATGTCCTGTCTCCATGTAGCTTGTAATCTAATTATAAAATAAGGCCTATAAACATAAGAAATTAAACAATAGAGATAATTGAGTAGATATAATGAGCAATTTATTATTTCATCCATTCTTTTAAAATCTACTATACCAAGAATTTTGCACATATTATGCCGAATTCCCTCAAAAGTTATTTGGGAATAGAAAATTAAGCAGAATTCTTCAGTTTCAGATAACATCTCTCTCTCTCTCTCTCTCTCTCTCTCTCTCTCTCTCTCTCTCTCCCTCCCTCTCTCCCTCCCTCTCTCCCTCCCTCCCCTCTCCTCTCCTCTCCCCATCCCCCCCAGGTTACCTTTATTTTTATCAAGTTAAGAGACTACTCCAATCAGAGTCATCTTGGTGTACCCTTAAAACTCTATCAGAGAAAAAATAGATTTTCTTTTTCTACTTCATGTAAAAATAAGAACAAAGACAAAAAAAAAAAAAATACCTAAAGGCTGGGTACCATGTATCTTGTAGCTTGTTAATAAAAGCTATATTTGTACCATGTGCAAGATCCTGGGTTACATCCCCAGCGCTAGGAAAAAAAAAAAAGGCTAAGGTAAAAATTTTGACTGTCCACACTTACATCAAATATTCATTCTAGAGTGATTACTGTGGCCATAAAGATAAACTACCATTGGTCCAGGCAAAGGGATTATTTTTTCCCACCCATAGGACCAACACAGTAAAATCACTTAAAGATATACTTACAATTAGCAATACATTATCAATTTTTTAAAGAGAGCAAATCATTTGTCTCACTTTCTCAATTTGTCTAATTTAATATGAGCGTTAGTCAAATTTCCATTGCTATGACAAAAAAAAAAAAAAAAACAGCTTGAAAGGAGGAAGGGTTTATTTTGGTTTATGATTTCAGAGGTTTCAGTCCTCAATGTCTTATCTCTGCGCCTCTGGGCCTGTGGTGGCAAAGCACATCCTGGAGGGACTGCAAAACAGAATACCACCTTATGGTAATTGGGAACAAAGAGAAAGTGAGAGGAAGTGGCCAGGGTCCCAGTACCCCTTTCAAGGGCACGCCCCCAATTACCTAATTTTCTTCCACTAGCCCCACCTCTTAAAGGTTCCACCACATGCAAATAGCACCAGAGGCAGGGGCCACACCTTTAACAAGTGAGCCTCTAGAGGACATTCCAGATCCAAACTATAGGCCTGTTTCTGTACCCCTAGGTTTCTTGTAAAATGGGTGTAAGATCTCAAAGGAGGGTTAACACACTATGGTCCATGGGCCAGTTCAAACCCATTGCTTTGTAAATAAAGTTTTATAGCAGCAAAGCTAAACTACTTACATAAGACAGTATGTTGATAGTTTTTTATAGACAATTTTCTATATTTCTTTTCATGCTACAGCCGTGCAGTTGAGCAGTTGTGACAGAAATTATATGATCCAAAGCCTAAAATATTTACTGTTAGATGCTTTGTTTATTTCCTGTTAGATGCTTGAAGGTTACTCATCTAGATGTTTCATTATATTTAATTCAATTTTTTAGTCCATAGTAACTTAGATACATGATGTGCCGTTTTTGCATCATATTATGAAGCACCTAATTGTTGGTTTCCCCACACCTTAAAAAGTTAAACATAAGATGCCACATGACCTAGCAATTTTACTCCTAGGCACATAGCCAAGAAAACTGGAAACACATCTCCACACAAAACCATGTACATAAATCCCCAGAGAAGCATTATTCACAATATTCAAAAATTGAAACAACCCAAATATCCATTAATTAAATAATGGATAAAGAAAAATGTGATACATCCATATAGTGGTAAGTTATTCAACTACTGAAGTGAATGAGAGGCTGATACAGGCTATGATATGAGTGATCATATCAGCATTATAGTAACTGAAAGAAGCCGTATTATATCATTCCTTTCACATGAAATGTCTAGACTAAGCAAACCCATAGAGACAGGAAGTAGATTAGCGGTGGCCAAATGCTGGTGGGAGGAAGCGATGGGAAATTATTGCTAGGAAATACAGAGTTTCTTTTTGAGGTGATTAAAAATGTTCTGGAATGGAGCCGGTCCCAGTGGCACACGCTTGTCATCCCATCATTCACGAGGCTGAGACTAGAGGATCGCAGTTCACAGACAGCCTCAGCTACTTAGTGAGGCCCTCTGCAACTCAGTGAGACCCTGTTTCAAAATAAAGAATAAAAAATAGGACTGGGGGTATAGCTCAGAGGTAGAATGCCCCTGAGTTCGATCCCCAGACCCACAAAAAAAAAAAAAAATGTTCTGTAATGAGATAGTTGCTTAAAATTTTTTTACAGAAGGCCATCACTTTGGACTTCCCGCACTAAGCCCAACAGACCAAACCAAAATGAAGTCACTCATGCTGAAGTTCCATGAGACCAAGCCAAAATTAAGGTTTTTATCTGACCTTCCAAGAAATCAGGAAAGAAAGAGATAACAGTTAAATGTTCAAATAACCCAGCTGTAGCTTACAGGGAGAGTAACTTTGGACCCCATCTGCTATCATTCTTGCTCTGCTTCTGACGCCCTTTTCCTGCCTATAAAGCCAAGGCCCTCTGTTCATCTGGCTGGAAGACTCATTCTGCTTTATATAAAGAGGTGTTGCCCAATTCAAGCATTACAAATAAGAGCCAATTAAGTCCTTTCAACAAACTTGTTATAATTTTGTCTTTTAACATAATGGCTGATGGTTGCACAACACTGTGACTGTAATAAACACCACCGGATAGACTTCCGGGAAGATGGCAACCGAAGGAAGGAGCACCTACCAGTCCTGCTGACACCCATCTCCATGGCCTCAAAGACAGCGTTCTACAAAGCCAGAAAATACTATCCGTACAGGACTAAATGATAGATACAAGGGACAGGCTTAAAGAAGTTTAGAAGACCAATCAGAGAGAAGAAAAGACACCTGCCCAGGGCAGGAATTAGGTAAGGGCTAAATGGGTGATGTGTACATGTGTGTCTCTACCATCTTGTATCCCATTAAGATGTATGACTGCAATGCACCAATAAAAAAATTAAAGAAAAAAACACTGAATCATACACTTTAAAGGGTGAATCATAGTGCATATTATTTCTAAACAAAACTGTTGTTTTAAAAAGAGAAAGATTAAACACGAGGGTTCAGATTTGCATTAGTCTCATGTATCCATTATGAAATTCCCCATCACTGTTTTTCCTTACACTTTCATTATTTATACATGATTTTTGCCTATAAATGCAATTTCACTGGAAGTTGCAAAATAGTGACTTTCTAATCCTACCATTCTTTCTGCATCTGTTGTCTGTAATTTTTCTTTAAAGAACTTTCCCCATCAACTATTCAAGTAAACAATTTACACAGGTAAAGCTGGAAGAGCTTGGTTCTTTTACTTTTTCAGCTTTTCAGAGAAACAACTGGTGCTCTGGCAACCTCCAGTGGTGAGTAGTGAGAGTTCCTTGTATGAGCTGGTATCATTATACTTCGGTTGTATATATGTGCTGTGTTCAATTAAATGCTGTCATTCTTTTTGATGCTTAAATTGCCTCACCCACTGGGAGCTTCTTTCTAGTTGTCCTATGCCCTTTTTTGTGACTTCATTACAATTTTAGCATGACAAACTTATTGATACATACGTCACATTTATAGAATTCACCAATTTGAAGTGCACAATTCTCCAGGAGTGGTGGTGCACACCTGTAATCCCAGTACGTAGAAGACTGAGGCAAGAGGATCTCAGGTCTGAGGCCAGCCCCAACCACTTAGTGAGATACTATTTCAAAATAAAAAATGAAAAAGGCTGGGGGTAAATCTCAGAAGTAGACTATCCCTGGGTTCAAATCTCAGTCAGTCTTAAAATTATAACGATTAATTAGCTAATTAATTATTAAAGTATACAATTCAATCATTTTGGTATATTAGCAGAACTGAGTGGCCATCACCATGATGAATTTTAGAACATTTTTTATTTCCCCAAAAAGAAACTCCATACCTGTCAAAAGTAACTCCATATTTTCCCAATCCTCACTCCACTCTCTGCCTTGAGCAACCACTAATCTACTATCTGACGCCACAGAATGTCCTGTCGTAGAGATTACATATGAACAGATTCATAACAATGTGTTGTCTTTTGTCTCCCTTTTTCATTTAACATGTCGTCATGATTCATTCCCACTGGAGTATATATCACTACTTGCTTTATTTCTTTTAATGGTTAAAATATTTCATAATAATATATAATAAATAATAATAATAAATAAATGCTAAAATTAATAATAAATAAATAATAAAATAAATAATAAATGCATAATAATAATAAATGCTAAAATTTATTTTCCCATTTTCCAAATGATGGGCACTTGGATTAACTCCATTTTTTACTATTTTGAATAATGCTGTTATGAACACTTATTACAGGTTCTTATGTGGACATGCTGTCAGTTCTCTTGGGGCAAATATTTCCTTTCATTTATCTTTTCATTTTCTTAATAGTGTCCTTTGAGACCCATGAGTTTTTAATTTTGGTAAACCTAATCGATCTACTTTTTCTTTTGTTGCTTGTGTTGTGGGTGTCATGACTAAGAAACCATTACCCACTTCAAGATCACATATTTATGTTTTCTTCTAGGAGTTTCACATCTCTATTTCTGACAGATGTGTGGACCACTAACAATTCAACATAGCAGCCTAGCATAGGGAATTTGGACAAAAAAGCAGGAATGCTAGATGATGCCTTACAGAGGCAGGCAGAATAGCAGCAGGGTCCAACACCCAGTGCCTTGCAGCAGTGGTGAAGCAGAGGTGCTCAGGGCCCTGTACAAGCAGCAGTGTGCTTCCCGGAGGTCGTTCTCAGGTACCCTCTTGGTCATGGCCCTAAATGACTTGTCTGCCATTCTGCTGGCTTCATGGGCCTGTTTCCTACCCTTCCTCTTCTAGAAGCAACCCCATAGTTTTCCAATGAAATCCTTTTCTGCCTTATCAACTCTACCTGGTGAACTGTCTTCTATTTCTTTTATTTTTTAATTGCAGAAATGAATGGTGACTTCCCGAAATTTATTAAATAAATCAAAATTGTTCCAATAAAATGTAAATTAGCTTGACGACTGCTTAGAAGCAAGAACTCAGAGGTTGTTTGGCAAGGAGAAGAAGTTAAAATTGCGGTGATCTTTGGCATAACACACTTGTCAGCTTTAATACCCAATTTATTCCCACTCCTTGTTTCTAATAACCACTTAATCACAAAAATGTGCATTAGAATAACCTTTAAGACAGCTGGAGGTCTCACTACTAACTTAATCTTTGTGTAAAATTTCCTTGTACTTAATAATTTTGCAGCCCATTGGAAGCCAAAGCTCTTCCTCAAGGTTTTTGCTAATTCTGAAGCATCTAGTATCTGCCTGGCCTTCCCCTGCCTCTGACCTCTGAGGTCCTTACATTCTAACCCATCCCACCAACTCTGACTCAGTTTTAGCCCTTTCCACATAACAAGCTTCTGTGACACTTATAGATTTGACTGCATCTTTGGGGGATTCCCACAGAAGGACTGCATCAAGAATGATGGGTTTTTTGTTTTGTTTTGTTTTGTTTTGATTTTTCTTGTGGTTTGGTTTGGTGCGAGGAATTAAACCCAGGGCCTGCCAAATGCTGAGCAGGCAACCTACCACGGCACCTTACCTCAGCAATGCTCTCAATCTTCAGTCAAAGACTTATCATTTTGTTGGCTCTGAATACTTCTCTTTCTACTAAACAAATAAGTTATGGCCATTTCTCTGAAGCTTTGGGACCCATGAACACCCAAAGATTTATGGTTTCTTTTTCTAAACAATAGCAATTACTGTGTCATGGTAGAACAGCTGATTCTGTAAAGGGTCTAGAGAAATCTCCAAATGGAGAAAGAGGGACCTACTACTCAGGACCAATAGGGTCTTGGCTTTACAACTCAAAATAATTTTCAGTTGGAAACATAAAGATTTATTTATGAAAGCAAGAAAAACATATTCAGGGGAGGATGTGAGCCATCTCCAAAGAGAGAGAGATGCATTTATTGGTTTCTGGCTCTTCTTCTAAAGGAAAGTTGGTGAACTGTGGGTGTGGAAAGGCATGGTATCTGGTCATCTACTGTGTCCTTAGGCTCATCCTGGTCACCATCATCTGATCAAGATAAGCTGGAAAGTCCTCTAAACTATAGATTTGTCAAGATACTGTTTCTTATCGTGTTCAGGGTAATTAGTAGATTTTCTTAGATAACTTTAAAGTTTACAGATTTTCCAGGAGTTTGGGAAAGACGGGCCTGGGAGAAAGATTTGGTATGGAGAGTAAGGTTTGAGGAACTTTAGTGCCAAGCTTTTATATTTTCTACCTTTTTCACTTCTTCTGTCCTGGCTCAATTGTATCTTGTTTTTGTTGTTCTTGCACCACTTCTTTGCCCTGACTCTCCCCAATCTATCAGAAGCATCCTGTGGACTTAAAAAGAATTAGAATTAGCCAGGCATGGTGGCGCACACTTGTAATCCCAGCACTTGGGAGGCTGAGACAGGAGGATCATGCAGGTTCAAAGCCAGCCTCAGCTACTTAGTGAGGCTCTCAGCAACTTAGCAAGACCCTGTTTTCAAATAAAATATAAAATAGGTCTGGGAGTATAGCCCAGAGGTAGAAGGCCCCTGGGTTCCATCTCCCCCCTCCAAAAAAAAAATTAGAATTAGAAAGACAACTATATAAAAACAAAACAACTTAGTAGTAGTTTTTTTATATTTTTCTTACTTTTTTTCTACTTTATATCTAAAGTATGTTAAGTGTCAAAACAGAAAGGCCTTAAAAGAAGTGGGGCACGGAATTTAATCTGTAATACTTTATTAGAAAGAAAACTGAAGGAGAGGCAGGCAATTACACTCTTGCATCTCTGTGGGGACTAAATGAAATTGAGCCAGGTGGGGCGGTGACAGGAGGAGATGGACTGCTGGAGCATCACCTGGAGGGGGTAAGGGAGGGGCTGAATCTTGGGGTGGGCGAGTGGGTGGAAAGTAAAAGGACATCGCCGTACAGAGAAGCCAGGTTTCCAGAGCACATTCCACAAGGAGCCGCAGTACTCAGTAGCTCCTGACTATGCTGAGGGATTGGTTCAGTTTTCTTCCCATGGAAGACAGAAGAGGGCTTGTGGGTCAATAGGACGGTTATCTGGTATATCCCATTCAAAATGTGCCTATAGACACTGCCCTTTTTCAAAAGCCCAGGATTTGCAGAAGTTCCCCAGAAAGAGAAGTTTTGGGGCTATGTTTTGTTTGTTTGTTTGTTTGTTTGTTTGTGGCTTTCTTTGCTATTGGGGATTGAACCCAAAAGCATATTATGTCTGAGCTACACACCCAGCCCTATTTTATTTATTTTGAAACAGGGTCTCACTAAGTTGCTGAGAGCCTTTCTACATTGCAGAGGCAGACCTCAAACCTGTGATCCTCTTCTTTCAGCCTTCTAAGTACTATGACTGCAGGCATATACCATCATGCCTCTCAAGAGAGATTTTTTTTTTATTTTTTGGTGGTACTGGGAGTGGAACCCAGGGGCTTTCTACCTCTGGGCTATACTCCCAGACCTATTTTATATTTTTATTTGGAAACAGGATCTCACTAAGTTACCGAGAGCCTCGCTAAGTAGCTGAGGCTGGCTTCGAACCTGTGCGATCCTCCTTTCTCAGCCTCCCAAGCGCGGGGATTACAAGCATGCACCACCACGCCCAGCTTCAAGAGAGATTCTTAACACCAAGAAAAGAGTTAAAGTTATGAAATTCCAACTCACTAATTTTCACATTTAGAAAAAGAATGTAACAGGACAAAATTCATTCTGTGGGCACACTTACCAAAGTGTTATTCCCAAGAAAGACAATTCTCTCTAAGAATTTTTGAGTCACTTCTTAATGTTGCAGCATTTTCCTGCAGTAATCGCCAGCAGAATGATCATCACTCGATTTGCCAAATTCAAATAATTCTATGGCAAACAACACCAGAATTATCCAGGGCTCTGAATTGAATATGAATCAAGTTTGTTTTATCCCACATCAGAGAGGGTTTCTTCAGCAAAGCCTGACTCATCATGCTATCTTTGTTAGCAAGGAAGGAACTACTAATCCAGATTCCTATTTCAAGGTTGTCTAAACAAAGTAACACTGAGATTTCTTCCTTATTGCCAGGAATTTATACATCACTATCTCCTTGGCTTTCCCATTCCCAGGGCAGCAGAAAGCGTGAGCATTTAGCCTTCTCCAGCAGCAGCTTGGTCAAAGAGCTTGCAATCTTTTAGCAGCATCCATAGTCATCATTGCAGAGCCTCGTATTAAAGATTTATATAAGCATGTGGCCAAACGTATTTGCCAAGTAAGTCGAGCCATAAATGAGCTCTCTTCTAAGAGTAGATTTACTTTCTCTCGAAAAAGGAAAACTTCCATCTTGACATTTAATCACTTGTCACCAGCTTTGCTCTTGGAAAAGCAAGCAAACTATGGAATAGACAACAACATGGTTTCTGGCTCTCGCTTCTTGACAAAAGCTCTGGGAAAGATGCCTCAGTTCTGAATTTAACACTTCTCATACAGTAAGCAAAACTTCTCTCAGGATTCTTGATGAGGTATTAGATGCTATCACATGCCCATGTCAAAATGCAATGCATTTTGGATCCCAGGTTCAAGATTAGGCTCAGCAACTTAGTGAGGCCCTCGTCAACTTAGTGAGACCCTATCTTCAAGTTAAAAATTAAATAGGGGTGTGGGTATATCTCAGAGGTAGAAGGCCTCTGGGTTCAATCCCCAGTACCATTAAAAAAAAAATGTGAGTCCCCGACACCTCATATGTCACCAAGAAGTAGAGCTGGGTAGTGCCGAGCACTGTTGAAGCCCTATCTGTACTCAGGGAACCAAGATTCTTTCAGGCAAAGTTTTGCATGACTTAAAAATACTGTTATTTAACATTTCCCCCCAAAAAAAAGTTTACAAATGGAACTTCTTTGATGGCTTCAATATGAACAAGACAGAAACAAACAAAAAAACAGGAGCTGACTTTCCTGAAACACATCATTAGTTATATTGAAGAAACTAGCATGACAACTCTAGGAAAGTTGTGAGGCATAGGGGAAATGTCACAATTACATGGAGAATCGTATTAGGTAGGAGAGACACTGCCTCAATTGTTCCCCTGCTCCAAGCTACTCCGTCCTGGCTCTTTGCAGGACACATGGCTTCATCAAGATCTCTCTAGATGTGTGAGTGTGGTTTGTTTGCTATCCGGTGTAACTGGCATTTTAGGAGATGTAAAGACAAGGCCTTTATTTGGGGTCAGATTCAAAAGTGTGTAAATTCATAGCCATTACAAATCAAGTATTTTCCACCAAAAGAAAATATGCACCCTCCGAAGAATTTCAGAATGGTCAGACATAAAGTAAATCCTCCATTTTGATTGGAATTTGGTATCAGATTGGCAAAAACCCAGCTAAACACACACACACACCAAAAAAAAAAAAAAAATTGCCAGCTCTTGTGTTGGTGATAACAGAAAAAGCCAATGAAATGTAAATTTTACCATTTTACTCCCACGAGTGTCTCAAAACATAGGCCTTGTCTCATTCCTGCTAGGCTGAATAATGAACTGAATTTTCTTTTATAGATAGTGTTTTAGTCAAAATTCTCACCACTGTATCCTGATAACCACAACTTAGAGGAAGGAATAGTATTTACTTACAGATCTGGAGATGTCAGTAAATATATGGACTGTATACATAGAGTTCATTTTATGCCAACTGCCAAGCAGGAGCCTGGGCTGCAGGTTCTCAAAGCATGATGATGGGGAGCACAGAAAGCAAAATGTCAGAGAGAAAGGGTCATAGCTAGATGTTGCACCTTGGCAGGGTACACATACACATGCGTGTGCGCACACACACACTCACGCACACACACTGTATTCTAGCATGTCTACAAGATTTGAGGCCAGATTCAGAAGCTTAGAGAGACTCGGCTATTTAGCGAGACCCTATTTCAAAATTAAAAAAATAAAAAAGAATTGGAGTATAGCTCAGAAGTAGAATGTTCCTGGGTTCAACCTCCACTACAAAAAAAAAAAAAATGTAGTTTTTCTTCCAGTTCTGATCCTTATGCCTGGCCCTCCTCATACTGAATCCCATATTAAAGAGAAAATGAGAATGGAAATTGGGTACCAAAACCCTATCTGAATCCATAATATTTGTATGTATTTGCCAAAAGCAAATGTAACACTTTAACTATCTGTCACTGAATTAAAAGTGTATTGCTTTGCAATAAATACATGCAGATGCATGTGCTAACCAGAGGCGGAAGTACATCTGCAGGTGGCAGACACAACTTCAGACCTGGGGGAGCGGCTTATTGGGAAGAGGAGAGGGGTGAACAGAAGAAGGTTCATGTTGGGGGACTAAGGTGGGTATCTGTTTCCTTCTGCTTGTTTTCAGGCACACTATGAGTTAAAGATATTTCTAAATCAAACACAGGCAAATTGACAGCCCAATGCAATGCCCTTTTTGGAACCAACCAACTGAATCATTAGAAAACAGATTTCTTCTGTTTTATTTCATGTTTCTCAAAAATGACACCTAGTTTATAGTGGCAAATTGTTTTCAAATGATTGGTTCTCTGGGAGCAATAATGCATGAATTCTGTGTTTGAAGATTAATATTATTTTCCACTCCATCTCTCTCACTGTAGAAAATGGTGACGGTGGTACATGTTGCAGCAGGCTGGAAACTTTGCTCACACCCGGCCATCTGCGCCTGGATCCATTTCAGAGCTCTTTTAAGAGAGTCTGGATGAAGAGAGGAGGTTTGTTTAAAACACTTCGTGGAGCTGCAAGACCAGTAATCATTTGGGTAGTGCTTAATACAGGAACAGGGTTATAGGCCCCCAGACAGCTCATGAGAGAACCTGTAATAGTAAATTAGAAATCACACACCTGAAAGAAACAGAACAATAAATGCTATTATAAAAGTGACTTCAAGAAACTCTCCATTCCCCCAAAAGAGAGGGATCTTAATGGCTTCTTATATTTATCAACATATGCTCTCATGTAGCAAAGATGTTGTGGATTTAGAGCAAAAATATGAATCAAAATATGTGAAAGAAGATTGTGAGTAAATACTGTACGCCACTGCTTTGTGGTGTTAGCAAAGACAATAGACTTTATGAAAAGTGAGAAAATTTTAAGTAAATAAGTTATGTGAGGTTTTTTCCTTACAAATTTCCTAATAACGGAGAGAAAAAAGGCAATGAGTTGCAAAATTCGATTAAAAAATTTAAGAGATGAAAAAGTATGATTAATTTAATGTTCAAATAATAATGGTGGCACCCACTTGTAATCCCAGCACTTGAGAGGCTGAGACAGGACATCCTCAGCTACTACTTAGTGAGGCCCTTCACAACTCAGTGAGACCCTGCTTCAAAATAATAAATAGAAAAACTCGGATCTATCTACGCAAGATCGCGGCCAAACAGGAAATGCTCAGGAACTCTGGACAACATACTATGTAAGAAAAAGTTTCGCGAAGATGGACTAAACTGGCAGCAGCCGCAGCAGCCAGTATTCAAGAGAGGCAGACAGATCAAATCCAATCCACCTTGAATTTTTGAAGAAATCTTCCCAAAAGTAAACTGCTCCTGCCACAGATGTGCAGAAATTCTGGACAACATACTATGTAAGAAAAATGTCTGGGGCAAGTCGGAGGGAGCCCCGCCCATATTGCTGGGCCAGCTCGCTGTGCCGGGTGTCCCAGGAGACCTCAGCTCATGGCCCCGCATTCATCTGCGCTGCGCTGGGGTCCAGGGTGTGCTTGGAGCAGCGGATCCTGCTCTCCGTGGTGAGGCTGCAAGCCTCCACTTTCAGTGGAGAAATAAAATCCATTGCTGCTAGGGAATTAGGCTCCCAGCTTCTGCAAATGACACATGCTATTTTCTCCTACTTAAATATATAGATATAGATACAAATATAGATATAGATAATATAGATATATGTATATGTATGTATATATATACATATATACATATATACATATATATATATATATATATATATATATATATATATAGAGAGAGAGAGAGAGAGAGAGAGAGAGAGAGAGAGAGAGAGAGGGAGATGACCTCTGTAAACATCCTGCCCACAGTGACGGACCAGAGCCCACCATGTGGCGAGGCTGGGTCTGGAGCCAGCGAGGCCAGGCCTGGAGCCTATTGCACGACAGGCTTGGAACTGGGGCCTGCTCCACAGCAAAGGGCCAGCAGTTTTCTTCAGCTGTGTGGCCAGGAAGCACTAGAAGCACTACACGCTGTCTCACCTAATCTCTCAGCAGATTTCCAGACCCAAGTGACCTCTATTAGAAAAAAATGGTTGTGAGTGGATCATCTTGATCATCTTGTCAAAGTTACTCACCTTCTGGCTTTCAGGTTTTCAGTAAGTGGGAATAAGTGGAGAAATAGAAGCCCTAATATATTGTTGGTGGGATTGCAAGTTGGTGCAACCACTTTGGAGAACAGTATAGAAGATCCTCAGAAGAAAAATGAATTTGCCATATGATCCAGCAATACCACCTTTGGGTATCTACCAAAAAGAGTGAAAACCAAAATACCAAACTAATGCATGAACGACCATGTTCATAGATGCACAGTTCATCATTGCCAAACTGTGGAACCAGCCAAGATGTCCTTCAACGAATGAGTGGATTTCAAAACTATGGGATGTGTACACAATGGAATTTTGTCCAGCCATAAGGGAGAACAAAATTATGGCATTTAAAGTGAAATGTCACAAAAAATAGAAATCAGATGCTTTTCTTAATGTGCAAAATATTAGGGAGAAATGGGTAACAGGAGGAACTCTAGATGAAAAAGGGACCCTATAGAGGAGCAATGAAAGTGACACATCTGAGGGGATAAGAGGGAGGATAAGGGAAACTCTTTAAAGCACATGATGTACTTAAACATATCAGAGTCAATCAGGAAACCAAGCATGGGTAGGAGGGAGGGGGAGGGAAGAGGTTAGAGATAGGTAGGGGCTGATTGGGTGATATGTGCATGTGTATCTCCACAAGTTTTTTCCCATTGAGATGTATGACTACAATGCACCAATAAAAATTTATTTTAAAAAATTTTTAAATAATAATAATTAATAAAAAATAGGACTGGGGGTATAGCTTGGAGGTAGAATGCCTCTGGGTTCCATCCCCAGTACCACAAACAAACAAACAAAAAGCAATGTTTTGCTTGCAGTAGATTTGGATACAGTTTAAGCATATTCCCTGAGTTCATTCATGTGTTAAAATCTACTCCTTATTCTGAGCAATTAAGAAGGTGGAAACTTGAACCCTTGCTATGGTGTGTGACAGGGTTAGATAAGGGTTATCTAACCCTTATTTTTGGATAAAATAAGGGTTTCAGGGTGGGATTCCCATGATTGAATCCTCCTGGCTTTAAAGAAGAAGGATAGAAACCACAAGACACACACACACACACACACCCTTGTGCTGTCTCTGCTCAAGGGATGCCCTGCACCATCTTGAGACTCTACCAGCAAGAAAGGCATCGCCACCCACAGCCTTTCAAACTTGTGCCAGAACCATGATCCAAATGAAAACTTTTTTATAAAAAAAAAAAAACTTACCCAGTTTCCAGGTGTGGTGGCGCATGCCCATAACCCCAGTACCTGGGAGGCTGAAGGCCAGCCTCTGCAACTTAGAAAGACCCTGTTTCAAAAAAAAAAAAAAAATTAAAAGGCTATAGGTAAAAAATAAAAGGGGTGAAGTTCAGAGGTACAGAGCCCCTGGATTCAATCCCCAGTACCAGGAAAAAAGAAAAGAAAAAGAAAAACTTACCTGGTTATTATTATTATTATTTATTTTATTGAAAGTAAATGTTATACATTTAATATGTATTTGGTGCTCTCTCCCCCCTTCCTTTCCCTTCCCCCCTCCCGATACTTAATACCCAGGCTAACCTTGCTATATTCGTACTTTTACACCTATTTGGAAATAGCCACTCATCAATCAAGTTCAGCCTCCTTCCTCTCTTAGTTTTCCATTCAAACTTTGCTGAGATTTCCCTTCCATTATCTGGAGTCCCTCTGGTATCCCCAATGCTCACTCGTTTGGGCATATTAGAGGAAATATATGTCCCTTCTCTTTCTGTGTTTGGCTGATCTCACTTAACATAATTCTTTCCAGCCCTTTCCATCTTCTTACAAATGACGTGATTTTGTTCTTCTTTATAGCTGAAGAGAATTCCATCGTGTGTATTTCCCATAACTTTGCAAACCATTCATCTGTTGATGGGGGCCTAGGTTGTTTCCAAATTTTGGCTATTACAAATTGTGCTGCTATGAACATAGGTATGCATATGTTGCTGTAGTTCTCTGTTTTCAACCCCTTTGGAAAAATACCCAGGAGTGGTAAAGCTGGATCGTATGGTGGATCTATTCCCAGTTTTCTAAGGAATCTCCACACAGATCTCCATAGTGACTGAACTAGTTTGCACTCCCACCAACAATGTAAAAGAGTTCCTCTTTCCCCACATCCTCACCAGCATTTATTATTGTTTGATTTCTTTATGCTTGCCAATCTGACTGGGGTTAGATGGAATCTCAGTGTAGTTTTGATTTGCATCTCCCTGATGGCTAATGATGAAGAACATCTTTTCATGAATCTATTGGCCATTTGTATCTCCTCTTTTGAAAAGTATCTAAACCCCTATATCTCACCATGCACAGGAATCAACTCGAGATGGATCAGAGACTTAGAAATCAGACCAGAGACTGTGAAGTTATTAGAGGAGAACATAGGCTCATCACTACAACAAATAGGCACAGGCAGTAACTTTCTCAACAAAACCTCCAAAGCTCAGGAAATTAAAGCAAGAATCAACAAGTGGAATGGCATCAAACTAAAAAGTTTCTTCTCATCAAAGGAAACCATCAAGAACCTAAAGAGGAAGCCGACAGAATGGGAGAAGATCTTTACCAGCCACCACTCTGATAGGGGGCTAATATCCAGAATATACAAAGAGCTCAAAAGACTGTGCACTAGCAAAACAAACAATCCAATCAAGTGGCCCCATGCAGGTACTGCACCTTAAGCGCTCTTCTTTGGTCCCAGAGTTGAATCGGCCCACCTTGCACACACTGGCACTCACATATATCGTACTCACTGTGTGCTCGCTGGGTCCGTGGCTCCTCTAGATTCATGCTGGCAGTCCAATCTGTGGCTCTGAAGCTCTGGCAGCTCTCCCGTATCCTGCTGACTTTTTGCTTTCTCGGTGAGCAGGTCCACTTCCCGGTCCCTGCCGATCTCCAGGCATGTCTGCGGGGCCGCCTTTGTTGAGTTGCCACTCAGGAGCTCCAGTTAGCTAGCAACTTCAGGTATTGGAACTCTCTGGTCACTTTCAGACTTTAGAGCTTCTCTGGGAATGTTAAAGACCCAAAAGTCCTGTTTGGGCCAGTGGTCCTGAGGCCACTGTGCCTGCACCTGCACTCGGCCAGCCGCCAATTCTTCAGCTCACTATCTGCTTTCTTTGTGTGTTGTGGTGAATCTTGCAGCTCAGTTGCTGGATTTTTTCTGCCGGACTCCCCAAGTCTGTTTTGGATCGTCCGTTTAATTTTTTCTTTATTAAGACACTTCTGTCTCAGTAGTTGAACTTAGTTTGCTTCAGCTAGTGAGGGACACTGCGCCTCTCCATCGCCATCTTGGAAACTGTGATATAATTATTAACAACAGAAAATGAACCAATACAGTGCTCAGTCATTAAGTAACTAATAATTACTGTTATGTTTTTGACAAGTTGGAGACTGAATCCTCTGTTTTACTATTTGCACATATAGTCCCCATTTGCCATTAAAATACATACACTTTTTAAGAAAAAAGATGGTTGAGATGCCCAGCAGAATAGTCTGCCTCCTCTTTTCTAAGATTATTTTGCCAGATTCCATTTGGATTGGAATATGTATTACAGTCATCCCCCTTATACACAGATTCACTTCCCACAGTCTTAATTACCTGAAGTCAACTCAACTCGAAACTATTCCGTGGAAATCTCTAGAGGGCAATAATCCATATTATTCCAGTTCCTTAATAGTTATTGTTGTTAATCTCTTACTGTTAGAAAGTCAGGCAGAAAGAGCAAGAGTTGAGGAGGATCCCTGACAGGAGGTCGCTCATCCTCAAGGATGGAGAACCCCACCACACCCCTTCCTCATGCCCAGTAGTACGTTCTCGAGTCTGAAAGGGACCAGGTGCAACCTGCGCAAGGGGCCGCCCAGCTTTGGAGCATGCGCAGAGCACTAAGCCTGTGACTTTTACTGATGGGTGGGATATTCCAACATGGTGGGAATGAAACGGATACCCTAAGCTGTGACTCCAAATAGCACGAACTGTCCCCAGATACATAATACATGAAGGGGAATTTTCAGACGAGATCTAAAACTCGCTATGTGGAAAACGCCACTGATGTCCCCACTGTGGAAGGGACCACTCCGTGATACTCTTCATGGAATGAATTCCCTTTCTTCTAACATGGCCTCCACTTGGATAACTGGGCATTTATTTCACTAGATAATCTCTTATGCTTATCCTATCCCTGTTTCCTGGATGAATCTTTCTTTTAGGAAGACAAGGACTGAGGGAACTCTCTCTTGGTAACATTACTCTAAGTTAAGCTTCATTTCTAGTGTGTTTGTGTAGAAAAACACCGGTGTCTATAGGGTATGGTGCTATCTGCAATTCTGTCATCTGCTGGGGCTCTTGGAAGTTTACCCACGCATGTGAGGGAAATACTCCAGTGTGCTGTACCAGAGCACTATTCTACACACTAGCTGTCTTCAACAATAGAAACTTACTGCCCCAGGGTTCTAGAGGTCAGAAGTCCAGGACCAAGCATCAATAGGGCTGGTTCCTTCTGAAGGCTGTGAGGGGGACCGTGTCCCTTGCCATTCCCCTGTCGATTCCTGATGCTCCTTGACTTGTAGAACCATCGCCCTGACTCCTATCCTGGTCTGCATGTGGCCATCTCCCTGTGTGCATGTCTGTGTCAAAATGCCTTTTTTTTTTTTTAATAAGAACACCAGGCAGATTGGACTGGAGCCCTCCCTTCTCCATGATGTCCTTGTACTACCTACACCTGCAATGACACTCTTTTCAAGGGGCTCACATTCTGAGTAAGGGAATTCAGACTTTAATATATGGGTGTTGTATGATGTGGGTCGACCCATAACAGGTTATAACACTATCATTATTCCCATGACTTTTCTGGATCACAAACTCCAAAGGAAACGAGTAAGATCTAATTATATACCTGATTGTCAGCGTTTTTACATCACACAGAGCCTACACTGAGCAAGAATATGTAACCTGCTACCTACAGAGTAGCAACTTTTATTTTCAGGATTTTATCTGATTGCTTAAAGTAAAAACCACGTTAACTATTATCTTAAATGGATTGTTTACTTTCATCTGTCACAACTAATAGTTTCGCTAAAAATCACTGGGCTTTTAGACACTCCGCAAAGGAAATTCTTCAAATGGCATAGCTGATCAAAAGCCTTACAATGAGCTTCAACTAAATACGTGAGCAGCTTGATGTTGTTCTAAACAGACAGCCAAACACAGAGGCTGGAAATTATTTTTTTTGGTGACTAAACTTGGGGAGGTAGAGGTTTTAAGTAATGATTTTCTTTTTCAACTTTTTGAAGAAGTGATGTATACCTGATTCTTTTTTTTTTAATAGCGAAGAAAAAGTGAGTGAAAGATCTGCATAAAAAAAAAAAAAAAAAAAAAACTACAGTCCACCTGTCTGTACCTCCCAGCCACCCAGTTTCCCTCTGTGGAGGCAAAACCTTTGGACTTAAAACCACTGATACAGATAAACTCACACAAAAGCTGCAGACCACCCTGTGCCTGGCCTTTTTTCTCTTTACTTTGTATCTTGAGGGTCCCGACAGGTCAACAGCGGTGTCAGCAGCCAGAACAGCAGTGTCACGGTGTCCTGGGGTCGGGGTTCCTCTTTGATTGAGGATGAGGAACACAGGGTCATCACAGTAGGTAGCACGCCCTCCTCGGCCTGCCACGGGGCCTCACCTCTGCTGGAGCCGGGAGGCAGGAGCCTTCCTACAGCACAGCACCAACAGAGACCCAGAGACGTCCAGGCTTTCAGCAGCATGGATGCACCGGAGAAGCGGTTTGGTCACTGGTGGTTGAAAACATAATAATAAGGTTCAGAAATTGTTTCTCCGCCCAGGTTCCTTTCCCAGTTCTTTGCTCCTAAATTCAAGCTTCTAGCTGAAAATTACTAGAGAGAGAGACAGACAGACTAGAAATTGAGCCCAGGAGCATTCTACCTGTGAGCAACATCATATATATATATATATATATATATATATATATATATATATATATATATATAATTTTTTTTTGCAGGTCTGGGGATATAACCCAGGGGCATTCGACCTCCAAGCTATACCTCCTGCCCTATTTTTTGTTCTTTATTTTGAAATAGGGTCTCACTAAGTTGCAGAACGCCTCACTAAATAGCTGAGGCTGTCTGCGAACCGCGATCCTCAGGTCTCAGCCTCCCGAATGCTGGGATTACAAGCGTGCGCCACCAACACCCAGCTATGATTTTATTTTTTAAGAGAGTATTGCTGAGTTGCTGGGGGCCTGCAATCTTCCTATCTTTCCCAGGTACTGGGATTATAAGTATGTACTTCTATACCCAGCATATTTAAAGTGGACTATTTCCCCTTGCTAATGCTCTTCTTTTTAAAATTATTTCATTCCATTCTATTTTACTCTGCCTTATTACTTTAGTAATAAATCAAAGCAGTACAAAAGATCTAATGTCTTATAAAAGTGCTGGATAACAGATTCTTTTCCCCCTTTTTTTTTTTTTGTGGTACTGAAGATTGAATTCAGGGGAATTTTAACTCCAAGCTACCTCCCCAGCCCTATCTTATTTTTTTTTATTTTGAAACAGATTGCTGAGAGTCTCACTAAACTGTTGAGACTAGACTGCAACTTGTGATCCTTTGGTCTCAGACTCTCAAGTACTGAGATTACAACCGTTCACCACTACATTCAGTATAATAGATTCTCGTATTTGCTTGGAAAGATACAGATTTTTAAAGGTGCTTTTCAATTTTAAGACAATCTTTTTTCCTACCGAAACAACTTGCAAATTCTTACACGCTCTAGTCCTTTAAAGCGTTTTCACGATTTGAGTTACTCAATACAACCGACGAAAGCTATGCAATCTCCTGTGTCAAATCGTTCAACACATAGAAAATTTAAAAATTCTTTTTTCTATGTTATCCTATTTTTAATCACACAAGGAATGCATGTGCATTATATATTTTTAAGTCAAGACAAGCACACCACATTTAGTTATCCATAACCAGAGCTGATATTTTGGCGTGTACACTCTCAGACTTTCTCGTGCACAAGATATATGTTTTTCAGGGCCTCGCACACGCAGGGCAAGTACTGCGCCACTGAGCTACTTTCCCAGACATAAACTGATGCTCTCAGAGACTCAGGATCACACCACACACACACTAACTGAGGGGCTGCCTTTTCCACCTCACCGTACGTGCTGAACGTTTCTGTGCTGTTATTCTACAGCACAATTGCTAATAGTTACAGTGACTCCATCATCCAGCCAGAATGCGATTTATTTCAAATCCTCTGTTGTTGAACATTGAGGTGGTCTGTAGTTGTTAAGCACTCGCAACAATGTTGGGATGCGTACACCTTGACTATTTTTTTGCTCATTCTGTGAAATTACTCCCCAAAGTAATGTGTTTTTAGCAGTTAGGAACATAGATCTTTTGGAGAATCTGATAGGTTTTGAACTTCTCCCAAGGAAAAAAAGAGAAGAGCAAATAACACTCAAACGTTTTCGTATAATTTAGGAACTCGTTCTCCTAATGAAATTCAAATTGAGAACCCAGTGCAGTTTTGGATCTTTACCAATTACTTAATGGCCTTTATGCTCACAATTCCATCTCACCCTCAACTTTATTTATTTTTGCTGATTTAATAGAAGTAAAATGTATACCACTTTTTCCTTAATTTGTGTTTTATATTTTGGGGTTTTAGTTGCTAATAAAATTATAACACTTTTTTATTTACTTTTTTGTTTTGTTTGTTTGCTTGCTTGTTTTGTGGTACTGGGGATTGAACCTAGATAGGTCTGTTATTTTTCTTTTTGTTTTTGTTTTTAGACAAACAGGGTTTTAAATAGGGTCTTGCTAAGTTTCTGATAGTCTTGCTAGGTTGCTGAGGCTGTCCTCAAACCTGTGATCCTCCTGTCTCAGCTTCCCAAGTACTGGGATTACAGGTGTGCACCACCATGCCCAGACTTGAACACATCTTTTCAGAACTTGATTGGTCACACATTTTTACAATGCCTATTAAAGCAGTTCACCTAGTGATTCACGTTTTTAATATTAAATTTGCAATGTTATCACAATGCTATCCGATCAAATGATAAATTGGAAACATCCAATTCCTCCTAGGCAATCCCTGGGCCTTAAAGGAATGATCTTCAGTAAATAATTTTAATGTGTCATGTCTAATGTTTGCCACTAGAGGACAATATTGGCTCAACTATCCTCTGGTTTCCAGGCTCTCCCGCTGTTCAACTTAATTTTCGAGAGAAAGACTTTTTCTGGAAAAATACCATGTAAAGAGTAAAGATAAATACCTCATTAAATATGTAATAAATTATTATATAAAAACATTACTATAATTTTCTATTCACTTTCTTTCAACACATGAAAATATGTAATTACAATCATGCCAATACTTCAAATGAAAACCGCGGCTATACTAGCACTCATTACTACACCGTTATATGTATCATTGCTTATAGAAGGGTTTTTACAGTACTATTTATAATCAAAACTTCATAAACAGGGAGCGCAAACTAAAGAGAAGCAATTCACTTCCAAAAAGCCAAACTTGGGAGGCCATCAAGCTGAATCTTGATCCAAATGTTTTGTCCCCTTGGCTGGCAAAATAAAGCCTGGATTTGTTTCCAATTTCATAAAGATTTACTGATGGCCTACACTTGCAGGGCATTCTGGGTGCCAAAGCCATTATAATGGACTCAAGGAGTCTCCACCGAGCTCCAAGGCAGGCAGGGAGAATGAAGAAATGTGTGTGTCTTCCATACACGTCAGGATGTGAGGGGTATTGCGGAGGGGACGTAACATCCTGGGAGAGGCAGGGAGGCAACTTACTT
Source organism: Muscardinus avellanarius (assembly GCF_963383645.1). Taxonomy (NCBI): domain Eukaryota; kingdom Metazoa; phylum Chordata; class Mammalia; order Rodentia; family Gliridae; genus Muscardinus; species Muscardinus avellanarius. The sequence continues at coordinate 113,799,912 of NC_137790.1, forward strand.
AAGGTGTGTGACACTGGGGGTTAAACCCTGGTGAGCTACATCCCCAGCCCTTTTTATATTTTTTTTTATTTATTTTCAATTTATTTATTTTTTTTTAGTTTTTATTGGTGCATTATATTCATATTGGGGTAAAAAAAAAAAAACTTGTGTGTACAGACATGTACACATCACTGATTTAACCCTTACCCGATTCCAACCCCATTCCCTCCCCATCCCTCCATCCCTTGCTTGGCTTAGTGTTATATTTTATTTTGAAATGGGGTCTTGCTACCTTGCTGAGGCTGGCCTCAAGCCTGGGATCCTCCTGTCTCAGCCTCCCAAGTACTAGGATTACAGGAGTGTACTTCAGCACCCACTTTTAGCCAGCTGCTTTGAGGAAGAAGTGAGCCATTGTCCAAAGCTGAGGGCAAGGACTGGCCCCCGAAATTAGCAGGATGGGGCTCCAGGTGACCTTGACAAGAGCAAGTTTGTAAGTGGCAGGACAGGAGCTGATCAGAGGGCTACATAGAGTAAGAACGGCAGGGAAGATAGCAAGGGTAACAGGTATTTTAAGGACTCCTAGTAGAAAGGGGACCTGGAAATGAAGCAATACGGAGTGACACGGGCTCAAGGGGGCGTTTTCAAAAGATGCAGAAATGATGGCATGACTTCATGCTATCAGCAAACAAGAGGGAAAACTGGAGGTTGAAGAAAAGATGGGAGGTTTTCCAAAGATTGTCCTTAAAAAGACGAAGAGATGGGAGCTAAGGGAGAAGATGGGAAATAGCCACCTTCAATGCATGGCCAAATACCTGAGCCAAGAATCCAGAAGGGAGGGGATACTTTTGACTAAGAAAATAAGGGCACTGAGAGCACGGTGGTACCCACCTGTAAGCCCGGTACTTGGGAGACCGAGACAGGAGGATTGCAGGTTAAAGGTTAGCCTCTGCAATTTAGCAGGACCCTCAGGAACTCAGCAAGATACTGTTTCAAAATTTTTTAAAAATAAAATAACTGGGGGTATAGCTCAGAGATAGAATGCCCCTGGGCTCAATCTCACGCATGATGACGATGATGATGATGGAGATGATGATGATGATGGCGGGACGGTGGTCCACACCTGTAATCCCAGTACTCGGGAGGCTGAGACAGGAGGATTGCAGGTTTGTGGCCAGCCTCAACAACTTAGCAAGGCTCTCTGCAACTTGGTGAGATCCTGTTTCAAAATAAAATACAAAATAGGACTTGAAGTGCAGCTCAAAGGTAAAATGTCCCTGGGTTCAATTCCCAGCAGCACAAATAATAATAATAATAATAATAATAATAATAATAATAATAATGTACACCAAACAATTTTGTTGTTCTGTTTTCGGTACTGGCAGTTGAATCCAGGGACATTCTACATGTTTATTTTTTTTCTTGTCTTTTTGGCCTGGGGTTCGAACCCAGGGCGGGGCACTTGCTAGGCAAGTGCTTTGCCACTGAGCTACATCCCAGCCAGGACATTCTACTTCTAAGCTATACCCTCAACCCTTGTTATTTTTTATTTTGAAGCAGAGTCTCACCAAATTGCTGAGACTGACCTCAAACTTGTGATCCTCCTATCTCAGCCTCCAGGGTACTTGGGATTATAGGTGTACGCCACCATACCCATACCTGGCTCAATGTTTATTTGCCAACTTTTAAAAGAAAAAAAAAAATGTTCTCATCTCCTCAGGGCCTTCCAGTGGCCTGCATCCTCACCACCATTATGTATTAAGAGTTTAAACCACTGTTACTAATTTGACAAAATAAAATGATACTTATTGTTGTTTTTTCATTCATATATCTTTTTAATAACACAGTGAGATAATGTTTCACATATCAAAAAGGAAAGCAAAAAATAAAGGCCTCTGACTCCAAAGGCCTTTATTCTGTATTTGATTGGCAAACGTGCCGTATAGGAGCTGTTTGTAAGTTAACGCCCTGTGTAACTAACTGAGTTGGACTGTTCGGCGGTCTGATTACTGGGATCCAGAAGTCACTGTCTTATCCTGGCCAGGGATTCATGTCTCCTGCTGTAGCAGAGAAACCCTCCAAACAGTTCCCCTGGGCTCCGGCCTGGTGAGCTGCAGAAAATAAACAATAAAAAGATAATCACCAGGGAGGGCTCAAAATAGAGTACAGTATTTCTACAATTTGACAACAACTTTCAAATATTTCCAAAGAATGTCTTGTTTTGGACTTAGGATACAGGGGCTGCTCTGCGTGGATCACACCCTGGCACCACTCTGGCCGCTGCTGGAATGTCACCGCCCAGCCCGGGGCCAGACATGGGGCCTGGGTCACTGTCATCCTCTCTCTGTTTGCTTTGCTTGTCGCTGGTCCCGCATTCCTGGAGTTCTATGGAGTGTAGTTTTGCCTGCTGGGTTTGCTGGCTTTTCCAGTAGCACCCGGATCAGGGCTCACGGGCCAGCTGGCCGCAGGATCTACTGAGCAAATAAATTGATGTGAACAGATTATAATGGAAAAGGAGGGAAGAGAGCGTGGCCGCTGACAGCAGTCGTGCAACTTGGGAGTCATGCTTACACTACAAAGGTTATTGTTGCTTATCTAAAATTCACACTTAGCTGGGCCGCCTGTACTTCAGTTGGCAGATGTATTCTAAATGTTGACAGAGCCCCCAGCCGTGGTAGGGCTCTGGGTGCCGGTGCCCATGCATGGAACTGGGCGTAGCAGGACACGATGGGAAGAGGGCTGCAGCCAAGCTCGGGTAGCCCGCTGATCAACAGTATGGCCGCTGAGTGTTGGTTTTAGGAAATTTACTCTCTCATGAGCTAGGAAAGAAGGAAAGAAGAAAAGAAAAGGAAAGAAAAGAAAAGAAAAGAAAAGAAAAGAAAAGAAAAGAAACAAAGGAAGGAAGGAAGGAAGGAAGGAAGGAAGGAAGGAAGGAGGGAAGGAAGGAAGATAAAGAGAAAGGAGAGAGGAAGAAGGAAGGAAGGAAGGAAGGAAGGAAGGAAGGAAGGAAGGAAGGAAGGAAGGAAGGAAGGAGAGAGGGAGGGAGGGAGGGAGGGAGGGAGGGAGACACAACTGTTTGCTCAGTAAATGCTGTGCATCAAATACAGGGCTCACGTATTAAAGTTTTCCACAGTGGGACAAACTGTCCCATAGCTCATTTTTCCTCATCCTTCTCAAAAATACCATCCACAGCCGGGCATGGTGGCTCACGCTTATAATCCCAGCATTTGGGAGGCTGAGACAGGAGGATCACCTCCTGCAGGCAGCCTCAGCTAATACTTAGTGAGGGCCTTTGCAACTCAAGTGAGACCCTGTTTCAAAAAAATAAAATAAAATACCTTTCATGACTTCCTGAGACTGGGTGATCTCATGAGGAGAGAGACCGGCAGAATAGTGGAAAGGGATTGGGGAGAAGAAGAGATGGGAAGAAGGAGGATTGAGAAAAGAAAGAGTTCAAATAAGCTCTGTCCATACATGAAGGTATCACTACAGTTTCATTAACACTGTGGAAGGGGGGGGGGTGCCCAAGAAGTCCTCCAAGTGAGGTATGCACGTGTGTTTGCATCACTGAATCACGCTGGGACGTTTAATTACAATGTGCCACGAAAACTATTTTAAAAGAATACAGTCCACTCATTCTTGCCCAGAATCATGACAGTCAGTTCTTACAGCTGAAGGACAGGTGAGTCCACAGAAAGGATTTGTTTATACTTGAAACATCTCTCAACCCAACAGTTCCTGAAGGGCTTTCCTTAACTCCTCGCACAATTCTCTCAGCGTAACTTTAGATCACAGTCTCACACATTTGAATTGTTTCTAGATATTCTATTATCCTCATCAGTAAGACATCTTCATATTTAAAATATGTCTATTTCAAAGCCGGGCCTGGTGGCGCACACTTGTAATCCCAGTGCTTGGGAGGCTGAGACAGAAGGATCGCAGGTTCCAAGCCAGCCTCAGCTACTGAGTGAGGCTCTCAGGAACGTAGTGAGACCCTGTTTCCAAATAAAGTATAAAATAGGTCTGGAAGTATAGCCCAGAGGTAGAAAAGCCCCTGGGTTCTACCCCCAGTACCACCAAAAAAAAAAAAAAAAAAATAGGGGTTAGGGTTAGGGTTAGGGTTAGGGTTAGGGGCTAGGGGTTAGGGTTAGGGTTAGGAGTTAGGGGTTAGGGTTAGGGTTAGGAGTTAGGGGTTAGGGTTATTTCAGCCAGGTGCAGTGGCACACACCTGTGATCCCAGTACTGAGAAAAGAGGATCCCAGGTTCAAGGACAGAACAGGGTAACTTGGTGAGACCTTGTTTCAAAATAAAAAGTGAAATAGGGCTGGGGATTTAGCTCAGTGATAGAATCCTTGAGTTCACTCCTCAGGACCACAGCAAGAAAAAAAAAAAAAGAGAGGGAGGGGGGAGAGAGTGAGAGCAAGAGCGAGAGCGAAATGAGGGAAGGAAGGAAGGAAGGAAGGAAGGGAGGGAGGAAGTCTCTACCTGGTAAATATTTTTGATTCTCTCAATGAGGCCACCTTTTCTTTCTTGCCTGGTTCTTTATCTGTCCAATGAGAACCACTTAGTTAACATCATGTTACTTCCAACTCTATAAGCCATCTATTTTCTTCCATGGGGGGAGGAGAATTTGTAAAATGTAAACAGTATAAGTTCATTAACAATCTCTAACAAGAGTCAATAAAGTTTGAGATCCTTCCCAGGAGGCCTGTACTCTTTTTTAAATAACCATTTTATTTTAGAATAATTTTATTCTAAATAAATTTAGAATAATTTTAGATTTGCAGAAATGCTATAAAGATAGTACAGAATCCCCAGTACCCTGTACCCAGTTTCCATCACTGTTAATGTTTTATATATTTTATATGACTTCAGAACACATACATTTTCACAGTGAAGCTACTAAACATAACCAAAAGGACTTTTGCTTTTTGTTTTTTGGGTTTTTGTTTTGTTTTTGTATGTTTGTTTGTTTGCTTTTACAATACTGGGGATTGAGCCCAGGAACATTCTATCACCAAGCTACACACCCACAGCCCTGTTTTTTTTGTTTTTTTTTGTTTTGTTTTGTTTTGTTTTTTTTTAAACAAGGTCTCACTAAGTTGCAGAGGGCCTCACTAAGTAGCTGAGGCTGAGCAAGAACTTGCGATCCTCCTGTCTCAGCCTCCCAAGTACTGGGATTATAAGCATGTGCCACCACGCCCGGGTCCAACAAGACCTTTAACAAAACTACAACCTTCAGAACTAGTCCCTACCACTAGTCCCTTCAGAAGCTTTGTTTAGGGGCTGGGGACAGAACTGAGCAGTAGAGCCTTTAACTAGCACACGGAAATCCCTGCAGTCGGTCCCCAGCATCCTTAGCCCTGGGCTTCCTCAGTCTCTGCCACCCACACCCTTACCTATCTGGATCAGCTCAGTGCAATCACTCATTTTCTATAGTGAAAACAGATCCAAAGAGGAACACAGCTGCCCAGCTCAGCCAGGGCTTCTCATGTGGGGGCAGCGCTTGGCCTTGTCTGGAGACAGTTTTGGTTGTCACAGCTAAGGAGGTGCTCCTGGCATGATGGAGTGAAGCCATAAGTGCTGCTCAGTATCCTAAAACTCATAGAAGTCCCCACAAAAGGAAGCGATCATAGTCGGCAGGGCTGGAAGGCCAGCTCTGGCTCCCCTAACCACCCATCACTGCCCAACTCTGACTTGTTTCTGTGGTGCTGGGAATTGAACCCAGAGGTGTTCTACCTCCAAGTTACACCTCCAGCCCTTTTGATTTTTCATTTTGAAACAGGGTCTCACTAAGTTGCTGAGGGCCTTCCTAAGTTTTTGAGGCTGGCCGTGGACCTGGGATCCTTAGGCCTCAGCCTCCCAAATGCTAGGATGACACACATGTGCCACCACGCCCGGCTAGCAAAACTCTTAAATTCTGTGATTACACAACAACAGTATAATTGAGGTCTACTTGGACACCACTCTGAACTCATTACATGGTTTTGCAACTTAGAAATTAATGAAGCTCTAAAAAAAGTTTACTTTGCCAGACATAGTGGTACATGTCTATAATCCCAATACTCGGGAAGCTGTGACAGGAGGATTGCAGGTTCAAAGCCAGCCTCAGCAACTCAGCAGGACCATCACAACTTAGAGAGACGCTGTTTCAAAATAAAAAGGACTGGGGGTGTAGCTCAAAAGAAGAACACTCCCCAGTATCAAAAAAAAAAAAAAAATTGACTTTAGGGTCAGACTTAAAGGCAACTGGAATATAAAGATGGTCCCATGGAAAACCAGAAATATATCTCTTCAGTATTCTCTAAAATGTAATTCCTTTATGTCATGGTCCAAATGCAGGTTGGAAGAGAATTTTCAAGATATGCAATAGAGCTACAGACAGATTTATTTAGGAGGTTGACATGATCTCATTGACGGACAGCTGTTGAATGATACATACCCATACCATTGTTTTGGCATTTGTTTTTGTGTTTTAGCTTCTGACAGAATTTTTCATTTTATTACGAATCTCAGTGTGAGTAGAATAAAATCCATTACCAAAGAATGTTTTTCTCTAGACAGTTTTTTGTTTGTTTTTGTTTTTTGCGGTACTAGGGATAGAACCCAGGGGCCTTCTACCTCTGAGCTACACCTCCAGCCCTACTTTTTTATTCTTTATTTTGAAGCAGGGCCTCACTGAGTTGCAAAGGACCTCAGTAAGTAGCTGAGGCTGTCTGCGAACCGCGATCCTCCTGTCTCAGCCTCCCGAATGCTGGGATTACAAACGTGAGCCACCATGCCCGGCTCTAGACTTCTTTTGATCAGTCTAAAAATATATTCTGGAAGCTGGTTGTGGTGGCGCACACCTGTAATCCCAGCATTTGGGAAGCTGAGACCGGAGGATCGCGGTTCTCAGACAGCCTCAGCTACTTAGTGAGGCCCTCTGCAACTTAGTGAGACCCTCTTTCTAAATAAAGAATAAAAAAAAATGGGGCAGGGGATGTAGCTCAGAGGTCAAATGCCCCTGGGTTCCATCCCCAGACCCACAAAATAAATAATAATAATAATAATAATAATAATAATAATAATATAA